>NC_081408.1:695464848-695791974 GCF_030272615.1 Cryptomeria japonica | reverse complement strand
GTGAAATCTGCAATACTAAAAAGAATTTTATCTCTCCAATCATAGACATTTCAAATTCTTGCTGCATCTTTTTAGAAAAGTCTTTATATAAACCATCTTCTCCTCCAAAGATTATATCATCAATAAAACTTCAATAACTAAGATGTCATCATTAGTCACTTTGAAATATAGATTGCTGTTAGCATTACCTTTTGTGTAACCAAGCTTCAAAAGATATTTGTCCAATCTAGCATACCAAGCTCTAGGAGCTTGCTTCAATCCATATAAATCTTTCCTTAACCTGTATACCATGTCTTTGTCATCTGTCAAAGAAAATCTATCAGGTTGCTCAATGTAAACTTCTTCTTTAAGATCTCCATTCAGAAATGCACATTTAACATTCATTTAAAATCTATCAGGTTTCATTGTAATCAATTCCTTCTTTCTGAGAATATCGCTTACACACTAGTTCTTTCTTTGTTTTTGATTACCATACCATCTTCATTAAGTTTATTTCTGAAAACCCATTTAGTTCCAATTACATTTTTGTCTTTAGGTCGGGGAACTAATGACCAAGTGTTATTTCTTTCAATTTGTTCCAATTTATCTTCCATTGCCTTAATCCAATATTTATCTTCACATGCCTCATTAACAGATATAGGTTCAATTTGAGAAATAAGACATACCTCTTCATTTGCCAATCTTCCTCTAGTCATAACTCCTTGATTTTTATTTCCAATTATCTGACTTTTAGAGTGATTCAATCTTACATACCTGGGTGTATACACTGGCTGGCTTTCTTCAGTCATTGTAGAATTTATAGATGATGTCAGTGCAACTAGATCAATATTTTGTATTGATGTATTCATAGTAGGTTCATTTGTGATTATCTCTATTGCTGGTTTAGAGTTTGTGTACCTTGAATTTCCTCTAAACTGTTCATGAATCTTTACATTTGCCCTCTCAACAATTTTCTGCAATCTTTTGTTAAAACATCTATATGCCTTGCTCTTAGATGAATAACCAAGAAATATTCCTTCATCACTTCTAGGATCAAATTTGCCAATATACTCATCTCTTCTAATATATTATTTACTTCCAAATATTCTGAAATATTTAAGAGTAGGAGTATTGCCAAACCATAGTTCATGAGGGGTCTTACCGGTTTCACCTCTGATGTGAACTCTATTGAATGTATAAATAGTTGTGTTGACCACTTCTCTCCAATACACATGAGGTAGGTTTGCTTCAGATATCATACTTCTGGTTGCATCCAAGATAGTTTTGTTTTTCCTTTCCACAACTCCATTCTGCTGGGGTGTGTGGGGTGCTGATAACTATCTTCTGATCCCATTCACTTCACAAAATGTATTAAATTCCTTAGATTTGATTCACCACCTTGATTTCATCTCAAACATTTGATTTTCTTTCCGGTTTCATTCTCTACCATTTCCTTGAATAGTTTGAATTTTCCAAATGCTTCAGACTTCTCTCTAAGAAAAGTAACCAACACATTCTAGAATAGTCATCAATGATTAGCATAAAATATCTATTTCCTTGTATACTTTTAGTTCTTGCTGGATGACATAAATTAGTATTAATTAAATCAACAACATTGTTACATTTATCTGGAATACTCTTGAAAGATGCTCTAACTTACTTTCCAAATTGACATTCCTTACATACCGGATTGTGAGGTTTAACAATCTTAAGTAAATCTCTAATTGCCTTAGTTGTACTAATTTTCACAATGCAATCAAAATTTACATGGCAAAGTCTCTTGTGCCATAACCAAATTTCATCAATATGTGCAATCAAACATGTCTTCTCATTGTTGTTCAAATGAAAGATATTACCTCTTGTCTGATTACAGGTTGCAATTTCCAAACCAGTTTTGTTTAAGATTTTGCATTTGCCATTCTTGAATTGTAACTGAAATCCTTTCTCAACTAATTGACCAACACTCAAAGATTATGCTTCAAACCTTCAAACATAGTAATATTATCAGTATTGTGCTTACCATCAAAAGATATAGTTCCTTTTCCTTTGATCAAACAAGCTTTATTAGCTCCAAATCTTACTAGACCTCCATTGTATTCCTGAAAGGTTAAGAATTTACTTTTATCACCAGTCATATGATGTGAACATCTTGAATCAATAATCCATTCATTCTTATCTTCAACTTTACTTTCCAGGGCCTGGTCTACTGGTTGAATAGTAGGTGCCGGTTGATCTTCTGTTATAGCAACAAAAGCCCATCCATTGTCTGTTGTATCCTCATCAGAATCATTAGTAACTCCTTCATCAACATAATAACAAGATTTGTCTCTATTCTTCTTAAATTTTTATTTCTAATAGTCAGGGTTAGGCTTATATGTTCTTTTAGCTTCTTCTCTTAATCTTGCATGTCTATCAGGACATCTAGAAGCCATATGACCAATCTTATTATAGTTAAAACATTTAAATGGTGTTTTACCTTCATGCTTACTTCCAACTAGACCTTTAGGCATTTTCCTTGCAAATAGTGCTTCAAGTTCTCCATTTTCTCTCTTGCTTTCTTCAAGTTCTCTTGCATAGAAGGCTTTCCAATTAGATTTATTAGGTAATGATGATGATGCTTTAAAAGCTAGATCTGTCTTGAAAGTAGTAACATGACAAGATTCCTCAACCTCAAAAGCTGAAAGTTTTCCAACCAAAGTGTCTCTAGATACTGATGCATTAAGCATTGTTCTCAATTCATTTATAGTAGTAACTTTCATTTTATATGCCGGTGGCAAAGCTCTTAAAACTTTAGAAATAATCTCATCTTCACTTAATGTTCCTCCACAACATTGTATACCCAAAACAATTTCATTTACTCTTTCCATAAAAGCAGAAATTCTTTCATCTTCTTCCATTTTCAGATTTTCATACCTGACTTGGAAGAATTCAAGTTTTACAATTTTGACTGTGGAATCTCCTTCATTCAGTGTTTCTAATTTGTCCCAAATAGCTTTAGCAGTAGATTTGTTTGATAATCCCATGACTTGTTGATTTGACAATGCGCTCAAAAGTGCTTCTCTTGCTTTGTAATCATTTTATTCATATTTAGCCAAGGTTGGTGGATTAGGTTGACTTGGAGTAGCAGCAGTATATCCATTCTTTATAACATCCCATATGTCTTTACCAATGCAATTCAGATGTGTCTCCATCCTGATCTTCCATATGCAATAGTTAGTTCCATCAAGTTTCAGACTGTCCTTCCTGAAATAGTTAGAGACAGAGATAGATAGAGAGAGAGAGAGGAGGGATAGGAAGAGAGGGAGAGAGGAGGAGATTGGGAAAAAGGGAGAGAGAGAGAGAGAGAGAGAGAGAGAGAGAGAGAGAGAGAGAGAGAGAGAGAGAGAGAGAGAGAGAGAGAGAGAGAGAGAGAGAGAGAATAGGAGGGGGAGGGGGATGGATGGAGAGGGAGAGAGAGAGGGAGATTAGGAAAAGGAGAGGGGGAGAGGGAGAGAGAGGGAGATTGGAAAAATGAGAGGGAAGGGGCAGAGAGAGAGAGAGAGAGGGGAAGGGTGTGTTAGGTCCCAGAGACAATTGAGGGGGGGTTGAGTCAATTGTATGATAAATTCAACCAAAATTAACTTACCTAAAATTTAATGCTTAATACCGGTAAACCAAACTTTATGCCAGTAGACAGTTTATCAGTTAATTGCAATATCAGTAAAGATTAATGCATCAAACAAAAAGACAAATAACACATACAACACATGACATAGATATTTGTACGTGGAAACCCTGTAAGGGGAAATACCACGGTGGGAAGCCTTACCCACAATTAGATGATACTACTGCAGATAGTATGTGTGTACAATATGGAGTCTGCACATGCAGAAAGGCCAACTACCTAGAGCTCACTACTCAATTAGAGGATGGGAGTCAAACTGACTACCATTGGATGATTAAATCCAATGATAAATGTACTGCTTAGAATAGCATCTTCTTATGCTAGATTCAGTACCGGTTAAGCTCTGCTAGTCTACTCAATACCTTCCTTTAATCTTCAAATGATGTTTGCATGTATAGCTCTGTTTATTTTTACATATACCTTCTTACAATCCTTTTCGCATTCCTCTCCCCTTTTTCCCGATCTTCAAATAAGATCTTACATATATACCGAAGCCTAAGACCAAATGTGTAGGTCAGCTTTATAAAAGATATTACAATTAAAATAATTTACGAGTAAATCATTATCCAATGCAATATCCGATACAACATGTCGGCTCAATGCATTTACAACAATAATAATTCATCTCCATAATATGTCATGCTGATTTGGAATAGATAAGCCTGTCGGTGCTTATCCTAGACCTATTTGCTGCTAGCAGCAAATATGCAAACCCAAATAAACAAATAACCAAATAGGCAAAACCAAGTGATTGAATAATATCTTCGACATAACCAAGTAATCTCCAAATGATAATAGATCATTCTTAGTGTCGGTGTACAATATAATATGTTGGTGAACAATATCGGTGATTGTGTAAGTCTCTAGCTTGCCGGTGACCATAACCAAAATCTCTATGTGCTGATAAGTGTTGACAAGTGATGACAGGTGTTGACATCAATGAAAAAACCATATCAACATATCCAAAATACCAACAGGGGTAAGAGAGAGAATAGGGGGAGAGGGCGAGAGAGGGAGAGAGGGATATTGGGAAAAGGAGAGGGAGAGAGAGAGAGAGAGAGAGAGAGAGAGAGAGAGAGAGAGAGAGAGAGAGAGAGGGGGGGGGGAAAGGAGGAGTAAGGGAGAGAGAGAGAGAGAGGGGGGTGGTAAGAGAGAGAATAGGGGATAGGAAGAGAGGGAGATTGGGAAAAGGAGAGGGGGAGAGGGAGAGGGAGGGAGAAGGATATTGGGAAAAGGAGAGGGAGAGAGAGAGAGAGAGAGAGAGAGAGGGGGTAAGAGAGAGAATAGGGGATAGGAAGAGAGTGAGATTGGGAAAAGGAGAGGGAGAGAAGGATAGGGGAGAGAGGGAGATTGGGAAAAGGAGAGGGGGAGAGAGAGAGAGAGAGAGAGAGAGAGAGAGAGAGAGAGAGAGAGAGAGAGATTGAGAAAAGGAGAGGGAGAGAGAATAGGAGGAGGAGGGGGATGGATGGAGAGGGAGATTGAGAAAAGGAGAGAGAGAGAGAGAGAGAGAGAGAGAGAGAGAGAATAGGGGGAGAGGGATAGAGATGGATATTGGGAAAAGGAGAGGGAGAGAGAGGGATATTGGGAAAACAAGATGGAGAGAGGGAGAGAGAGAGAGGGAGTAGGGGGAGAGGGTGTAAGAGAGAGAATAGGATATAGGAAGAGAGGAATACAATAACATAAGGAGGGGGGGAAGGAAGACGAGAGAGAGAGGAAAAGAAGAGATACATGTATGTATACAAACATATATACATATATCTATATAAATATATGTATATATAACTATAGATATGCATATATACTTACGTAAACACATATTATATAGGTATGTATAAAATATGTGTAGTAAATGCTAAGTTTACAAGCATACGTTATTATGTCTTCATAACCCATATGAGTTTTGTGAAACAAAAAAAATGTTTTTAGTTTAACATAACCTGTACGGGTTTGTAAAACTAAAAATAATTGTCTTAGTTGCAAATAACCCGTACGGGTTATTTAGAATTGCGAATAGTACTTTTTGTTTTTAAAAACCCGTGTGGTTTTTGGCTTGGTAAGAGGGTTGGAAAATGATCCTAAGGCTTGCAAGCCCATTTTTTCCCCTTTTTTGTCCCTTTACATGGTTTTCCATCTTCCAACATGATTTCTCGACTTCATCATCATCAGGTTTACAAATGATCAAGTGGGTATCTCTAAAATTACCACCATAATCTCACACATCTTCTTAGTTTTTTGACCATATAATTTTTTCTATTTTTGGACAACATTAGCATAGTTAACTTTAATTTTCTTTATCAGTGCCTTGACAGTCCTCACAAACATATGTCTACCATTGTTTTAATAACTTTTGATATACTTGACCAAATTCAAAATAAATTACATATTATTGTTCTACACTAGATTCTATACACTTTAAAAAAAGAAAGTTTGCAATTTTTATTATTTTAATGCAAGTTATGCCTAGCACCCAAACATGTACCAAATTTTCAGGATGCGATCACTTCAAAAAATCATTAAAAAAAAAACTCAACGAAAAATTATAAAAAATTACACAACTTCTAGATCTCACGCGTACCTATCATCCTACAAAAGGGTTTTGAAAAATACTAAATCTAACTATATATTTTGTGCAGCGCATGGAAACATCTATGTTATATTTTTCTAAAAAAATCAGGAACACTTTTTTGTGCGTGAAAGGTTTGACCCTCTTAATCTTATCCAATTTTTTTAAAATTTTGTAGTTTAGAAACTAGATTCAGAATACGTCAATTCTTATTGTTTTCTCAACTCCTAGTTTTGAGTGCATGACCTTCAAATATCTCTTTGAAGTTCAGGTTTACCTATTTTCAGAAAAAAGTGGCCACTTATACCCCCCTTTTTGTTCACCATCTTGGTGCACTTACCCATAACCAAAAAGTTAACTGACAACCACATTAAATGCTTCGCGAGTTAAGTGAATATTTAACATATCTGTCGGTAAAGAAGAATTATGATTTCTTACCACCATTTGAGGGTATAATGCATTATCTTCAATTAGTTGCCTTACCCCTAAGGATTATTCCTTAGTTAGATGAAGAATCTCCTGCCAGTGCAAGATTGCTCTATTCTACCGGTGCAGAGACAGATTCATCATTTCTCTGATCTCACTTCTTGATCCATTGTTTAGAGAATTCTTGCTTGATTTCATTTACCTTTTCCTTGCCTTTTTCATTAGATCCTTTGTTGTTTGTCGGTACATTCATGCTTCTGCAAAATCTTGCAATATGCCTAATATTGTTACTTGCATAACAGGTTAAATTGTTTCTTTGAATAACTTTTCCATAACATTGACCCGTTTGAGTTCTACATTGATTAGATAGATGTCTGAATCTACCACATACATAGCATTTTATATTCATTCTGCAATTGTCTGAGTTATGACCATGTTTATTGCATTTGGAACATTGACCGGTCGATGAGTTTGTATTCTAATTATTCCTATATCTGCACTGATTTTCTCTAGGACCAAATTTGTTGCAATTAAAACATTTCCCATTGAATTTATAAGCATTAGGTTGCCTTACCGGTTTGCTGTGATCATGATTGTGTGCAGTTCCAGAACTTTCTCCATGTTCAAATCCAAGTCCAACTATTTCTCCATTAGGTTTTTGATTTTTCAGCATATCATCAAGCTTTCCTAGACTCTTTTTAAATTTGTCTTTGTATTCATTTGTAGTGACCAACTCAGTTCCCAAAGTGCTAACTTGTCTCATAAGTTCCTCTTTGTCATGTTGCATGTGAATCAAATCTATTTTAAGCATATCATTTTCATAATTAATCCTTGTAGATTCATCAGCTCTTTCATTAAGTCTTCTGATCAAATCTTCCTCATTCTTCTTTCTATCTTCAATATCCTTACACAATCTCATGGTTGAATCCTGCATCTCATTCCTCATGTTACTATTCTCATGTCTTAGTTTCTCTGCAATATCTCTAAGAGTTTCTTTTTCTTCATCATCTTGTTTTTGCAGTTGCTCATGTAATTCTTTTCTCTTGTTCTGTGCTCTGTCCAAGTTTTATTGAAGTGCTTTGATGAATTCCCAAACAGTTTTCAGTTCATCTTCCAATTTGATATTCTTTAATTTTTCTGCATCAAAATTTTCAACAGCTCCTTCCAACTATTGTCTCAAACTTTCCGTCAGTACTGGTTTCAAAATCTTTCTCAAGTTGTTAGGCTTCTGCAAATAGAGGACCAGGCTCTGATACCAATTATTAGATATCCGAGTAATCCCAAAGACACTCAGAGGGGGGGGTGAATCAGTCTCAAACTGATGGATGGAAGATTTAAACTTATTTGCAACTTTGTAACTGAAATTAATATATCAGTAAGAAAATAATAACACAGTAAAGAAAAACAAAAGAATCAGCATCAATGCACACCATAACACAAATATTTTGGTGAGAAAACCCGGTAAGGGAAAAACCTCGGTGGGATTTGCGACCCACAATATTTACTCACTAGCAAATATGAATAAATATTACTCAGTACAATGGGGGCCTGCACATGCAAGAAGGCCAACTGCCTAGAGGTCACTGCTCAACACAAAATGGAGTCCCACTGACTACACAATTGGATGGTTAAATCCAATAACAATGTACTACTTCAAAATAGCATTTGCAATGCTCAATTTAGTACTGGTTTAAGCTCTATCTGATACCTATGCAAAATAACCTTGTCAGTAAATGATTCTTCTTACACATAATAGTCTTTTCTCTTCTCTGCTATTATTCACTCTCAAGATAAATACATCAAAGTGCATAAACAACTGTTCACTATCATATCACTATCCTATTACCACTTTCATATATTTTCTTTACATTCATTATATAACAAATGACCTACAAGATCTCATACATATATGAGTCTTTACAATATATCAAGTCGGCTATACAATTTATAATTTATATTACATAAACAATATTATTGCTAAGTCATATTTCCAAGCCGATATGATCTTTTGCTGGTGTAAACTGGATGCCGGTGTGAACAAACCTTGTTGTATTTGCTAGTGCCGATAGGTGAAGTCTTTTGCCGGTTGAGCCTGTGAACCATGTTGACCCCTTTTTCCACTATGTTTCCATCAATGACAACATCTACCATTCTCATCTGAGTGTATAATTCCAACATAGGTCACTTGCACAAATATTGCAACTTGATCAGAATGATAATATTGAGCTTGAATCTGCGATTGAGGGGCAAAAGTATAGTTCTCAAAGAAATGTACAATTGAAATAATACAACCAGGTGGAAAATAAATTTTGGAATCATGAAATTGTTTAGCTTTCCATCGTGCACCATGACAATGTTGGATATGTGGATAAATCATAGTATGAAATCTATTCATAAAATCAAGGTAGGGAAATTCACTCTCCTTCAATGCAATTTTTTTGGATTCATCTCCTTTCTTAGTTTGATATGTCTCATATTGAAATCTCTTCCACAAAATTAACATTGAAACATCAATATTCTCAATTTGTAATAGAATTTTGTGCAAATCTCCACAATCAATGCATGTACTTTTTATAGACTATACATTGAAGTCATCTAAATCTTTTGGTTTATCACATAAAATTGATTTCACAAATTGTGTCGTACTTCCAGGGATGACCATATTTGTATTAAGTACTACCATAAATTTTTTATATGACTCTAATTATAGATGAAACTCAACATGATTTCAATAGAAACAAGTTTCACGTACCTTATTTATGCATACAAAGCAAGGGCACAACCTCTCAAACATTCTCTGACATATTTTCACATCTGAAAATTCTTCCTTGAATGCTTCAAATAGTTCACTTTGTGTTTTATCTACAAAATGTTTAGGATGTGAAATATTCATACTGCTATCTTCACATTTCATCTATATAGTTTCCTTTGTATTGGAAGAAACACAGGAGTTGTTGGTCCAATATTCAATGACCAGTCTTCTTACATATTTAGAAATTATGTCTTTTCGAGGAAGTCTACAAATATTTACCCAATTCTTTTCAATGTTTTCATCTAACATATTTCTCCTCCTAATATATCTTTAAACAATTTTCCTAGATGTATTCAATAATTTAGAAATTACTTTAACTTATCTTTTATGTGACAATCGCTTACTACAAATTGTAGTCGTCAACACTCTGCGTGCAATAGTTGAATCAACTCCTCAACTTGTAGTATTAATAAGGTTCAATGCATCTTGAAAATTTTCAACTATTGTTTCTTTTACATGACCTCCTAACCTTTTCCTATTATCAACACCCAACAACTCCAAAGCAGGAGTCATTTCTCTTTTCCTAAATAACTTGGAAAATAGTTGTGCTCTCTCAACCATAGATTTGTTTTCAAAATATTTTTCCCACATGTTTTTGCAATGCAATTTAATTGTACTTTCAGGTACCATGTGTTCAGATGAAATTTGACTAAAAAGAGAATCCTCATTCATCTCCATTAAATTTCTCATGATAGAAGAAATATTTGTCCCTTGACTACTACTAATTTCTTCTTGTACTTGAGTTGCATCTTCTTCAACATCATCATGTTGCTCTTGATTACATTTTATATAGCCTTTCATTGTGTCATCCCTTATATGATCATACTTTTTTGCTCTATTCCTTTTATTCCCCATTACACAAATTATAGAAATTTGCTCTCCAAAAATTGCTTCAATAATCCTTAAGAAAAAAATATCACTTCAATACTCCTTAAGGAAAAAAAATCACCTCCTTCGAAAAATAATAGCTTTTGTACCCCTTCAACTTGAATAAAAATTAATTTCAAACAATTAAAATATTTTGTTTTTTGTTTTTATATTTTAAAAATAAAAAAACAGCCTCAAATAAAAATGAGGCTAAGGTGAGAGATCGCTCACCCACGCGACTGCTCACGAGGTGTCCCACCCCTTGGGGGGCCTGGTGAAGAAGGACTTGGTCGAGTCCTCCTATGTGACATGCCAAGTGCCTGCCTACTCATCAAAAAATACTTTTTCAGAACTTTCAACTTCTGCAATGAATTTCTCAGTCAAAAATAAACAATTTGAGAAAACTAAAAATACTCTTTTGTAGAGCTCGGAGTTAAGAATATTTTCATATAATTTTTATAGTATTTCAATTAGAATTAGTATAGTAAAAATTACAAAATAATGTGACTAGTTATACTAACATTCGAGAAGACTCTGATTCAGAAAAATAAAAAGAAAATAATCATAATATCAAAACTTAAAAATTATATACAACACTAGAGGAGAGAGTCCTCTTCAAGAATATATATTTTATTTTGGGATTGGTATAGATTTAATAAGGGAAATATGATAGGAGACAAAAACTCTCGATTTCGAGTAAGTTTGACTTTGAATTTTTCTAATAGTGAAAATATAAATTGAAAATAAATATTTCTTTTTTTTGTAAACTAGCTATACATGTTGTCTAAAACATATTTCAAAATTAAAGAAAAACAAAATTATTTGCATATAGTTTTTTGGTGGGAGGTGAAGCCCCGGATTTGCAATATTTTTCAGCAATTAAAAAAATGACTTTAAAAATTAAAGAAACATATCAAATCTTGTTCAAAATTTTTTTTAAAAAAAAAGGCATAAACTTCATCCAGTTTTACACATTTCATCAGTTTACATCATCTTCGAATATGAAATAGAAACACCACTTTTGTGTTGTTGTACTTGAACAACTTTAGTGTTGTTAGCCTTTTCCTTTATAAAAGTGGGACATAGGTTTGTAATTTTTACCTAGATTCTTATTTTCTTGTTTTTGGATTAGTGATAGATGGACTACTAGCTCATAAATTCTTGACTAGAGAGTCTTTGATCATTGGCCAATTAAGCTTTCGGTGGGTACCTTCTCTCAGGGTAGGAACCCCTCCTTTAAGTTCCAATTGATGTAGCTAAGGGATTCCTATATTCAAGACTTAATGTCAGTTTGGTGGTACTAAAGGAAGTCAGTGCATGGTAGATCCATGTATTTTTTTGTCAAGAGATTGCAGTTTGTGAAATATAAGCTTAAGAGATGGAATAAGGAGGGATTTGGTAACCTTCAGACTAACAAAATAACATCTCAGGCTCATCTTAATGGCATCACTCATTTGATTCGGGACCAAGGCATGACTTTAGATTTGAGTAAAATAGAATCCTTAGACATTAAGGATTTAGAAGAATGGGAACTCCGTGAAGATATTTTCTAGAAGCAGAAGTCCCAAATTGACTAGCTTTAGGAAGACGATTGGAATACTACCTTATTTCATAATTTTGTGAAGGCTCGTAGAAGTTAGAATTTTATTTTATCCCTTGAGTCTTCAGTTGGTTCTCATTTATCTATGAAGGTGGATATTTCCCATGAGATTTTGTAGTATTTTACTGCTCTGTATACAGAGGATTCTCTCCTAGCTTGGCAAGAGAAGGTTGGGATTTTATATTGCATACCCTAGCTTGTCTCACAAGAGATGAATGAGTTTATCATTCGGCCTATTGATCTTGAGGAATTGGAAGAATGCTGTGTTTCATATGAAGAAAGGGAAATCTTTGGGCCCTGATGGATTACCCATTGAGTTTTTCCTAGAATTTTGGGAGATAACCAAGCTAGATCTTCTTGTGTTTGTCCAGGAATCACATAGAAATAAATAGATGTTGCGAGCTTTAAATGCCACCTTTCTCACCCTTATCCACAAAAAAGAGGGGGAAAATAAGTTGGATCAATTTAGACCCATTTCCCTTTGCAATGTAACCTATAAAATCATTACCAAACTCATTGTAGATCATCTCAAATGTTGCCTCAAGAACCTTATTTCTGAAGAGCAGGGGGATTTGTTGTAGACACACAAATCCTGGATGGGATTGTGATGGTTGCAGAGACCATTCATTCTATGGTAATGTCTAAGGGTAAGGCTATGTTTATTAAGTTAGATATGGATAAAGCCTATGATAGGGTGAAATGGGCCTTTTTACAAAAGTTCTTGTTAGCTTTTGGATTTTCCAATGAATGGGTCAGCTAGCTCATGAGTTATGTATCATCTACCTCTTTTTCAGTGCTCATTAATGGAGAACCTTCTAGGCTATTCAGTGCTTCTAGGGGCCTTCACCAAGGTGATCCTCTCTCTGTATCTATTTATTATCATGGTGGAAGGTCTTGGTAGATTCATTAAGTCTCAAGTTCAACAAGGCTTGATTCAGGGGTGG
Organism: Cryptomeria japonica; assembly: GCF_030272615.1. Classification (NCBI taxonomy): domain Eukaryota; kingdom Viridiplantae; phylum Streptophyta; class Pinopsida; order Cupressales; family Cupressaceae; genus Cryptomeria; species Cryptomeria japonica. Next base: position 695,779,119 of record NC_081408.1, on the reverse strand, counting down.
GGATGGGGTGATAATTTACCTCCATCCTCACACCTTCAGTTTGTGGATGATACTACTTTGATGGGTCTAGCTAGGATTAATGAAGTAGTTAACTTTAGAACTCTGGATACTTATTTGGTAGCTTCGGGACAAGGAATTGATAAAGATAATATAGACCATTTGGTGGAATTGATTATGTGTTGCATTGATGTTTTCTCACTGATGCCAACACTATTTGTTTGGATGCTTTTCCAACACCCTTCTAGTCCTGGTAGGTTGAGTGGTTTCTAGTTAATTTGGATCCGACATGATTTGGTAGGCTCTGGTATAGTTTGGTGATGGAATTGGCTTGTTCATGATACTCATGCTCATATTCAGTCAGTTGGTTTTGGTTTGGTGATCGAATGCTATCCTATTTGTTTAGAAGCTTGGTTTCTTGTTCTGACGAGAGTTTCATTGGTAGAGCTTTTGATGAAGATCTTTGATGAATTGCAGAAGTGGTATTGGTGCATCTTCTGATAGAGTTTCAAGATATTGATGGTGATCATGTTCGCAACTTGGCTAATCAAGATCATTGTTGTAGTGTGTGGACTTATACTGGGTCTCGGTTGATCTAGGTTATGGACTGACTTTAATGTAAGGTGTGGATTGGACCTCTAGACATGTGTTTCCGGGATGTCTTATGTGTTCAATATTATTTGTTTGGTCTAAGGACAACATGGTTTATAATTATGTAATTTGTTTATTATCTGGTGGCCAACCTAATTGTTTATGGTTGAGGGTTTGTCTATATAGATGTAAGATATCATTGTAGATCATTATGGTTATGTTAGAGGTCATGGTTAAGGGATGTAATGTGCGAATAATGTAATATAATTCAAGCAAAGTATTTGGTCGATCGTTGGAGATCAAATTGGGTTTATGTAAGAGGATTTAGTCCTTCGGTATTGAGCTTAATGAAAACTGTACTCGAGCATAGGAGATGCTATCTTTTGCAATTCAACACTTCTCCAGATTGTAGTCTGGATTTTTATGTAGTCAGTGAGACTTCTTTCGTGATGAGCAGTACGCTCTAGGATATTGGCCTTCCTACAAGTATAGGCCCCTCAATTGTAATTCACATACTTACTCCAGAAGTATTGTTTGACTATAGGTAGGCTTCCCACCGTGGTTTTTCCCTTTACTGGGTTTTCCAAGTATAAATCTTAGTGTCATGTGGATGGTATTTATTTTGTGATTATTGTTTATGCTTAACTATTTTATCTTCTATTCCTGTATTAATGTTTTGGGTTCCAGTATTTAAGTTGTAATTGCTAATGGTTCCAATAATCTGTGACAACTGATTCACCCCCCCTCTTAGTTGTCTTCTAGTTATTTGAATTGTCTAACAATTGTATTAGAGATTTGGTCCTCTTTGCAGAAAGCGTAACTGCTTGAGGAAGATCCTATGGTGACTAACGGTACAAGTTCATCTAGTTCTTCTAGAGATATGTTTTGGAGAGATGTTCCTAGGCTTGATGGAACAAATTACATAGTATGGAAGATTCAGATGGAGACTCATCTGAGATGTCTTGGCAAGGAGATTTTGGAGATCACATAGAATGGTGTCACACCTTATAATTCAAGGTCTAGTAATCCTCATCTGAAAAACCTGGATAAGGAGCTTGAGAATGATTGCAAAGAAAGAGAAGCCCTATTGTGTGCACTTTCTGATTAGCAAATAATGGGATTAACTCAAAAATCATCTAGAAAGGCTATATGGGATAAGCTGGAGACTCTAAGTGAAGGTGACCCTATAGTGAAGATTCCTAAACTTGATGGTTACTGGGTGAGATATGTGTTAGAATCAATGAAATTCCCAAAGACACTAAGAGGGGGGTGAATTAGTGTCTAACCGGTTTGCAAAATATTTAAACTTATTAAGAACTTTGTATCCCAAAATAGTGTACCAGTAAATAAGAATTAATGCAGCAAATAAGAATAATAGAGACAACATAAAGAACACACCATAACACAAGATATTTAATGAGGAAACCCGGTGTGGGAAAAACCTCGGTGGAATTTGTGACCCACAATATTCAATCACTAGCCAATGAATAAAATATTGCTTACAATGAGGGGCCTACACATGCAGGAAGGCTAGCAACCTACAACTCACTACTCAACTACAAGATAGAAGTCTCACTGAATTATAAAATGGATTATCAAAATCCAATACAATGTACTGCTTCAGATCAACATCAAGTATGCCAGGTTCAGTACTAGTTTAAGATCAGTCTATAACCAAAACCTTCACTGTCAACTATATCACCTTATACAAAATATCATCTATCCTCTCTCTCTCTCTCATATCAAAATGACCTATAAGATCTCATACATATATGAGTCTTTTACAATTTGCCATGTCAGCTTTTACAAGAGATAATTACATTATAAAACAATAAACAAAAGTTTATTCCATGTCGGCTTGAGTGTTGGTATGCATTGTTGCTGCTATCGGTGAAGTGCCTATCGATGTATGTAGAAGTCTATTGCCAGTGCCGGTAACTACCGGTGGGTTGCTAGATGATTTCCAGTTAGTTTCTATCAATGACAACATCAACTATTCTCATAAGAGAGTAGAATGCCAACAATCTCCCCCTTTGGCATTGATGGCAACACTCATGAGAAAAATCCAAAAACTGAAGTCCAAAAAGTTTCCAAAAAGATGTGCTCCCCCTGAGGAAATGATCTCCTCTGAATATAAATTTTTCTCTCCACTACTCCCCCTTTGACATCAATGACAAAGGTTGTCAAAAATAGTCAAACGAGTGCAAAAATTTCATGTCAAAGTTTGTAACCGGTTGGTTACAATCTGAAAAATATCTACCAAAACTAGATTTAGACTTTGCATAAACCTTTTGTTGTCATTCAAGGATGCCTCAGTCTGTTGGGTTGTGTTGGTGAGATAGTGCATTTGTTCTTCCAGTGATCGCTCTCCTTGAAGTAATGCCTTAGATATTTCAATTATTTGAGAGATAAGATTGTCCAGCTTGGGACCAAGTTTATTTTTAAGTTCTCGGGCATTTGACCTTATCCTTTCCTTCTCTTTCTCAAGTTTCTCTAATTTCTCCTCAAAAACTATCATTTCTTGCTCAAAAATAGATATATGTCCAGATGAACCAATTATATTATCATCTATGTCATCAATTTCTTTATGTGTTCTACTGATCTCCTTATCTATGTCCTTTGTCAAAAGGTGAGGTTTGCATGTTTCCCTATATAGCTCTTTTTACTCCAAAATTGTAGAGTTAAGTGCCAGTAATAATGTATTCAAGTGTTTTGTACACTTCTTTATGGTTTCTTGAAAGAATTTGTCCTTCTCTTTTTCAAATCTCTCCTTGATTGTGTCCTCATTCACTTTATCAATGGTTATTACATTGTTAGCAATAAATCTGGACAATGTATCCAATTTACCTAAAGAATCGTTAATATGATCTATGTTACAATTTGGTGCAATCAATTTAAGAAATGGTAAGGTGTTATCAATTTCCTTGTAGGCCAATGCATTGCAATCCGTTATCTTTTTTATTGAATCCAAAAGTACCTTTGTAACATTGGTAGGTCTGAATTCACCTGTAGATGTGTTGGATGTCTGACCAATTACCTTTATTACCTCAGTGCTTCCAGCAGGTGTAATCATTTTACTTGCATTTTCCTCCAGTGGATCAGTCTGGGTTTGCATCTCAACCTACAAAGGTTTCTCAGACTATTTTAATATCTCAGTGATTGTCGGTTTCTCTGTTTCAGTGTGTACCTCTGCCTCAGATTGTTTTCCTGAAAGTTCAACTATCGTTATCTCTGTCTTTGGTGGCCCTATGCCAGCATCTTTACCTTTAGTAGGTTTTTCAGTTTCTGACGGTTGCTCTGTTTGGGTTGGGATCTCAACTTCAATAGTTTCTACTGGTTTCTCTACCATGTTGCCACTGTCAACATTTCTGCCTTAACCTCTGAATTATCCTTATCCACAACAATATTTACTTCTTGAGTATTGAAATTCATGGTAAAGAGTATCTCAGATTCAGGATTTGTGTCATCATGTGTAATACCTTCAATGTCAATAACTGGTGGATCTTTTGTGTGTACTGGTGCAGTATCCAAAGGTGGTGGTAGATTGTTAGTAATCTTTATGTTTGGAACTCTACCAATTTTTCATTTTCCCTTGTCCTTTTCCTTCTGATACACTTTGAATGTCTTTTTAGTTCAGTTCATTTCCTCTTGTTTTTCCTTTTCTACAAAAATAATATCCCAATTATTTGTAGTCTCATCTACAATCTCTTTCCCTCTTCTTGCCATTGAGCTTACTTGTCGGTGCCCACTGGAAAAAATGGATCGGTTAGCCTCAGAAATCAATTCATCAATTTCTTCTTTTGAATTAATAGAATGTATAGCTAGAAGTTTCTCAATTTTTAGTTTCTTGTCTAGTTCCATCACTGCTATCCTTTTTTCTTCCAATCTTCTACAAAGTTCATTTGGTAAATCATCCACAACTTCAATTAGAACCTTCTTATATATGTCCAAATGTAAAATAATATTGTTCTCAATGCTTTCCCTATCAGAATCATTAAATGCATTATACAGTTTGTGTACATTAGCCAAATTGCCATCATCAGTTATTTCATTCAACAAATCATTCAAAAAAGGGGTAACCGGTTGTTTTTTCTTCTTTGGTGTTAGTTTCTTGGGCGGTCCCCTTACTGCCTGTTGTTTCTTTCTCAAAGTCCTTGTTCTCTTAGGTGAAGGAGAGGGTACTCACGAAGATTTTTTGTTCCTCCTTTCAACTCTTTTAAACTCTGCTACCTTCTCACTATCAGTTCTAGAAGATGTGTCAACTAGTGAAATATGTGCCTCTGGTTGAAGTCCTTCAATCTCACTAGCCGATATGCCACTGATGTTCATGACATTTTCTTTGATTTCCTTTACTTTCTTAGAAGCATCTCTAATGTATTTTTCTCTTTTCTTTCTTTTCTTCAATAGATTTACATTACTCTCAATAGTCTCAGCACTACTATAGACCTGTTCAAATTCAGATGGTTCTCTTGATGCATCCAATAAAGCTTTGGCATATGTCTCCATAATAGTAAGATCTACTTCATATCCCATCTCAGTCACCTAAATAGTCTTAGGGAGTACTGCCTCCATCTATGTCTCATCTCTTTTGATAACAAAACAAATCTCTTTGTCATATTTATCTACTACACTCTGTGGTAACCTTTCTCTAGCTCTCGTCTTAGCCTAGAAAGTTTTGAAGTAATTTTTAATGTTGTTGTCTCTAGTAGTTCCCATATCGATAAAATATTCCTGTAGTTGTTTTCCTACCTTTATATCATAACCAAAGTCTTTAGGTCATGAACTAGGGATCTCTTTAGAAAAGTACAACATCAAGCATACCAAAAGGTTTCCAAAATGGAATGTGCCTTTCTTGTCTCCCTTAATCTTTTTCAAATTTTCAATAAGCTCATCTTTTAGCCATTCACACACATCTATCATTGCATTGTTGTTTACCATCTCATAACCATTGTGTATACATAGACTAGAAACAGAATTTAGCCTATTTGCATATGTGGTCTTGTATCCTAGCACCATACTTACAAATCTCACATTGATGTCCTTAATAACATTTACTCTCAATGATCTATTGTCAGATGTTGCTCTAGTTAGGCTTATCACTTTTTTGTTGGGAATCTGCTTTGTTTTATCAGGTTTACTGCCAGTTGAGGGTAAACCAGTTGCTGCCCTAATTCCTTGTGGGGTTATTTTGCAAACATAATCCAACCATAAGAATTTTCCATGTCCTCTACTCAACACAATTCTTACTAGTTTATCTGGAAATTGAGGGATATTCAGTATCTCCACAAAACCTAAAGTTTCCACAATTTTATGTTTGGGTTTAACAACACCATGTTCATCAGAAATGATCTTTTTAAACATTTTCATCAATTCCTCAGAACCTAGTTCTTCTATATTGCAATGTATATAAATCCTAGGGTATTCTACAAATGCTACACCTTTAGGATTTTTGAGAATGCCCCTACAGTGTCATTGTGCTTTGAAATTTTGGGAATTATCTTAAACACGTGTGCCTAGGGTGTTTCACATTTCCACAATGGTAGGGTTTGGAATAAATTCGGGAGCAGAAGAAGAGGCCATTGAAAAATACCTTTTACTGCCTAAAAATATTCTGAATGTCTAAAGAAATCACTTTTTACCTTCGCCTTGAATGCCTTCGCTCAGTTTTCACGCTCTTTGATAATTTGAATGTTCGATGAGTCAAAAATGAGGGAAATCAGCTGATTTATAATGACATTTCTTCCACCAACTGCATTAAATGCTCATCGGTTAAGTGAAAACTTAACGCATCTACCGGTAAGGAAGAAATCTATCTTCTCACCATCAACCGAGGGTAATCTGCATGATTTTCAACTTGCTGCAATACCCCTAAAGGGTTACTTTTTAGTTGGATGAAGAATCTCCTGCCGGTGGAGAATTACTCTATTCTACCAGTATAGAGACAGTTTCATCAACTTTCTAATCTCTCTTTTTAATCCACTGTTTTGAAAATTCTTAATTTACCTCATCTACCTTTTCTTTGCCTTTCAAACTAGATCCTTTATTGTTTGCCGAGGAAGTCTCGCTTCTACAAAATTTAGCAATATGTCCAATCTTGTTACAAGCATAACAAGTCACATTATTCCTCTGAATATTCTTTTCATATCCTATGTCAGTTTGCGTTCTACATTGATTAGATAAATGTCCATATCTTCCACAAACATAACATTCCACGTTCATTCTGCAATTTTCTGAATTATGACCAACTTTTTTGCATTTGGAACATTGACTGGTGGGTGCATTAATATTCTGATTGTTTCTAAATCTACACTAATTTTCTCTATGACCATATTTGTTGCAAGTGAAACATTTGCCATTAAATTTATAAGCATTAGGTTGTCTTACCGGTTTGTTCTGATCTAGATTATTTGCAGTACCAGAACTTTCTCCAACTTCAAATCCAAGCCCATTAGTATCTCCATTAGGTTTCTAACTTTTCAGCATGTCATCAAGCTCCTCTGAACTTTTCTTGAATTTTTCTTTGTGTTTATTTGTAGTAGCCAACTTATTTTCTAGAATTCCCATTTGTCTCATAAGCTTAGTTTTATCATGTTGCATGTGAATCAGATCTGTCTTCAACATATCATTTTCATGACTAAGTCTTAGATTTTCATTTCTAGCATCATTGAGTCTCCTAGTCAAGTCTTCTTCATTCTTCTTCCTGTCTTCAATATCTTTACATAACCTCATAGTCATATCTTGCATTTCATTATTTATATTACTGTTTTCTTGTCTTAATTTGTTTGCAAGTTCTCTAAGAGTTTCTTTTTCATCATCATCTTTCTGCATCTTTTCATGAAGTTCTTTTATTTTATTTTGTGCTATAGCAAAGTTTTCCTGAAGTCCTTTAATGAATTCCTGTGTAGTCCTTAGATCATCTTCAAGTTTGATATTCTTCAGTTTCTCTGCATCATAATCTATAAGAGATCATTCCAATTGTTTTCTTAAGTTCTCCATCTATGCCGATGTTAGAATCTTCCTCAAGCTATTAGGCTTTTGAAAATAGAGGATTAGACTCTGATACCAATTGTTAGAATCAATGACAATCCCAAAGATGCTGAGAGGGGGGGTGAATCAGTGTATAACTGGTTTGCAGAATATTTAAACTTATTAAGTACTTTGTATCCCAAAACAGTGTACCGGTAAATAAGAATTAACGCAGCAAATAAGAATAACAGAGATAGCATAGAGAACACACCATAACACAAGATATTTAATGAGGAAACCCAATGTGGGAAAAACCTCGATGGGATTTGTAACCCACAATATTCATTCACTGGCCAATGAATAAATATTTGTTACAATATGGGGCCTCCACATGCAGGAAGGCTAGCAACCTAGAGCTCACTGCTCAACTACAAGATAGAAGTCTCACTGACTTACAAAATGGATTATCAAAATCCAATAGAATGTACTGCTTCAGATCATCATCAACTATGCTAGGTTCAGTACCAGTTTAAGCTCAGTTTATAACCAAAACCTTCACTATCAACTATATCACCTTATACAAAATATCATATATCCTCTTTCTAGTATCAAAATGACATATAAGATCTCATACATATATGAGTCTTTTACAATATGCCATGTTGGCTTTTACAAGAGGTAATTACATTATAAAACAATAAACAAAAGTTTATTCCATGGCGGCTTGAGTGTCGGTATGCATTGTTGCCACTACCAGTGAAGTGCATGCCGGTGTATGTAGAAGTCTATTGTCAGTGCCGGTAACTACCGGTGGGTTGCCAGATGATTTCCAGTTGGTTGCCAGTTGGTTGCCATCAATGACAAAATCAACTATTCTCATAAGAGTGTAGAATGGCAAAAATATGAAAACATAAAGATGGAAGAAGATGAAAGGATTACTACATTCATTGAAAGGGTAAATGAGATTGTTATGGGAATTCAATGTTGTGGTGGAACTCTGAGCGAAGATGAAATTCTTTTTAAAGTTATGAGAGACCTGCCACCGGCTTACAAAATTAAGGCTACTACTACTAATGACTTCAAAACAATGGCTAATACATCTGTCAACAGAGATAATTTGGTTGGGAAACTATCTTCTTTTGAGCTTGAAGAATTGGGACCTTCTGGAGCTATGAAGTCTAAACCTGCTTTTCATGCATCTACATCTGCAACTGGTAAGAAAGATTGGAAAGATTTATATGAAAAATAATTGGAAGATATGAAGAGAGAAGATGATGAGTTTGAGTAACTTGAAGCACTATTTTCTAGAAGAGTACCTAAAGGACCAATAGGAAGTAAGTATGAAGGAAAGCACCGTTTAAATGTTTTGCATGTAATAAGATTGGTCATTTTGCATCTAGATGTCTTGAAAGGAATTCAAGATTTGAAGAAAGAGTTAGAAGATCATTTAAGCCTAACCTTGGATATCAAAACAAGTATAAGTACAATAAAAATAGAGACAAATCATGCTACATAGCGGATGAGGAAGGCATTACTGATTCTGATGATGACCTAACAAAAGACTCTGCTAGTGGTTCCGACAATGGGAAGGAATGGGTGTTTCTAACTATTAAGGAACATGATCCGGCACTAGAAGAGAATGTACTTGAAGAGAAGGCACTTGTTGCTAAATTTCAAGACAAGGATGAATGGGTCATTGACCACAGTTGTTCACATCATATGACTAGAGATAAAGAGAATTTTCTATCTTTGCAAGAATTTGATGGTGGTCTAGTTAGATTTGGAGATGACAAAGCATGTATGATCAAAGGAAAAGGAACTATATCATTGGATGGTAATACTGACAATGTTTATTATGTTGAAGGTTTAAGGTATAATCTTTTGAGTGTAGGACAATTAGTGGATAACGGATTTCAATTACAGTTCAAGGATGGAAAATGCAAAATCATTAAGAGATCTGGTTTGGAGATTGCAATTGGTACATAGACAAAAGGCAACATATTTTATTTGAACTCCGATGAGAAGACATGTTTGATTACACAGATTGATGAGAGTTGTCTATGGCATAAAAGGTTGTGTCATGTGACTTTTGATTGCATTGTGAAGATCAGTTTAACTAAGGCAGTTAGGGATAAACCTAAGATAATGAAGTCTTATAATCCAGTATGTAAAGAATGTCAAATGGGTAAATAGGTTACAACCTCTTTTAGGAGTATAAAAGATAAATCAAATTATGTTCTTAATCTTATTCATACTGATTTGTGTGGCCCTGCTAGAGTTAAAAAACTTCAAGGTGATAGATATTTCATGCTAATCATTGATGATTATTCTAGAATGATGCAGGTTACTTTTCTAAAAGAAAAATCTGAAGCATTTGAAAAGTTTAAAATCTTTAAGGCTAAAGTGGAAACAAAGATAGGATTGAAGATTACATGTTTAAGGTTAGATCATGGTGGAGAATTCACATTTGGTGAGTTTAATAACTTTTGTGAGAAGCATGGGATAAGAAGACATTTTTCTGCTCCTTAGACACCTCAGTAGAATGGAATTGTGGAAAGGAAGAACATAACTATCTTGGATGCTAGTCTACCTCATATCTACTGGAGAGAAGCAGTGAGCATAGTTATTAGGACATATATATTATACAATTATTAGACGAATATGTATTTAGATCAGTTGTGTAATTATTTTGGTGGTTGAATTATACAATTATTGAGGCGTTTATGAATATGTATTGGACATTATTTCTAAATGATCACTTTTTTATCTTTGTGCATATAATGGTTTATACATTCGAAATACTACATATCAAAGGAGAAACCAGTAAGACACCTTATGAATTACGTTTTAGCACTACAATAGTTAAGTATTTCAAAAATTTTGGTAGTAAATGTTATATTAGGAGATATGATATCATTGGCAAATTTGATCCTAGATATGATGAAGACATATTTCCTGGTTATTATAATGAAAGAAAGGCATATAGATGTTATAGCAAGAGATTGGAGAATCCCTCAAGTCCGGTTCTCCATTGCAGGATTTTGCTGCTTATTTATGAGCATTGTAAAACCCTCGCCTTGATAGAAAACAAGAGGTTATCTGCCTCTCCAGGGAAGAGAAAGATGGAGGGAGGCGATTCCAGCAATGAGAAGGCATCTTCTAGAAAAAAAAGAAAGAGTGCCCCTGGGATGGAAACAGAGGAAATTGAAAAAGAAGGCAGAGAAATGGAGATGGATGATTTCGATGGTGAAGACAGCTAGAAAGTTGAGGAGGTGGGTATTGAGGAAGAAAGTGGTGATAATGAGTCTGACAATGAAAGCCCTATCCACAGTGATTGCCCTAGCAAGGACAACAACCATCCTATGGAGGATGGAGAATACAAGGATAATGAGGAAGTAGATGTGAATTCTGAGAGGGAAAGGAACAAGGAACCTGAGAAGGATATGACTAAGGACAGTTTAAGCGAGTATAAGGAAAGTGCGGGTAAAGGGTTATTCCATGATAACCTTAAAAAGCTCACTGAGGTGAGACTGGATTATGACAAATGGACCTATGAGCTCTTGAAGAACTTGGAAAAAATGGGAAAAATATGAATGAGAAGAGGGAGGATGACAACAGGCAGTAAATAAAATGGAAGCAGGATATGGAGGAGAAGGTTAAATCACTGGAAGAAGGGAGAGAGGCAATGAAAAATTTGCTGGGCATTATCCCGAATATCCTGTTAGCTGTCACTATAAACTTGGAGGATATTGCTAAGGTCTTTGATCATACTAGCTCCCCTAAACCAGTGGTGGAACTTGACATGGATGATGAGACTATCCAGATTGGCAGCGGTGAAGCTACTCTGGTTGGTGGAGCTACTAAGAGGACCAGGGTGAGTGTCAAGAAATTTGTGGCTGCTTCTGCTAAAGATCTCCCAAATCTCAGGGATAACATGAAAGATCTGTATGGGATTAGCAACACCCTGGCTAATGCCCTAAAAAAATCACTTAGTTTCTCTTCTTGGGTTTGGCTGGTTTTGCTAGCTTTAGCCAGTTTTCTATGGTTTTCTGTTGGCTTTTTGTTGGCCTGTTCCTTTTTGTCTCTTGTTGCTTTTTTTGTTAAGTTCTGTTTGTAAAGGGTTTTGGGGACCCTTCAAAAACTATTTTTACCTTAATCAAAAACAAGAGATTGGAGAGAATTGTGGAGAGTGCTAATGTCAAAGTAGATGAGTTGAACAAAAGTCAAATCAGAGTTTATGAGAAGGAACTGGCAGTGGAAATGATTATATCTGAACTGGTAACACCTTTACCAGAATAGAGTGTTGAACTAGTTACTCTGACAGTATCAGAGAATTCTACAGTAACCGAAGAACAAGGAAGAGGAATAGAGAATAAAAGGACTCCTCGGTATGTGAGATTGAATCATTCAAAAGATCAGATGATTAGGTATAAGAGAAATGGAGCGATGACAAGAAGAAGACTGGAAACTAATGAGGTATGTTTAATTTCATAAGTTGAACCAGTATGAGTAAGTGAGGCATGCCAAGATCAATATTGGTTGAAATATATGGAAGAAGAATTAGATCAAATTAAGAAAAATAACACATGGACTTTGGTTCCCCGGCCTAAAAATAAAAATGTTATTGGAACTAAATCGATTTTTAGGAATAAAATGAATAAGGATGGTCAAATTATAAGGAATAAGGCTATATTGGTTTGTAAAGGATATTCTTAGAAGGAAGGAATTTATTATGGAGAGACTTTTGCACTTGTAGCTAGGATTAAAGTTGTAAGATTATTTCTTTCCTATGTTGCTTATAAGAACTACAAGGTTTATCATATGGATGTTAAATGTGCATTTTTGAATGGGGATCTTGGTGAGGAAGTTTATATTGAGAAACTTGATGGTTTTTCACTATCAGATGATACAAACATGGTTTTCAAGTTAAGGAAAGCTTTATATGGATTGAAACAAGCACCCAGAGCTTGGTATGCAAGGTTGGATAAATATCTTTTGAAGCTTGGTTTTACTAAGGGTAGTGCTGACAATAATTTATATTATAAGATAACTGATGATGATATACTCATTATTGAAGTATTTGTTGATGATATTATTTTTGGAGGTGAAGATAAGTTATGGATATAATTTTCTAAGAATATGGAGAAAGAATTTGAGATGTCTATGATTGGTGAGATGAAATTTTTCTTAGGTTTGCAGATTACTCAGACTGACAAAGTTATTTTTATCTGTCAAACTAAGTATGCTAAAGAATTGTTGAAGAAATTTTGTGTGGGAGATTCAAAACCGGTAAGTACTCCTATGGTTACAAGTGAGAAATTGACAAGAAAAATGTTTCTGCACCAGTAAATCCTACAGAATAGAAATCTATGATTGGAGGTTTGCTTTATTTGACTCAGAGTAGGCCTAACATTATGAATGTTGTTTCTATTGTTTCAAGATTTCAGAGTGATCCTAGAGAAAATCATGAGATTGCGGTGAAAATGATTTTTAGATACTTGCAAGGTACATCAGAATATGGTTTGTGGTACCCTAAGGATGTAACTTTAATTTATGCGCATATAGAAATGTTGATTGGGTTGGAGATGTTGATGACCCGAAAAGTACTTCCGGTGGAGCTTTCTTTCTTGGAAAATAGTTGGTTTCATGGATCAACAAGAAACAGTCATGTACTTATTTATCTACTGTTGAAGCTAAGTATGTTGTTGCTGCTGGTAACTATACACTTCTATGGATGAAGCAAATGTTGAAGGATATAAATGTGGATTGTGATGCACTGGTAGTTATTCACTGTGATAACTCTGCTGCTATTGATATATCAAAGAATCTGGTATTTCATTCTAAGACAAAGCACATATCTATCAAGTATAACTTTTTGAAGGAAAAGGTGGAAGCAAATAAAGATATATTGGTTTATGTGAACACTAAAGAGAAGATTGCAGATATTTTCACTAAACCTTTAACTAAGGAATCATTTGAGTACCTAAGAGATAGATTGGGAGTTTTTGCCCCTCCGGTAGAGACTTGATTGATGTGGTTTGGCATCAGCCTAATATGCATTATCAGAGATACTATTCATTTTGTCATTGATGTGGGGATTCTACTACTCAGGGAGAGTAGTCATCTTTGTGATTTAGTGGTTTATGTTTTTGCTTTCATATTTTTATAAGATTTCTAGCATTGATGTCAAAGGGGGAGAGATATTGATGTGAAAAAGACAAAGAAAGAAAATGTCAAAGTCAAAGGGGGAGAGATATGAATAAGAAAAGTAAAGGGGAGAGATATTGATAGAGAGATTCTGAGCTGCATGTGGGAGATTGTTGGTTGTCTTCCATTGGGGGAGACTTGTTTGGCATTTCTTGGTACTTAGATATTTTTCACATCTAGTGTTGCCATCAATGCCAAAGGGGGATATTGTTTGTCATTTGGTGGAATTGATTGTGTTGCATTGATGTTTTGTCATTGATGCCAACACTAGTTGTTTGGATGCTTTACTGCCACCCTTCTGGTCCCAGTAGGTTGAGTGGTTTCTGGTTGATTTGGATCCGACATGATCTGGTACGCTCCAATATAGTTTGGTGATAAAATTGGCTTATTCATGATACTCATGCTCATAATCAATCAGTTGGTTTTGGTATGGTGATCTAATGCTATCATGTTTGTTTAGAAGCTTGGTTTTTGGTTTCGACAAGGGTTTCATTGGTAAAGATTTTGATGAAGATATTTGATGAATTACATAAGTGGTGTTGGTGTAGCTTATGGTGGAGTTTTAGGATGCTGATGGTGATCATGTTCGAGACTTGGCAGATGGAGATGATTGTTGTAGTGTGTGGACCTATACTGGCCCTAGTTGATCTAGGTTATGGACAGACTTTAATGTAACGTGTGGATTGGAGCTCTCCATGTGTTTCTAGGATTTCTTATGTGTTGGATATTATTTGCTTGGTCTAAGGCCAACATGGTTTGTAATTATGTAATTGGTTTATTATCTTGTGGCCGACCTAATTTTTTATGGTCAAGGGTTTGTATATATAGATGTAAGATCTCATTACAGATCATCATGGTTATGTTAGAGGTCATGGTCAAGGGATGTAATGTATGAAGAATGTAATATCATTCAAGCAGAGGATTTGGTCGATCATTGGAGATCGAGTTGGTTTTATGTAAGAGGATTTAGTCCTCTAGTATTGAGCTTAACCTAAATTGTACTCAAGCATAGGAGATGTTATCTTTTCAGTTCAACACTTCTCCGGATTGTAGTCTGGATTTCTATGGAGTCAGTGAGACTCCTTTAGTGATGAGTAGTCTGCTCTGTGTCATTGGCATTCCTACAAGTGTAGGACCCTCAATTGTATTTCACATACTTACTGCAGAAGTGTTATTTGACAATGGGTAGGCTTCCCACCATGGTTTTTCCCTTTATTGGGTTTCCACATATAAATCTTGGTGTCATGTGGATGGTATTTATTCTATGATTATGGTTTATGCTTAATTGGTCTATCTTCTATTTTGGGTTCCGGTATTAAAGTTGTAATTGCTAATGGTTTTGGTAATCTGTGACAATCGATTAACCCCACCCACCCCTCTTAGTTGACTTCTGGTTATTTGAACTGTCTAACAGATAAGTCATCCTTCTTCTTTTTTGTACTCAGCTCATCCAAAATAGGATTGCTTGCATTCTCATATTTAAGATTGGATCTATCTCTTTGGTCTATCTAGGGATCCCCCCTTGGTTTGGGACCTCAAAGAAAAGAAATTTGGTAGAAAATTTTGTAGAAGTTTTGAAAGAAATTTGGTCATTGGACGTACCAATGGCTCTCTTCTACTAGCAGGGTAACTCTTTTGAAATATATTGTGCAGGCCCTTCCGTTGTACAAATTTTTTGTACAGGTTGCCCCTTCTAGTTTTGTTTAGGAATTCAATGCTTTGTCTTGCCAATTTCTCTGGTCTGTTAATTTGCTTTCAGTTAAGTGGAGTTTAGTTAAGTGGGAATTATTTTGCAAACATAAGCATGAAGGAGGTTTAGGGTTTCATCTTGTGACATTTATGTATCAAGTCTTATCTACTAAGTTATATTGGAGATGGTGCACTTGTCAGGATCAAGGATGGGCAAAATTTTTGATGCATAATTATTTGCAAGGAGTTTGTGATAGTGATTTTCCTAGATATCCTATTGTGGGGAAGGGATCCATGATATGGGACAATCTTAAGAGAGGGACTAAGCTTATCAAGGATGGTCTCTTCTAGTTATGTAATAGGGGAATTGAAGCCTTATTTTGGTATGACTCATGGGATGGGCATTCTCTAATTTTTTCTCAATTTCCTCACCTTCAACCTCTTTGCAACCTCTTTGTCGGTGTTAGATGGTGTAAGGTTTGGGACTTTAAGAAGGTAAAATATCAGGGTCAAATGGAGATTTACTACTGGAAGGATCCTCAGGAATGACCAGTTGGTGGCTTAGAGGAGAATCGATAGTAGCTTGCCAAAATTCTAGCTGGGAGAATTTGCAGCTCTCTTATGGAAAGCAATACTTTGGCATAGTGTCTTTGATCCAAAGGGCATATTTTTAGTTTCTTTAGGGTACCACGAGTTGGATATAAAATTGTATGGTAGAGAGGGCATTAACTTGTGGAAATAGGTTTGGAATACATTCTCCTGGTCAAAGTGCAATTTTTTCCTTTAGTTGGTGACCCAGAATAAATGTCTAACTTGGGATAATCTATGTAAACGTGGTTTCCATGGGTCTTCAATATGTACCTTGTGTAAGAATAATGATGAGAGTGTTTCTCATATATTCTTTTAGTGCCCCTATTCAAGGGAGATCTGGAACCACGCTTGTGTTCATGCCACCTCTCTAGTGAAGTTTTGGGACAGTGTGGGTAGACCTCCTACTCAAACACCTTTTCTTCAAATTGCTTGGGCCATTGGCCCCTCATTCTTCATCTAGAATTTGTGTCGTGAGAGGAACCAAAGGATCTTTCAGGGGGTGGCTTTGGAGAGTGTTTTGTTGTGGCATAAGATTGCTAGTAAAATTGAAGAAACTATTGCTACTAAGTGTGATCTATCAATTCTGGTGGATGCAATTGACATGGGTAGTGCTAAGAAATTAAATTTTATTAACAATGGCTTGAACTTTTTGGGTGGTAGGAGACCGAGAAAGGCCAAGATGAGAGTTCAAAGAGAGGTTAAATGGACTCCTCCCCCTGCAAGAGTCCTAAAAATTAACACGGACGAGTCCTCTAAAGGAAATCCGAATTTTGCTGGAATTGGTGGGGTTGGCAGGAGTAGTGATGGTAGGGTGGTTTTCTTTTTTCTCTTTTTAAGGGGGTTCATTCTAATAACCTTGTGGAGGCTATGGGTATTCTCTATGCACTTGAAAGAGGATGTTCTCTTAGCTGGAAAAGGATTGCCTATGAGTTTGAATCACAGATTGTGATTGATATGTTAAATAATCACAAGATTGAGGAGATTAGTTGGTTGTTAGCTAGGGTGGTTAGGCATATTTTGATCTTAGTTTCTTCCTTGGAGTATATCTCTTTTAGTCATATTCCTCGTGAATGGAATAAATTTTCTAATTATTTGGCTAAATGGGCCACAAAGCATCTAGGAGGGTGGAATGTTGATGACCTAGAGCTCCTTCCTCTATATTATTCTTTCTCTTTGGATAAGTTAATTGAGGATGACCAGGGGAGGTAGTTGTTTTTGGTGAGTTTCCTTAGGTCATCTTTAGGTTTGTTTGGCTTTCTATGTGGGCTTTATGTCCTTGCCTTGTACTATTGGTATTAATTTGAATAATTTTTTGCCCTTTTCTCAAAAAAAAAGAGGATAGCATGTAAACAGTTATTAATTATATGTTTTAAAAAATTTAAATATTATTTTTAATTTTTCAAATGTTAAGAATTATGACATTATAATATCTAAGAAATAAATTCTATGTTTAATTTTTTTATTAATTATTATATTATAATATATAGTGTGAATTATTTATTTATTTAATAAATTTATTATTTATCATTAATTTATTTTAAATTACTTTTTATTTAATATTTAGATTCTATATGTTTAAATTTTGCATTTAGTTTTTATTTTAATTCTTAAGTAATTATGATTTATGTGTTTTTACGAAATTACAAATAATAAATAAAATTTATTAAAATTAATTTATTTTTTATTTATATAATATTATTAATATTTGAATTTTAATAAATTAAAAAATATACTTTTCAATTTAATCATTTATCAATTTAATACTTGATTATTATTTACTATTGTTAATTTTTTAATTATCATTTTTTTAATATTTAAATTTTGATATATTTTGACTTTACATTTCATTTATTTAATTTTAATTTTTCATTTAGATTTAAGTTTGGAATTTATTTTAGTTATTTATGACATTACCAATAAAATAGTTAAATTTATTAGAATTATGATAAATTATAATTATTTATCTAATTAAATGTTTAATTTTTGGAAAATAATTATACTTTGAATTTGTGTTTTAATTAACTTAAGATATTTTTTCCTAAATTATAACAAATAATCAAATAAATATTTTTAGTTTTTTATTTAATTATTTATTAAATTATTAAGTTTATTGTTGATTATTATTATTTTTTAATTATGATTTTATTTATATTTGAATTTTGATATATTTTAACTTTTCATTTAGTTTATATATTTTTTAAATCATGTTTTAATTTATATATAATTAATTTATAATTTTTTTATAATTTGTTAAAATTATTTTTATATAATATTTTTTTTTTATTATTATAGTTTATAATTAAGTATAAACTAAGTACAAATAAAACTATATATGATATAATTACATTTACTATTTTATATCATAGCTCATTTAATATAAAGTATATCATTATTATATATTGTGTTATAATATATATAATTAATATACAATATATTTCTACCTCTACCTCTCTTTATATCTATATCTATTTCTCTCACACTTCCTATCTCCCTCTATATTCATCTCAACACTATCTTCATCTTTTCCCCTCTATCTTTAAACATGTGTCCTTCTCTATATCAACCAATCAATCTCCCTCTCCCTCTCACTCTCCCTCTCCCTCTCCCTCTCCCTCTCCTTATACCTTTGTATCTATATCTCTTTGTCTCTTTATCTGTATCTCTCCATATTTCTTCTTCCATTTATTCCTATATCTCTATTTCATTATCTCTCTAGTTCTCTACCCCTATGTATCTCTCCCTCTCTCTACCTCTATATATCATTTTGCATCTCTATCTTTATCTTTCTATTTTTCCTCTCTCTCTCTCTCCATATCCATATGCATATCTATCTCTATCTCTATCTCCTTACCTCTATCTCTTACTCTTCCCCCTTTTATCTCGATGTCTTCCCATCCCTATCTCCCCCCCCCTCTCTCTCTTCCTATTGAAAACATAATATGAGCCTATTGGTAATGAATCCTAATTATCTCCTTGATTGAAAGGTTTTATTTCAATCATGTTTGCATACTTGTAAACAGATTCATAGTCTATTTGAATCTATCACTTCTCCAGTAAGCCCTATGTTGCACAAACAACAAAACTCTCTGAATGGCCTACCAATTGACCTCATGTACTACCGAAATCTATGTAGTTAATAGACCAAAAATTTTACTAATTGACCTTGCAAATCTCTTTGGTGTACCCATTGCACACTAGGATGCAATTAATAGTTTATCTTTTTTTCTATTGATTCATGTAGTGTAAAAATAAAATTAATATAAAAAAAATTAATCAAAAAAAATGAAAAAAAATCAAATCAAATCAGAAAAGTATTAGCATCATGAGAAAATACAGAGAACATATATCTTTAAGTGAAAAATTATTATGATGCGAGCAAGTACGGAAAACATATCTCTTAAGTAAATTTTCCACAATAGAGTACAACCCAGGAGTTGGCCTAGTGGTGGAGAACTTGTTCTCTTGAAAGAGAGGTCACAAGTTCAAATCCCACAAAGGGGGTAGGGTATGTACAACTTATCGACTTCAGCTTATTACCTATCAATCCACAGTTTCATTATTGCATTGATCCACCTACAGTTCCATTATTGCATGAAAGTAGGAAGTAAAATGGATGAATTACTTTTTGAGACGTAAGTTCCACAAAATCTAATTTGTTTGTTAGTATTAGTAATAACTATTGTACTCGCACCCGCATTCGGTAATGTCCATCTACTTGCTATCAATCATTCACTAATCTTGTACCTCATACTTTTATCCTTATTTTATCCTTAGAGATATGCTTAAGAATATTTACGTTCACTGTGAAATTCAAACAATATTAAATATAATATTTAATATTTTAATGAAAGAATATGATGTAAAAGATGTTTAGGAATTGATTTATTAATCTGTTTTAATTTTAAAGGTTTATTCATGAATGTCTTAGAATTTATAAAATAATTGAGTGTTATTTTGGCTTAGGTTTTCATTTGTGTTAAACAATAAATTTTAATTAATTTTAAAATACTAGTTTTTTAGAGTTTTCAATATAAAAAATTATTCTTGCAGGTATTTTTGAAATACATAAATGATTTTTACATAGATGTGTATGTATTTTTATTCTTAATTTTAATAAATTATTTGATAGTTTTAAATATTTTTTAAAATTGTTAGTTTATTTATTTATTTATCTTTTTATTTGATTCCAATGAATCAATGCATTATTAAAACAAAACAAAAAATAAATAAAAAATGTGTTTCAGAAAGAAAGCCCATGTCAAAGCAAAAGCAAAATAAAAATGATTCAATTAAATTCTTATATCTATATTTATTATGACATACTATGTTTAAAATTTTGATACTTTGTTATTTAGATGATTTCAAATTTAAAATAATAGTTAAGAGTTATTATTACCATACTCACACTCTTATGTTTCACCACTTGTTACATTTCATTACTTGTTGTAATCGTAGAATGACTATAATGTATTGACACAAATTTAGTTTATTTTATTTTATAACTAATCTAAACAAATGATAGCAACTTTTATATATTTATTTTTCTCTCTACTTTTATTTATATATGACATCCTATATCTTTACCTTTCTATCTCTCATCTCCTCTTTGATTATCTCCCTCTTTCTATCTCTGTTTCTCCATGTCTTCTTACTCTCAACACTATTAACAGTCCCTTATTTTATTAATTTCAATGTTTTGACATTACATTATCTAATTCTAAATGTTTTTGTTGACTAAAAAATAAATTTAAGAATAATTACTTTTGTCAATTTAATAATAACTTTATATTTTATTCATATTAAAAAGATATGTATATTAATTATATTTCTTCAAATTGACTTTTTACTGTTAAACCTATTGATATTGGAAAAGAATAGGCTATATACATTATTCATGCAACACATTATGAAGACTTCCTTTTTCAGTACAATCTTTTGGAAGATATGTGAAAACTTGAAGTACTCTAAACAATTCTTTTAGTACAATTTGTTTTAACGAGTGGATCTACATATTCTTTTAGTCCGTTCTATTATTAGTTCCCGTCGATAGGCAGAAATACTAATGAATTCATTGGATGCATTTTATTTCTTAAATGCTAGCCAATCATATGAGACTATTTTAAAATATTTGTCTAGATTTCTATAGTTTCAATTTTGACATGTTTTCTCACAATTTAAATAATACTATTTATCTCTTTTCTTATTGGCCTATTCTGCAAACAGTCATTGCAAAAAATGTATTTTCTTTAGTTTAAAAATAGTTAGTATTATTTCCAATTATGTGACAATAAATTTTTGGTCTCTCTCATAATGATAAATGATCTTGAATTCCACAAAAATCTTGAGAAATATTATTTCATTCAATGAAATCCAAAAAAAATCTAAGTAAAATATGATTGATAGAATGTATTTTTGTCACAAATGTCATTTCACTGAATGCATATTTAATATGGTTTTTGACAATTGTATTAATATTGAATGGATTAAACTATTGGTAATGTACAATGTACTGTATATGCGCTTGTCACACTTAATTTTGTATATTGTAGGCTACAGTTAGCGTCCAAAATAGCATCTAGAAACATCTGTCTTTTGGTATGTTTGTTTATTGGACAGGATGCATTAATATTAATTTGATGGCCTGCTATTAATGCATGTACAACAATTTAATAATGGTCATTGGTCACATTTACTATACTTTGTTGTGTGTGAGTTACCAGTTCTTCTATTCTTTTTCATATGTGCTTTCAGTTAGTGTGTGTTTCCAGAAGCATTGTCTATTTTGTTCTCATTTTGCAACGCATCTCATTTGTCCTTTTGCACTAGCTTCATCTTCTGATTTATATTTCATATGTCTGCTAAAAGGATATTGTTACCATTTTCAGGTTTTCTAAAAACCCTATTTATTCATTGGACAAAGAACAACATTTGAACCGGACTACGCACAAGAAGAAATAGAAAAGAAGTATGGGAAAATCTGAAGGATGATGTTTTTTGGAATGTTCTTTCTGATATATGTTTTTAGGGCTTAATTATTTTCACCGCTGGTCTTCTCTAGAATCTCTACATAGAACCTATTAATCTTTACTTGCACTCCAATGTTATTCTCTTTCTTGGTGTCTATATTCTTGTGGTTATGTTTCTGTTATCGACATTTGGAAGGCTGCCTTTACAGTTAAATTGGAGCATCTTCTCTCTCCATGAGACACTTGCACAAACCAGAAAAATGCATTTCTCCTTCATTTCTCTGTTATATAACTTTCTAAATTGCAATATATGCCAATGTGAGTTGAATGTGACATCAATACTGTACATTATTCAGTTGTCTCCGCTTCTGATGAGTCTTTACACTAGAGATTAACCTATTTTCTCTGCTTCTCATGAGTCTTTACACTATAGATTAACCCATTTTCTCCGCTTCTAACGAGTCTCAAGATTGTGGGTACAATGCTTTCTCTATGAAGTAATGGCTATGAGTTTCCTATAGGTCTCGCTCCTGCTTTAACCCATCTCTGGCCTTTAGACAAGGGTGTTGATTCATCACCATGGTCACTGGATTGGAGTGGGGTTGTGACTGTTATGTTTTTTACAGTTACAAATGTAAGTTGGAAGAACAATTTCTATTATTTCACATTCAGGATTTATTTCGTTGTCTTTTACTCTAAAGATTTAAAATTTCACTATTTTTTTAACCATCTCAGTAATCTGTTGGATACAAATTGTCCGCCTTTTCTCTAGATGATGAATTTATGCGATGAGTGTATTTCTGCTCAATAAATTTGCCTATATGCAAAATATTGGTCGTTATTTTCTGTTACTTTTCCTTGAGTTTTGTCTCATGCATACGATGCAAGGTCTTTTTTTGATCTATTTACAATAAACAAAAACCACAATCGATGTTTTGTAGGAAGGAGACCATGTTAAAAGCATAAATCCTAGATACCTGTCATAGGAGCAGAATTGCTTAATACAACAAAGCAAGTTGGCTACAAAATTGCTTTCTCTATTTAAAATTATATATTTATCATGCGTCCCACAAACTCTCAGTTACATATATGTTATAGCCACATACTTTGCTTTAAATATTGCAAATGCTCAGAAGACATTTTTATTATACTATGCAGTGACATACATATATTGTTTATCTAAATTGCTTTGAATATATATATTTCTACTTGTACCCTTACCTCTGCAAATCTTGTTTCACTGTACTCTCTTTTATATTCAATTCTGCAATGATCTCTACATTTGTCATTATACCCCAATGTGACTTCATCTAGTTTTACTGCTATTGTTTGGATGTTTTTGAAAAGTTGAGTTACTTCTGAAGAAGAGTAGAGTTGATACCTTGTCTATAAAATTGTTTTGCTTTATGGATGGAATACAGACTACCTATTTTTGTATTTCAATTTAATGGCTAAACCCTCGAAGGAAGACACTTAAAGAAAATCATGAAAATGTAAAATTTATGCTCAAAATGACCTTCAATTTTTAAACCTAAAAATATATTGTATATGCTTTGTTTACTGGGTGAGTAGTTTCAGATATGCATGTTTATCATATTATAAACATATTTCCTGGTTGCATGCTTTCATATATACATTGTATTGATGTACATAAATCAACGACAAAGAAAGGAGACTAACTTGCAATCTAATGTCAAAGATAATAATGTTGGCCCTCTCAACACATTGATTATAGATCCAATAAGGCTCCTCATGTTATGCTTCTTTTTAAGATAAGGACAATGTTGTTGCCAGATTATATGATAGGTAATATGTTTAATAATATTAGATTTTTACCATTCATAATGTTTTGATAAAGTTGATTGCTGTTATTTTTGAATTAAAATATGTATAAATGTAATTTGGAATATGAAAAAAAATTACAAAGTAACAAGAGTGATCAACAGAATCAGAATTTTTTCATTGTCATCCATCAATAGAAAGGCAAATGCTAGCCTAGAGACAAAATGGAAGATTTGCACCAGGGCATATACATCCATGAAAACCATAAAGAATAGACGAATTTCATTAGATGTCCTAGTTGCAATAGCCATGGTAGACATGTATGCAAAATTTGGAAGCATAGACAAGGCACGTGACTTGTTTGAGAAAATTCCTTCAAAAACTGTGTTCTCATGAACTGGAATGATGATCAGAGGATATGCACAAAATGGATTTGTTGGAAAGACATTAGAGACTTTCAATGAAATGCCATTGCCATGGTGAAGCTAGATTCCACAACTATCACCAACATACTTGTTGCCTGGACTAAAATAGGGAGCTTTTGAATAGAGTATGGACATCAATCAAAGCATAGTCAAAGGGGGGATTTTGTCAGATATTATAGTTCGAAATGCTTTGTAGACATGTACACAAAATGTGGAAGCATTGGCAAGGCACGCGAACTGTTTGACAAAATGTCTGAAAGAAATGTGATCTCTTCAAATGCCATGATTGCATGATATACATGTAATGGATTTGTTGAAGATTCTTTAGAAACTTTTAAGAAAATGCAATTGCAAGTGTAAAGCCATATTTCACAACCTTTGCCAACATTCTCCCTACCTGCGAGAACACTGTAGCTAAGTAACAGGGTATAAGATAATGAGTGAATGAATAGATTATGGCTATAGAATGTACTAATACTTAAACATATTTAAGTTTCTTTTAAAATTGTTTTTGTTATTATTTTTTTCCCTCAAGTTGGTGAGAAAGGGAAGCTATTTATCTAGGTTGCAATGATTTTCTTATCTCAAAGTGGAAATAGTAACTTGGAGTACTATGATTTTACGACTATTTTTAATAATTGGTTTATTTTATTAATCTTAGAATTCAATTTTTGAGTAATTACTTTTTAAATATATAATTTTCACCATTAAAAATTTATAATGCTTGCTAAAATTCTATTAGTGTATTATAAACTTAAGAGAATATTTTCTTTCAAATGACTAGAATTTTATTCTATTATTTCTTAAAATTTATTTGTTTATTTTTAAATATTTATTTTTTCATCTATATTTTTCTTATGCAAATTCAAATGACTCCTCCAACAAGACACTCTTACACGAAAGCTAAAACAAAATCTCTCTCACCAAATCTTTACACGAATAAAAAACATCTTGACAGGAACTTGAAGCTTTGCGTCTCTTGTTAATTTTCTATGCAGGTGAGAAAAAGTTGGAAGGGGTGGGTCTATATATGAACGGTCATTCAAAATTTCATTTCTTGTTCAAACATGGGAAAAATTCAGTCAATGCAATTATTTTAAAAGTTTCTTATTGCGAACTTGAAATTAGCTGGAAAGGAGACTTTGAATAAATGTTCTAGAACATGCAACTATCATCGTCTAAATCAATCTAGATAATTAGCATTAAAGGAGACTTTGAATAGATATTCTAGAACATGCAACTATCATCGTCTAAATCAATCTAGAAAATTAGCATTAAAGAAGACTTTGAATAGATGTTCTAGGACATGCAACTACTCTAGAAAATTAGCATTAAAGGAGACTTTGAATAAATGTTCTAAAACAGGCAACTATCATGTCTAAATCAATCTAGAAAATTAGCATTCAATATGACGACAAATCGTTTCCTCTTCTCTCCCTTCTTTGTCGACTAGTAATTTCCAACGATCTAAATCAATGCCCATTATTTTCTTGCACAATCTTTGACATTAAAGCGTACCAATTTAAAAGTCCGCAAACGAAAATTACTTCCTTTCACACAAAAGAAATAAATTTTACTTTAAAAAATGAAAGGGAGAAACTTATTTTATTCGGGTTTTTTATTTATTTTTATGACGACTCTGTATTTTTCTTGAATTTCAATTATTCAACCATAATAATTGTTGCACATTTTGTAATCAATGGACTCGCTGTTTAAATGGCAAGAGCTTATAGGACTGTAGTCTTTATATTTTAAAAGTCTACATATATAAATACGATTATACAGATTACGTTTACTTAGAATACCAAAACTTTTATAAGCTGAGAAGACATGGAAGTAAACTTTCTGAATATGCACGAACCAACGAAAAGGTGATAAATAGGGGTTTTGCACTTCCAAGTTATTTTTAATTGTTATTTTATTGAAAGCATTTTTAATTGATATTTCTTAAGGTTAATCTTTCATGGATGATATTCATTTTTTTTTTTTATGTTTTTTTTGAAAGAAATGCTAAAAAAAAAGTATAAAAAAGTTGTATCGCTATGCACTACAAAGCTAATATGTAATGTCCGCCATGAAACCCTAAAGAAACTAACATATAATTTAGGTAAAGTATAATTTAAAAAAAGAAGAAGATAACAACAACACATTACACTACACTAATTTCATAATTACATAATGAATTACATGCATAAATTGATCATATCAGTGAAGTGCATAAATGGAAATAACTATACTAACAGATAACATTCTTAACTTCATTATATTTTTCCAACCTTTCAATTTCCAATTTCCCTAGGGCATCATAACGTCATTACTGAATTACAAATATGATAATATACAACATTTAAATATTCCATGTCCATATATAATGTATATCAATGTTCCACTAACAACATTACATAAGTCATCATTAAGATTACATTTACATCATATACAAGTATCTTGTTACAAATATACATCATCTATTGAAAATAGGTAATCACAAAATGCAACCACTCCATAGTACAAGAACTATAGAAATATAAGTATCCAACACGCTTATGAACATCCAACGTAGAGAAAATATCCCAATGGAAGAAAAGACATCAACCATCCGACCATGTGTAACCAAAAGGAACCACCCCATGCTCAGAGAATGATATAAGGCCCCACATACACTAAGCTTAGACTGACATCTAATTCCCAAAGGACACAAACAGGAAACATACCAAATATCTATCAACACTAAAACATAGGCTCAATTAAAACAGACACTAATGATAGCCACTTCCATGAAACAAGGCTAAGATCAAGGACACACATGTAGGGGAAAGTGTCATCACATGTCATCATCAAAGTTTCCCTAGCAATCTCTCTGGATCCTAGTGCTAAGTGCACCCATGCAGAACAACTCAACCTCTCGTGAAGACAAGGGAGTATAGTCTTGCCATCAAGGCCTTCCCAATCTCATCTTGAGCCTGTACTAGCACTCTAAGGCATGAGTGGGGAACCAAAAACATTTTATTATTTTCTTATTGCATAAACTACCTAATCCCCTAAATAAACTAATTAGGGTTATCACTTGTTAACAAATAACTTCCAATGAGATTTCTTAGCAACCACATATAGGCCTTGACACTAACACTTCGAAGCCACTTCCCCTAATATGTTCCTATGATCTAGGGTAGAAAACTAAATAGTAAAATATCTTGTAATCATTTATAATGCATGATCCCATGGTTCACATAATTCAAACTAAACCATAATCTAATTTTTCAAACACAATACAATTTCCATTCAAAAGACCAATAAATCATTCTGAAAAAACATCACAATAATCTCAAGTCAAAAAATCAAGTCTCTAGTCTAACACAAACTGGTGAAAATTAAATCAAAATTCCAAGAAAGACCAAAATACCAAAATTACCTAGTTTAGCGCATCTGATAATTCTTTTAGTGCATATGATAAATCAATGTGGCACATATAATACACAAATTAGCCCATATGAAACATAAAGTAGCGCATCAAATAAATAAATTAATGCATATAAAATATGGAAATCATGACACAGACAAGTATTAAAATCAAAATCGACAATTACACAAATCGAAAGTTTTGACTTAACTCCCAACAATACAAAAAGACATAATATCAACAAAGAGAAAAGAGTGAATGTAAGTGACCATAAATAATCTCAAGAAAAGAATCACTAAATAATCCCAAAGCCAAACATAGAGTTCTAAAATTTTCTTACAACAAAAAATATAGGATTAAAATCCTTCAGAAACACAATAAAAAACTCTCTCAGCAAAATCATTCCTATCAAAATCCTAGACAAAATCCCTATGTGTAAAAATAACTTTTCCCTTAATATTATTTCCACATATTTCCCTAAAATATTAGAATTCAATTTCCCATAAATAATAATGAATAAAATTTTGATTATACAGTCATTAACTTCCCAGTTTCTTCCCCAAAATTTTGGAAAACAATTTTAAACACAGAGAAGACAATCTTTCCTTTTTTCAAAACAAAAATAAAATTCAAAATTCAAAAAATAAATATCTCCAACATGGAAATAGAAGAAAGGTCAAAAAATCTGAAAGAAGAATTGAAGCACAAATCCACAATCCAAAATATGCCAAAGCAATTCCACAATGAGCAAGCGATTCTCCAATCCACAAACCACAACAACCATTAACACATAATTCTTTTTTGAAAGCCAATAAGAAAATCTTCGTCCAAAAATTCCTCTTCTCCAAAATTTAGTCCATGCAAATAATAATGCAAAAATCCCTTAAAAATTCTCAAAAAGCCCTAAATAAAATATAAAGAAAAGTCCTAAAAATAATAGTAATAATAATCACAAAAATCCTGCATGCATCAAACTCAAATAGAAATTCAAAGCAAAGCATAAGGCTCACTCTAGTTCCACCTTCGAAAATAAAGAAATAATAATTAAAAATAATAATTACTAAATAAAGCTCCTAATAAATCATTAAAGCCAAATTGAATACAAGAATAAATAATTAATTAACAATTAAATATTAAATCTCCAAATAAAATAATTAATGAAAATCTCAATTAAATATAAAAGCTCTCAATAAAATAAAATAAAATAAACAATAATTATATTCTAATAGGACTTCAACAAATAATTCCAATTAAAATAATTTATTTAATAACATTAAACTCACAATGAATATTATTTATTAATTACACAATCAAACCTATAATATTATTAATAAGTTAATTACCACAATATTATCAGCCCATTTAATAATTAAATAAATGAGACATTATATCATTCTCTGTTATCAACTTGCTATTGGGATTAGAGACACTCTCAGACCTATGAAGGTAGGTGGAGTAGATGTCTAGTACCTACAATCCTGCATAACACCAAACGTCTATGCATAACATATATATATATATATATATATATATATATATATATATATATATATATAACCATGGAGTAGACACACTATTGGTAAGAGAATCACAACGTCACACCCTCCTCGCAATGAGTGGTATGACATCATTCCTTCCACGTACATACAATACATCATAATGAAGGCACATCATCAATAACATCAAGATGATCATCATATCCAATATAATCATGAGGTAAAGTTAACACATAACATTATAAGCATAAACCACTGAATCCACATAAATATCCAAACATAAATCCCAACATAGTTTAGAGTATATCATCATCTATATAAAGCATAATGTATCATTTGTCAACATATAATAACTATCATCTACCAGTAACGTGATCAAAACCATAAGCATCTATTAAGAATATCATAAATGTATGTCAACAAGTCCATGAATCTCTAACAATCTATTAAAATAAAAGTGTATCAAGGAGGGACACTACATAATACATCAAGTTGAGTTTAAGGATACAATCTAAATAAAATATCAAATTTAAAAATAGGTTATTTCAAGAATTGTAATTCATTTATCTTGATATTTTAAAATTGTGGATCTTTAAAATGTTTTCTGATGCTTAGCCTTTTTCTTTAATAGTCTATGTTTAAAAAACAAATCATTAAATTTTAAAATTAATAAAAAAGCCATTCCCATGGTATTTGTTATATTTGACTGAAAATTGGTCAAATTCAAGTTCAACAAATATGACCACCTGCATACTTATAAATCAATACCTAAATGGAGTTGCTCCAACTCAACTCCCACATAGATTCAAGCACACATAAATTTGTCCCTTAGATTCTCCTAATCAACGAAGTTGCTTGGAGAGTTTCAAATAACAACTAGATATTTTGTTTTCTAAAAAATATAGGGATATGATGAAGTTTTACAAGAACAAAGACTCCATTTTGTATATTTGTAGCCACCTTAAAATCTATACACTATTGAGAAACACATGGGTTCTATTTTCTAATACATTATTTTGGTTTCGATTTTCATTTTTGTTAAACATTAAACTCGGATTAATTTTAAAATATTATATTTCTAGAGTTTTCAATATAAAAATTAATCTTAATATTAAACCTTCACTACATCTAGCCAAACCATGGGTAGGTGCTTATCAAATACATAGATGTGTGTATTTTTATTCACAATTTTAATAAATTATTTAGTCATCTTAAAATATATAATTATATTAGTATTTTATTATATATATGAAATTTTTTATTTAAATTTTAATAAATTATTCTATTTTCTAATGAAAAATAAATTATTTGATAGTTTTAGATTTTTTTTTGCTCGATAAAAGGCTGAAGCCATATTTTATTTAATAAATAAAATTACAATCTACGCTAAGTGCAGGCGCTGGTAGGAAAGAGCAGAGAGGAGAAAACCTCCGGCCTTGCTCGGGACCTTAGGTCCAGTCGATATCAAGTATTAAAATTCTACATTATTTATTGCATTACACATTTTCCTTTACAATCCCTTCATTTTGGGGATAAAAGGGCCCTTCACAGGTAATATCTATAATCTTCCTTGTGCTAACTTGCTTTCAACAATCTTCCTTGTGAACATTTGCCACTTTTACCATATTTCCCTGCCTTCTGATTTACTCTGTCACCTGCAAGATAGATTCACAAGACAATCTTGCTACAAACCATTTCATGAAGTGTTAGTGCAAAAGAAGAAAGAAATAGTATTATCTCAGCAAGCTTATGTTATATTATCCACTATTGTTATTATAACCTAGGCTTCATTTATATTAAGTCAGCACCAGGATCATATTGTTGGCTATAATATGAAAGATTACCTAGGCTACAATAACATTTGTGGAATAAACACTAGTCATTAAGAGACTGGTAATAATACAGCCCATCAGTCATGTTATTCATGATATTACCATAACATTCTAATCACAGAGGTGTCTTAAGGCAAGTGCTAGATTAAGTCAAATATGCAAGTGTTACGAAAATACTTCCTATCACTGCATTCTGAAGATGAATGTATGCAAGTGGCCTCAGATCATACATATTCAGTCATGTATGAAAAGCTGATATAAGAAAACCAACATTAGAGTATATGCCTGACTGAAAGATCAATCCAGATTCTAAACTTCACTATTTTAATATATATGTCTTGTAAATGACACCAAATCATTAGCCTTTCCCTTATTTATCTATGTTAAAAAAGATTCATACATTTCTAAGCCATCCTTATATCCAAATGCATTCATAAATAGTTTTATATATAAAGTATACTATGTTATGAAAATTCACCATTCATCCTTATCATTTGCGGCTTCCATGCAAGAAGCCTGTGTTTCCTCAGCCTCTATGTCAATGGGGTTTTCAACATGAAACAGGGTCCAACCCTCATCAGCCATATAGCTTACCCACCAATCTCCTTTTGGGTCTTTTACCACACCAATCCATTGTTTAAGGAAAGTAATATTCCTTGTTATATCTGGTTGTCGTTGCCAGAAGAGTTTATGGTCCTTGATGCTAAGAATAGGCCTCTTAAAATCTATTTCGAGTAATTCCTCTTTGTCTATGGATTCCATTGCTAAGGTGTAATCTTCTAGATAAGTGATATAGAGATTATCATCAACACATTTGATAGCCAGCTATAGGTTAACTAGGTATTCGTTATTGAATATTAGCCTGCACAATGAGACTGTGTCTGCCTTATCTTCTCCCATTGTGAGTAATATGGCTACAAACCCCACAGGGATGTCACTGTTGACTCATTTCCTATGCTCTATGTTCATAAGCTCATTTCCCAGAATCCTCTTGGTCGCATGTATAACCAAGTCATCCTCGGACCTCAAAATAACTGATTGACGTTTCTTAGATATATCTCCCACAAAGGACATCTCACACTTTTCTAGGCTCAAGCAAATACCGAAATCCATCTTTTTTATAGAGTTAAATTGTGAGTGTTACCACTTAGATATAATGGTTTTCCCAACTGGTACTATCGGTAAATTGAGTTTCAACCCCTGTTTGTTGGCATTTTGGCACTTAGCTGTCATTGATGTCAATCGGTGGAGACTGAGCATAGTAGATGATTGCTCGGTTAAAGATGAAGAGGTAGAATGTTAGGATGTGTAACCGGTACTAGATGCTATACCGGTCAACAGGTGAAGAACACTCTACTGGAAAAGGGTTCTACCGGTATGTGTTTTGTTGAACCAATTGAATATTGGAAGGTCATGTCTTGATTGGTGTGATGTTGTGTGAAGCTGACGTGGCAAGTAGGGTGTGGTTGGTGAAGCTTCATCCGCAGGGTCGATGAAACTGATATTCGCCATTAATAAAGGAAACGCAAATCAAGGGATTGTATCAAACTGATTGTGGCTCGAGGAAGAAGGAATGAAAGAGTCAGATCAAGGGAGTAGTTGGCGCTTGGATCGAAGGCAAAAGATCAGATTGAAAGAATACCTCTAGAAGGAAACAACAAAGGCATTAATAGTAATTTGACAAATGCAAATATATATGAAGCATCATGTTTCCCATGTCTGTAAATCGTGTCTTAAAAAGAATGAAAATGACAGAGATGAACAAATGGACTTCAAGGTGATCATATCTTGTAAGATCTGATTGGATTTGATTTGCCTCGAGGATGGTGAAGGGACCCTAACCACCTAGATTTTGAATTGACTTTTTGGTGGGAACTCATCTTATAAGAAAAAGGAACTATGGACATAAGAGTAGAGGATGTAGTTGCGAAGATAATTGAGAGGAGAGAAGTTAGATGAAGAAAACTTGAGGAGGGGTTTTGATCAGGTCATAGTATGAGGTAGCAGATAGACCGGTAAAAGATTTCTACCGGTAGTTTCTAAGTCAAGCAGTTGAGCCTAACCGATAAGGCGTGGGAGTGCAGGCAGCATCCTAGAGTGACAAAGTGTATTGAGAGGCTGTGAGTGAAAATGAGAGAAAAATAACAAAGAGTTAATAGATTCAAGAGTTGCAAAACTCATTTGCAGCAAGAAGCCTTAATTGCATTCAATCAGTATTACAATATACATCACCAAGTTGGTGTTTGGTGCAGGGGTTGGTGCTCCTTGGGTTGGTTCCCTAAAGTGTAGGGGTTAGTGCTCCTTGGGTTGGTCCCCAAAATCTTTGTAAATCTGTGTTTTACCTATGAGGCTGGATTAGAGCAGTAGACTTCAACAGCTTTTCTCACTGAGGTTTTTCTCATATTGAGTTTCCCTCGTAAATTTGGTGTTGTGATTTGGTTGTGTGTGCATGGTCACTTTGGGTTTCTCTCTTATATTACTTGCTTGACTGTTTATGAGATTAAGTACATAATTGATATTTTCAAGATTAGATCAGAGAAAGAAAAAGACCTAGGGACCACTGATTCACCCCCCCTCTCAGTGGTACTCTGTGTTCATCAATTGGTATCAGAGCCAAGTTCCCGATTATCTCTAAACCTTGGGTAGATTCTGGACTTTGAGCACAATGCCAAGAAGTGATTCTACTTCCTCAAAATCCCCCATGTTTGATGGATCTAACTATGCTTTCCGGAGCAGAAGAATGGAGACATATATTTCATCTCTTGGCTTTGATGTATGGATGTTAGTCAACAATGGGTAGACCATTCCTAATATTCCTCCCACTGATCCAGATGCAAAGAAAGAGTGTGAAAATAATGCAAGGGATAAACATGCCATTTTGAGTGAACTGTTCAATAATGAATTTGTCAAGGTCATGCATTGTGCTTCAACAAAGGAAACATGGGACAAGTTGTAGAGGTTGTTTGAGGGAGATGCAAAGGTTAGGGAGGCAAAACTACAAACTCTAAGGAGCCAACTTGAAAGCATCAAAATGAAAGATGATGAAAAAATTGTTGAATATCTTCACAGATTTGATGAAACTGTAAATGCTATCAAAGGTCTTGGTGAAGAGATTGCAGATGAAATTCTCATCAAAAAGATACTCAGATCTCTCACTCCCAAATATGATACTAAAGTGTCAGCCATAGAAGAAGCCAAGGATCTAAAGAATTTTACTATGGATGAACTGTTTGGTTCCCTAACAGCCTATGAGATCAGAACAACCGGTGAGACTTCCTCTAGAAAAAAAGCTGCTTTCAATACCACCAAAAAGGGGAAGGAAGTTGTTTCTCATAAAGAATCCAGTGAAGACTCTGATGTTGAAGTAGCAAAATTTGTCAGGAAGCTCAAAAGAGGATCAGGCTGGTACAAAGGAAAGCTACCACTTAAGTGTTTCAACTATGGGAAGATAGGACACTTCGCTGCAAGTTGTCCTCACAAAGAAACTGATGGACATGAGTCAAGAGAGTTTAGAAGATCTATCAGCAAATACAAAGAAAGGAGTGACTATCGGCAGGGAAGAAGAGACAACCGGAACCAAAATAGTTTATATACCATTGAAGATGACACAACAGATGACGAGGATGCATCAGAAGATGATGACCATGAGGACCACAAAAAATTAAATTTCTTGATGGCATTTGACAGACCTGCTATTGAAGATGAGGAACAAGAAGATGTTGAGGCTGAAGTGGATCTGGAGAGTGAACTTATTAGTGCACCTGAAGAACTAAGAAAAACAAGAAGAGAACTCAAGAGAGTTAAGCTTGTTGCAGTAGATGAACAAGATCTCTTGAAGTAGTCTCTCAAAGAATCCGATCAAATCATATTTGAATTGAAGCTACAGTTGGAAGAAACTAAGAGAATCAGTGAAGCTACATCCCTTGACTTGAAAAAGACAGAAAAGGAATGTCAAGAGCTTGAGGCAGAAATAATAAATCTTAGAAAGGAGCTTGAAGAAAACAAGGAAGATATAAAAATAAGAAGCAAGTATGAAGGCAACATTGAAGCCTTGGATAAGATGTTAAGAAAACAAAAGCAACCCAAACACACAGGTGGCTTAGGCTTTGAAGTTGGTCAAGGGTCAACCCACAAAGATAAATCCGATAAAGAGATAATGTTCACTTCTTCAAATAAAGGAGAAGGAAAGAATACTTTCACTATAGGGAAGGAAACCTGCACAAAGACATATGCTGATGCTGTTGGAAATCGGCACCCAAACTGGTATACAAAAAAGAACTAGAAGTCACATTTCATGCACAAATTTGCAAATCCAAGGAGGAATGTTAGGATTGATTGAGAAGAATTCACTAGATTTAACAACATGAATGGAAGACCCCCAATGAGGTAGTTCCATTCAGGACAGCACGATCAGTATGTATCAAATTTTTATGGTTACTATTACCGGTGTAATAAATTAGAGCACAAAATAGCTGACTGTAGGATAAACAAAAAACCCTCTATGAATTTT
This sequence comes from Cryptomeria japonica, assembly GCF_030272615.1. Lineage (NCBI taxonomy): Eukaryota > Viridiplantae > Streptophyta > Pinopsida > Cupressales > Cupressaceae > Cryptomeria > Cryptomeria japonica. The sequence goes on along the minus strand of NC_081408.1, from coordinate 695,743,670 downwards.
GAAAGTAGAAATTCATGCACTTTGAGATATGAATGTTGTTTGCTATCAGTGCAATGGATATGGACATAAACATTTTGATTGTAGGAAGAACCAACCAATACCCTACAATAGCATTAAGGGTGCTTCCTTTATTGAAAACACAAAATGCTATAACTATCAAGAATTTGGGCATATAGCCAAACTATGCAGAAACAAGAAGATCAAGCAAGTGAAGGAAAATTTTGATCAAAGACTGGTGTCTGAACCTGAGCAGAATACATGAGCTGACAATAAGAAAGAAATCAAACCAGTTTGGGTTGAAAAAGAAAAGGAAAAGGCTAAATAAATTTCTTAGCGCAGACTGCCTTGCATGCTAAGAGGAAAAATCTATGGGTGGTAGATAGTGGTTGCTCAAACCATATGACTGGTGACAAAAGAAAATTCATTAATCTTGAAGATTAGAATGGTGGATCGGTAAGGTTTGGATACAGTTCCTCCATCAAAATAAAGGGAAAAGGAACACTAAGCATTGATGGAAAACTGAAGGCACATGATGCATATTCTGTAGAAGGCCTCAAACATAATTTCATAAGTGTGAGTCAGATGTGCAACAAAGGTTACAAATTCACCTTTGACTCAACTGACTATTAGATAAAGAAAGACAGTACCCGTAAAGTGGTAGCAAAAGGAAAGAGAATTGATGGAAATGTTTATAATCTGAAGGAATGCTATGAGTCCCAATGTATGTTAGGACAAGTAGATGAAAGTTGGTTGTGGCACAAAAGATTAGGCCACATAAATTTTGATAACTTGGTCATAGTAAGAAAAAAGGGATGTGTGAGAAATATTCCACCCATCATCAAGCCAGTAAACACATTTTGTGATGAATGTGTAAAAGGCAAGGAAACAAGAGTAAGTTTCAGCACAAAGGAGCACAACACGTAAAAGCCACTTGAAATTGTGCATACAGATCTATGTGGTCCAACTAGAACAAGAGCCCTTGTCGGTGAAAGATATTTCATGCTTTTCATTGATGGCTACTCAAGGATGACATGGGTCACCTTTCTGCAAGATAAATCACAAATATTTGAAAGATTCAAGATCTTTAGGAAGATGGTGGAAAAGGAAAGTGGGCACAAAGTAAAATGTCTAAGATAAGACAGGGGTGGAGAGTTCACATAAGATGAATTTGAAGACTATTGTGAAAAATATGGAATTCGAAGACAATACTCTACTCCTAGAACACCACAAAAAAATGGTGTGGTAGAAAGCAAGAACAGGGTAAGCAAGGAGATGGCTAGAACCATGTTGAATGAGGCCAATCTACTAGATACTTATTGGAAAGAAGTTGTTCATACTGCTGCATACACCTTGAACCGGGTTTAGTTAAGAACAAACAACAAGATGACACCCTCTGAATTATGGGATTACTAGAAGCCATTAGTCAAATACTTCAAAGTTTTGGGAAGCAAGTGCTTCATTAAAAGAGATATGGATGGTTTGGGAAGCTTTGACTCTAGAAGTGATGAAGGGATCTTCCTTGGTTACTCATCAAACAACAAGACCTACAAATATTACAATTAAAGACTAAGAAGAATCGTTGAAAGTGTGCATGTAAGAGTTGATGAGAACATACACAAAGGATGTCAACCACACACTAACCGGTATGATGACTCTGATGATGAAAATATTGAAGTTCAGACTGATACTGAACCAAAGGTAGCACCTTAGAAGGTTCCCAATCGGTATGTACAACTGATTCATCTGAAAGAGCAAATTCTGGGAAATAAGAGTGATGGTTTGCAAACTAGAAGAATACTTGCCCGAAATGATGAACAAGTCAACTTATGCCTTATGACTGAAGTTGAACCCAAAACCTTCATTGAGGCTAGCTAGACTTGGGATTTAGTCCCTAGACCGATAGACAAGAACATTACTTGTACAAACTGGGTCTACCGGAACAAAATGAATGAAGAAGGTAAGGTTGTGAGGCACAAAGCTAGACTAGTGTACAAATGATACTCTCAGGTAGAAGGGATTGACTTTGAAGAAACATTTGCACTAGTGGCTAGATTAGAAGCAATTAGGATGTTTCTAGCTTACTCTACCTACAAGGGCTACAAAGTGTACCAAATGGATGTAAAATATGCTTTTCTGAATGGAAATTTAGAAGAAGTATACATGGAGCAACCGGAAGGATTTATGTTGCATGATGATGAGACTTTTGTATGTCAGTTAAAGAAAGCTCTATATGGTCTTAAGCAAGCCCCCAGAGCATGGTACTCAAGATTAAATTTGTATCTAAAAGAGCGGAGATTCAAAAAGGGAAGTGCTGGGTCAGTGCAAGAAGATGAGTCCACTTTTTGGCCAAAAAGTGGAAGTGTTTTCCCCGATTTTCAGATTTTGTCTCATTTGAGCTTAAATTTTGAAACACTTAGAGATTGAATCTTGGAAAAAGTCAGTAATATAAAAGATAGCCCTTTGAGTGTACTTTCCAAATATGTAATTTATTTTAATACCCACATAATAAAAAATAACTTTTTGAATGGAGTTCTGAAAACTATGTTTTAAACATGCCTGTTTCAGGACCATACCATGCATGTGTACGACCCACACTTTTTGACACAATTAAAATTATTTTCTCAAACCATTTTGGGAAATGTTTTGTAACACACTGAAGATTGATGAGCATATTTTTCTGTATTCTTTTTTCTAATATTTTTTTTTAATTAATTTTTTAATGGCCGTAATTATCTTTTTAAAAATTTGACGTGTACGACCCACATAATTTGATGTAAACTTAACATTTTTTGATTTTTTTTTTTTTAAATACAAAAAAAATTTGTTTAGATTGATGACATATAATTCTTTTTCCAAAATTCTTTAAAATAAAAAAGTTATTAAATTAACAAAAGTAGTTAATATTTCAAATTTATGGACCCGATTTAGTATAAATTAAATGAAAAATAGTTAAAATAATCAATTTTTAAATAAATTTACATGTTTAGAATCTAGACAGTATAATTTGAAATGGGTTTTAATTTCGTATAAAAATTCTCTGATTAGAGGCACGTAAACTATTTCTGAAGTTCATATTTGTGCTTTCATTCATGGAGATTTGAATTTGTAGGTCCATGTCTTAGGTGTGGCCATCCCAGGCCTATCCCGGGCCTAATCTCGAGCCAAGTGGCGGGTTGTGGAATCAACTTCCACAAAATGGGCCCCCATTTTCAAACAAGGGCGACTTGTGGACAAAAAAGGAAAAATTCGATTTAGAAATGGGGGCCCGTTTTTAAAAAACGGGCCCCCGTTTTGTTTAAAAGCGGGCCCCCGTTTTGTTTAAAAGCGGGCCCCCGTTTTAGAACAAAACGGGGGCCCATTTTTTTTTGCCCCCATTTATTAGAGCACGTTTTCCAGCGCACGGACTTCTACAAATTTGTGACTCATTACCTTGCACTTTCCCTACTGATAGCAATTTGTACATAAAGAAAGATGGAAATCACTTGATTATTGTGGTTGTGTATGTAGATAAAATCATTTTTTGTGGCAACAAGGATACTCTCTGCAAAGAATTTGTTGATCAAATGTAGTCAGAATTTGAGATGTCAATGCTTGGTAAATTGACTTACTTCCTTGGCCTGTAGATACTACAGAAATATAAAGGAATCTTTATCTCATAGGTCAAGTATGCAAAGGAGATGCTGAAGAAATTCCAAATGGAAGATTGCAAACCAGTAAATACTCCCATGGTGACAGGCAACAAATTAAGTAAGAATGATGAATCACTGGTAGTTGATCAGACTTTGTACAGATCCATGATAGGAAGTCTATTATATCTAACTACCTCAAGAACAGATATAGTTTAGGAAATATGCATGGTGGCTAGATTTCAAGCTGCACCAAAGAAGTCTCGAATGAATGTTGTAAGCAGAATTTTTAGGTATCTATAAGGAACACTCCGTTATGGTTTGTGGTGTCCTAAATAGGGAAATTTCATTTTGGAAGCATAGACTGATGCCAATTGGGCGGGATGCATTGATGATAGAAAGAGCACAAGCGGTGGTGCATTCTTTCTAGGCCACCGGTTGGTCTCAAGGCATAGCAAGAAGTAGAACTTAGTTTCCCCATCTACGGCTAAAGCTGAATACATTGTTGTTGCTACATGTTGCTCTCAAGTTCCTTGGATGAAGCAAACTCTCAAAGATATCCAAGAGGACATCACTGATCCCATTCTCATCTGGTGTGACAATTCGAGTGCAATCAACATAGCAAAGAATCTGGTCACATGCATTCCAGAACAAAACACATTGCAATCAAATACCACTTCCTCAAATAGAAGGTTGAAGAAAAAGAGGTAAGAATGGACTATGTTCCTACTGGTGATCAAGTAGCACACATTTTCACTAAACCACTATCGGTAAGCACATTTGAATACCTCCGACACAAGTTGGGAGTTTTATCATCTGCATAGGAAGTTTTGTGTGGCTCAGGGGGAGCATTTTGTAGATCAAAGGGGGAGTGCGCACGTACCCTTTGTCATTATATCAAATGGGGAAAAATTTACCAGTATGGAGTGGAATGTATGAAGTTGAGATCAATGCCAAAGGGGGAGATTTTTGGCATTTTGGCACTTAGTTGTCATTCATGTCAACCGGTGGAGATTGAGCATGATAGATGATTGCTTGGTTAAAGATGAAGAGGCAAAATGTTAAGATGTGCAACCGGTACTAGATGCTATATCAGTCAACAGGTGAAGAACACTCTACTAGAAAAGGGTTCTACCGGTATGTGTTTTGTTGAACCGACTGAATATTGGAAGGTTGTGTCTTGATTGGTGTGATGTCATGTGAATTTGAGGTGGCACGTAGGGTGTGGTTGGTGAAGCTTCATCGGCAGGGTTGATGAACCTGATATTTGCCATTAATGAAGGAAGCGCAAATCAAGGGATTGTATCAGACTGATTGTGACTCGAGGAAGAAGGAATGAAAGATGAAGATCAGGGGAGTATTTGGTGCTTGGATTGAAGTCAGAAGATCGGATTGAAAGAATACCTCGAGAAGGAAACAGTAGAGGCATGAATAGCAATTTGACATATGCAAATCTATATGAAGGATCGTGTTTCCCGTGTCTATAAAACATGTTTTAAAAAGCACGAAAAATGACAGAGATGAACATATGGACTTCAAGGTGATCAGATCTTGCAAGATCTGATTGGATTGGATTTGCCTTAAGGATGGTGAACAAAACCTAACCACCTGGATTTTGAATCTACTTTTATGAGGGAACTCATCCTATAAGAAAAAGGAACTATGGCCAGAAGAGTAGAGGATGTAGTTGCATAGATAATTGAGAGGAGAGAAGTTAGAATAAGAAAACTTGAGGAGGGGTTTCGATCAGGTCACAGTGTGAGGTAGCAGACAGACCGGTAAAATATTTCTATCGGTAGTTTCTAAGTCGAGCAGTTGAGCCTAACCGGTAAGGCGTGGAATTGCAGGAAGCATCCTAGAATGACACATTATACTAAGAGACTGTGAGTGAAAAGGAGAGAAAAATAACAAAGAGTTAATAGATTCAAGAGTTGCAAAACTCATTCGCAACAAGAAGCCTTAATTGCATTCAATCAGTATTACGATATACATCGCCAAGTCGGTGCTTGGTGTAGGGGTTGGTGCTCCTTGGGCTGGTGCCCTAAAGTGCAGGGGTTAGTGCTCCTTGGGTTGGTGCCCAAAATATTTGTAAATATGTGTTTTACCTGTGAGGCTGGATTGGAGCAGTAGACTGTAACAACTTTTCTCACCGACGTTTTTCTCATATTGAGTTTTCCTCGTAAATTTGGTGTTGTGAGTCGGTTGTGTGTGCATGGTGACTTTGGGTTTCTCTCTTATATTACTTGCTTGACTGTTTATGAGATTAAATACATAATTGATATTTTCAAGATTAGATCAGAGAAAGAAAAACACCTAGGGACCACTGATTCACCCCCCTCTTAGTGGTACTTTGTGTTCATCATAGTTGAGATGGTTGTTCTATGATGTTTGCCTATTCACCTCATGGTATGCGGTATGATTGTTATCGGATAAATCTGACAAATTTCCATCCCCACACTGCCCTGCTATTACTAATATATAAATGTTGATTACTTTTTCATGATTATCTGCAAGCCTTTCCCTCTAGTGTTTTCAATGTATGATTGCTTTAAGAAATCACACGATACCTGTATCATAAGGCCTAACATATATATATATATATATATATATATATATATATATATATATATATATATATATATATATATATATATATATATATATATATATATATATATATATATATCTTTGTGTGAGTGTGTGTAAAGATACCTGTGTATACAAATAGGAATATGTATATATTATATTGAGAAGGCCATTGTGAGCCAAAGGAGGGGTTATGATGAACCCAAATTTGTAATTATTATTAGTGAGTATATATATGAATATGTACGCATATATATGTACATGTGTAAATATATATTTATATATATAGTTGTATATGTATGTGTAAATATATATTTATATATAGTTGTATATGTATATATATATATATAAAATTGTTATTTTATATATATATATATATAATTGATATTATATATATGTACGTATGCACATACAAGTATATAAGTATGAATATATATGTCTGTCAATACATGTGACGATGAGGGTGTGTGGATGAGCATATAAGAAAGTGTTGGTCAGAATTATTATACATGTATATGCTGCAAACTATGCCTCCAAAACCCCTGCCTGCCCATGAGCTACCTATTTTGAATGCCTAGATATTAATGATGTAGTTTTGTTCATTCCATCTGCCCCTATATTGGCCTGATTTTTTGCTAATGTATTAGCCTCCCTATATATGTGATTAATCGTGTAATCTGAGAAGCTTTCCATTAGAGATAGGGCTCTGTCCAGCAGACTTCTGAGTTCCTAATTTGGCATTGTTCTGGTCCGCATTGCATTCACTATAATGGCATAGTCCCCTTCTATTTCCAATTTGGATATTTTCAATTGTTTTCATAGATTTAAACCTTCTATTAGGATCAACAATTATGCCTTATCATTAGTGCATTGACCTATATATATATAGATTTAGTTCCAATGCAACTCCCCTCATCCGAATGTATTATACAGCCTGCCCCCGCCTTCCCTGGATTACCTTTCGACGCTCCATTAAAGTTTAGTTTATAGCATCCAACCTCCTGGGGCACCCATTTGCAAGTTTTCCTTGCTTTGGTTTTATCTATGTCACCCTTCCTAGTGAATGGAGGAATTTTAATCCCCTTCCACTACCTTCTAATGAAGTTATCCTAGTCTATAAATGTCTTGTCATGTTGAGGGATGGTCACATTCTTGTTGTTGGAGATTTTTGTGATAGAGGCTTCTATTTTTGCTATAAGATTCTCTACCTTCATTTCTGCTTCCTGAAAAATTATCCTATTCCTCTCCTTCCAAATTTCCCAGATTACTATTGCTAGACTGCATATCTATAAGTTGTAGAAGATACTATTCCTTTTGATGATTGACCAACCTCTGAACCATTCCATCAGGGAAGGAATAAGGGTGCCATCAGCCAATACCAACATTTCTGTGTGTATTTATAGGTTGTGAAGATATGGTCATTTGTCTCATCTTCTTCTTTGCATAAGAGATAGATTGAGGGCCCTTCCTAGCCCCTAAGTTTAAATTGTTCAGTAGTTAGGACCTTCCCCTGAATTGTTGCCCAGGCAAAGAAACCAGCTTTTGGGAGACAAAATTTATCCCAGCATAGCGTATTTGGGATGTAGTCATTGGCAGTATTTGCCTCATCATATATGGTTCTTAAACCATCTTTACAATTGTATTGTCCATCCTTTGGTCTAGACCATATAAGCTCATCTGGCGTAGGTCTAAATATTATTAGTTTGCATCCAAGAATTTGGAGTTGTTCATAGAATTTGATGTCCGTCATGAACGGGTGCATGTTTTTCCATTTCCATCCCATTGTCAATTATGGTTCCATTGTTGTATAATCCCTTACATGATTACCCCACAAAGATTTCATTTGGTCCTTTATGTTGGTTGTATCCATTAGTTTGTCTATCGGGGGGTATACGCTCGAGAATCTTCCCAGAACAAGGCAGATTTACCATTGTGAATATCCCAAGATATATGATTAGATATGAGTATTCAGCTTTGTATTATAGAATTCCAAATTCTAGACCCTTTGGGTGGGTCTATATCCCTAAATATTGTCTCTCTCTGATTAGTTGATATATATTTATTCCTAAGGATTCTGGCCCATTTGGCTTCTGAGGATGTGTTCATTCTCCATGCTAGTTTTGCCCCTAAGGCCTTGTTTTTCCATAGTATTTTCCTAATTCTCGTGCCTCCATCACTCCTTTCTCGACATATCTTGTCCTGTGATATTAGTTTGATTTTGTTCTTATCCTCTGTACCGTTCCAACAGAAATTTGTTATTGTTAGAGTTAATTTCTTATAGGCCCCTTTCGGAAGTGGTATGCATGATAGTAGATAGATAGGCATTGTTGCTAAGACTATTTTTATGAGGGTTAGTCTTCCTGGCCCTGTCTTCCATAAGGCTTTCCAAGATGACAACTTTTTCCTAACCCTCTCAATTAGGGGATCCCAGAGTTTGTTGGTTCTGATACCTTTGTCCAGAGGCATTCCTAAATATGATAATGGTAGATGACCTATTTTGTACCCTAGAAATTATGCTATTCTAAATTCCTCCTGTGCTTTCATATTGAAAAAGAATATCTTTGATTTTTCCTTATTGACCATTTCTTCGGATGCCAGCCTATAAGATTGTAATATACTCTTAATTTCCTTGGCTTCATTCAACTGACCTTTCCCCAAAATCATTGTGTCATCATAAAAATTTTTATGAGTGCATGGATCTACCCCTCCTGTGATATGAATCCTTGCTAGCCTGTCAGCTCTCTGTGATGCATCCAGGATTCTGCCTAAGGCTTCAGACATAATGATAAATAAGAATGGGCATAGGGGGTCTCACTTTTTGAGTCCCCTAGTCACTCCAAAAAAGCCTTTCGGTTTCCCATTTAGTAAGATATAGAACCTTGGGTTTGATATGCAAAAGTAGACCCAATTCACCCATTGTTTGTTAAAGCCAAAGGCTTTCATGTAGCTACAAAGGAAATACCAATTCACTTTGTCATAAGCCTTTTTAATATCTAATTTTATCAGCATATTAGGTAGCCCTTGGAACTGATAGGAGTGGATAGCTTCCTTGACTATGATAATCCCATCTAAAATTGATCTATTGGGTACAAAGCCAGTTTGTTCTTCTGATATTATGACAGGTAGTAGTCTTTTTAGTCTATTAAAAATTGTTAGTTTATTTATTTATCTTCTTATTTTATTCTAATAGATCAATGCATTATTAAAACAAAACAAAAAATAAATAAAAATTGTATTTAAGAAAGAAAGCCCACGTCAAAGCAAAAGGTATATAAAAATGATTCAATAAAATTCTTATATCTGTATTTATTACTAAATACTATGTTTAAGTTTAAAATTATGATGCTCTATATTTAAATGTTTTCAAATTTATAATAATAAGTAAGAGTTATTATTAACATACTCACATTCTTATATTTCACCACTTATAACATTTCATTACTTGTTGTTATCGTGGTATACCTATAATATAATGACACAAATTTATTTTATTTTATTTTAACTTATGTTTTGGTCATTACATTATCTAATTCTAAATATTTTTATTGAGTGAAAAAAAAAAATTTAAATTATTATTTTAGTCATTTTAATAAAAACTTTATATTTCATTAATATTAATAAGGTATTTATTCAAATCGACTTTTTACTGTCAAACCTATTGATATTTGAAAAGAACCGTCTACATACATTGTTCATCCAGCACATTATGAAGATTCCATTTTTCAGTACAATTTGTTGGAAGATATTTGAAAACTTTAAGTAATCTAGACAATTCTTTTAGTACTATTTGTTTTAACGAATCTATACACTCTTTTATTTATTTCTATTATTACTTTTCTATCCAGATTGAAAAAATATGGAAGGGGTAGGTCTACATATGAGCTTGAAGAATACGGTTCATTTCTTGTTCAAACATGGAAAAATTGTGAGGGTCTCCTTTACCTTATAAATTCAGTCAATGCAATTATTTTTAAAGTTTCTTACTTGACTTGACATTACCTGACTTACATTTTCTGGAAATGAGACTTTGAATAAATGTTCTCTAACATGCAACTATCATCGTCTAAATCAATCTAGAAAATTAGCATACAACGTGACATCAAATCGCTTCCTCTCCTCTCCCTTTCTTCTCGCGTGGGTAATTTCCAACGATCTAAATCAATGCCCGTTATTTTCTTGCACAAACTTTGACGTTAAAGCTTACCAATTTAAAAGCCCCCAAATGAAATTTGCTACGTTTTACACCAAAAATATTACAATTTACTTAATAATATGAAAAGGAAAAGATTATTTTGTTCCAAACGATTTTTTTATTATGGAAAATTAGAGTTTTTGTGACGACTCTGTCTTCTTCTTGAATTTGAATTATTCAACCAGAGGAACTGTTGCACATTTTCTAATCAACGGGCTCGCTGTTTAGATAGCAAGAACTTATACCATCGTAATCTTTAATTCGGAAAAGTCCACATATAAGCTGGCAAGACAGGAATTACACCTTTTTTTAATGAATGGCAGCTAATAACACTTTATTGAAGTTATTTTTAATTGTTATTTTATTGAAAGTATTTTTAATTGATATTTTGTTAGGATTAATCTTTCATTTATGATATTCTTTTATATCTATTTAAAGGAAATGTTACAAAATAATTTAAGAAAGTTGTATCGTTGTACGCCACAAACTTAATATATCAGGTGAGTTTAAGGAATAAAAGTCTAATGAGGTAAAATCTAATTATAACATCAAATCCAAGGAAAGGTTATTTAAAGAATGACAATTCATTTTTCTTGATATCTAAAAATTGCACATCTTTAAAATGTTGTCTGATGTTTGGTATTTTCCTTTAATAGTCTATGTTTAAAAAACAAATCATTAAAGTCAAAATTTTTAATAAAAGAGCCATACCCATGGTATTTGTTGTATTTGAATGAAAATTAGTCAAATTCATGTTTAACAAGTATGGCTAGCCACATACATTTAACTCACTAGCTAGATGGAGACAATTCTCGAAATCAACTCCTGTATATATTCAAACACACATAAATTTGTCCCTTGGATTCTCCTGATCAACGAAGTTGCTTGGAGAGTTTCAAATAGCAGCTAAATATTTTGGTTTTAGAAAATATAGGGAGATGATGAAGTTTTACAAGAATAGGGACTCCATTTTGTATATTTGTAACTACCTTAAAATCTATACACTATTGAGAAACACAGAGGTTCTATTTTCTAATACCAAAGATTGGAAATGAAATCTCTATCAAAAGAATCAATCAAAGGATGAGATACAAGGCTAGTACTAATACAACATGAAAATATAAAAATTATATGAAAAACATATATTAAGTTTTTTTTGAATAAAGGGGTAAAAACTTTATTGAAGATCAAACACAAGAATTACAAAGAGAGGCAGAGCCCCGAGGCCCCATAAAAGAACCACCAAACCAACCCCAGATCATCCAGCTTCATAACCATCCATGTCCTTAGTAAAAATCTTATGCAAGTCCTGACAGTAATCCCCAAAGAGATGCTCCCAACCTTCAACTTTTCAATCACTACCATGTTTCGAGGCCCACTTGACCAAACAATCAGGTACTCTATTCCATTCTCGAGGGATGTGGATGAAAGACACTTGCTCCATTAAAGCACTAATTTGGAGAATCTGTTGAACAATCCCTACCAACTACCACTGAATCCCACTCACCTTCTGCTCATTCAACAGGTTAACAACAATTTGTGAATCTGATTCACAAATCACCTTCCTTCATCCCAACTCCCAAGACCACTCTAGGGCATAGAGAATCGCAAATCCCTCCATAAAATTATTAGACTGCCACCCTTTATGCACTAAAAAAAGGAAAAATACCTCCACCATGCTAGTCCTGCCAACACCACCAACTCCAGCAAGGCCTAGGTTACCCCTAGATGAGCCATTAGTGTTAATCTTGATAAACTCATGTTGAGGGGGTATCCACCTTCCCACCCTTTGCACCTTCTTCATAACCTGTCTACCTCTCCTAACACAAGCTGAGGCAAGAGACAACTCCTGCAAACCCAACCTACTCACAATAGCTGCCTCATCTCTACCTAGCGGAAAATTCACCTCACATTTAACTTCCACTATATCTCAGATCATAGCGATGATCCTATTCCAAACTTGTTGGACAAACAATCTGACTTCACGAAAGATCCTCATGTTCCTCTCGAGCCAGATCTGCCACAAAATGAAGATGGGCCCAATATACTAGACAATCTGGAGGAAGGAGGACAAGATAGGAGGTCTACCCAAGCTGCTCCAAAACTTCACCAAAGAATCCACGTGGACACAAGGATGCTTCCACACCCCCCACCAATAATCTCAAATAAGCATAGAGAAGGGGCATCTGAAGAATAGGTGTGAGGAATCTTCCTCCCCATTACCACACAAAAAACAGATAGAAGGCCCCAAGAATCCCCGCTTGCGGATATTGTCCCAAGCTACACATCTATTCAAAGCCAAAGTTCAAGCAAAGCAATTACACTTCAACCAAGAAATATTATTCCACACCTGTTTCCACCAATTCACCTCTCTTCCCTCAAGTCTTTGGTTCAATGATTCCTGGTATCCACTAGCCACAGTAAAAAAGCCCTTAGGATTTGGAGACCAAGCAAGTCCATCCCTACCCTTGAGGGAGCTACAATGTCTACTTGCCAAAATGCCATGCAACTTAGCAGACTCTTCCTCCATCCCAACAACCAACCACTCATTAGGAGCCTTCCACTGCTCCAAATCCAGCCAACCACACCTATAAACATCCTTGAAGTCACTCAACCTTGACCATCCCAGCTCCAAAAACCTCTGGCATAGATTCCCAAGATTAGGAAACTGATCAAGGATGGGAGGATATCCATTCCAAGAGTCATTCCAGAAAATGACCTCTTCCCCCCTTCTGCAAATCCAAAAGAGTCCTTCTTTAATGAGTGAAGCCCCCCTCTTGAGAGTATACCAAATCTATGAGCCCTTTCCCTCAAGTGGATATCTAGGGATTTCCTCCATCGGGATCCTCTGCATATATTTGTTGGCCAAAATCCTAGCCCACCCTCGATCCTGCTCAACACACCACCTCCAATACAATTTAGCTGCCAAAGGTTCCCCAAAAAGAATAGACTTCCTTAAACCAAGCCCCCTGATTGCTTCGAGCTACACACCAGGTCCCAATTGACAAGACTCCATTTGGAAGAGGAAAGATTGCCTGCCCATAAGAATTGCATAGCCAGAGAATTCAAACCCTTCAAGAACCACTTAGGAGCCACATGAAGCATACATCGATAGATCGGAAGAGCCTAAACCATCGACTGAATCAGTTGTAACCTCCTAGCAAAGGATAACCATCTATGAGTCTACTATTCAACCTTCGTGTGAAATTTATCCAAGATAGCTTGCCAAGACTCCCTAGGAGGGTTGCCAGGAGAAATAGGAATACCCAAATAAATCAAGGGCAGGGAGCCAACTTGGAATCTCAAGATAAGAGCAATCCTCCTTTGAATAGTTTTAGGAGTGTTGAAAAAGAGGATAGAAGATTTATCCTCATTGATCAACTGGCCCAAATCCACAGGATAAACATCCAAGACCTTCCGCAAATTAGTAGCTTCTCTGACCTGAGCAAGCCCCATAAGGGTCTTGTCATTCACAAACTGCAAATGAGACTGCGGATACAAGTCATTACCCTATCTCCAACCTTGAATAATACCCAAGCCCACATTATGCTGAATCAGCCTCCCCAAACCCTCAGCCAGAAGAATGAATAAATAAGGGGAGAGGGGGTCCCCCTGGCAGAGACCCCTAGAAGCACCAAACAACTCAGTATGGTCTCCATTGATAAGCATAGAGAAAGAAGTAGACATAACACAACTCATAACCCACGAGATCCACTCCTCAACAAAACTAAAAGCCCTGAGGATCTTCTAAAGGAAGGACCATCAAATTCTGTCATATGCCTTAGCCATATCTAGCTTGATAAACATAGCTTTTTCCTTGGATGTTGCCTTAGAATGAATGGTCTCCGTAGCAATGACCACACCATCCAAAATTTGGCACCCTTCCACAAACCCACTCTCCTCCTCAAAGATAACATTCCCCAGGCACTTCTTCAATCTATCCACTATCAGCTTAGAGATGATCTCAGAAATCACATTGCAGAGAGAGATAGGGCGGAACTGGCCTAACCTGTCGGTCCCATCACACTTCGAGATTAGAGCAATGAAAGTTGCATTCAATTCCCGAAGCATTTGCTTATTCCTCTGGGAATCCTAGACTACTTCTAATAAATCCAGTTTGATAATATCCTAGAACTCTTGAAAGAATTCTATTGGGAACCCATCCGGTCCAGGAGCTTTTCCTTTCCTCATGTGAAAGATAATCCTCTTAAGCTCTTCCAATAAAATAGGACACAAAAGCTACTCATTCATCTCCCCCATGACAAGAGAAGGAATGCAAGAAAGAACTTGATTCTCCACCACTATTTCCCCTTGGGAGTCCTCCCTGAAGAGGGCCTGGAAAAACTATAATGACTCCCTAGAAATCTCCTGCAAGGATAAGCACTGCTCACCTCTATTGTTAACTAGAATAGGGATGGAATTTCCATGTCTTCTTGCTTTCACCAAGTTGAAGAAGAAACAAGTGTTCTTGTCCCCCTCCTTCAGCCAATCAATATGAGCTCTCTGCTTCTAGTATATTTCTTCCCTAAGCTCCTATTCTTCTACCTCCTTGATAGCCCTGTCCTCCTCCCTAAGAAAATCCTCAGACAAACCATGCTCTTTGATTTCACTGGTGATCCCATTTAGCACAATTTGGGCAGCTTTCTTAGCATGAAAAATGTTCCAAAACCCTGTCAGTTCCACTGTTTAATCTGAAATGTAACAAATTGGAGCTGCTTGGCAAAAGAGTACATGGCAGTGCCAAAGGCCAGCCTCCCATTCCTCCACCACACCGCTATAAGAACCTGAAAAGTAAGATCCTGAAGCCACATAAGTTGGAATTTGAGAGAAGCTAAGTGAGCTACCCGAGCTGAAGAAGAAACTAGCTTGATGGGCCAGTGATCTGACCCTCTCCATTCAACAATCTCAGAACTTGTGGACCACCCCCCACCAATCCAAAAACTAGAAACCAGAAAATGATCCAACCTCTCTGCAATCCAAAACTCTCCCACCCTTCTATTATTCCAAGTGAACAAACCATTGTCAGGCTTAATGTCAACAAGTTGCAAAAAGATATATTATCCTGAAAAAGGAAAGAAGAAGGTTCCAACCACATAACACCCCCCTTCTTTTCACTCAACTCAAGGATGTCATTGAAGTCTCGTGCCATAATCCAAGGATGAAAGGGGGCTAGCCTTCGCATACAAGAAATATGAGAGCATAAGTTTTACTTACCCTGAAGATCAGTAGGGGCATAGATGTTAGAAAACAAGATGAATTCCCCAGTCCCAAGACTAGATATAACCCTAGATAACGAAGATCTGGAGGCAACCCACTAGACAGGGCGAAATCTTAAAGGGTTCCAAAGACAGGCCACCCCTCTAGAAGAACCGGCTGCCCCAACACACTGACACTCACCTCGCCCCCATAGCTTTGGCACCAGACCCATCATACTCTCCACTGAAAGTTTGGTTTCTTCCAAGAATAGGACAACACCAAGAAGAGAGGTCAAGTTTGTATTATCAACGAACAAATGCAATTACAATATATTCATTTTCATTCTCCTCTTTACATCCATCATGGCAACACATGTGTACACATGAACAAGACCCTTGTACCTCCCACCTATCCTTCTTTCTACATTCAATAATTCCTCTTAATTTCTACATCCAAACTCTTGTTTACATAGAATGAAAAGAGCTTCAACACCACCAAACAAAGAATCTGAGGAATGATCTTGATTCCAAACATCCATAGCCATTTGATTTCCATGGAATATAAAATGACACCATTTTTTGTCTCCAATACTTTCCCTCTAGCTTGGGTTCTGAAAAAAGGAAGATTACAATTATATTAAATACAAAAAATAACAAAATAATAAATAAGCATTACAAACCATAAAGAGAATAAATATTGCTGGTCGAACTCATCACCCAAGTTATGAATGCATTATAAACCATAGAGAGAATAAATATTATAAATTATTTTTCCAATACACCATAAGTGGCTTAGGAAAATTTCCTAACATGTTGGAATCATGCCATAAGATTCAAAAGGTAGATGGAATCTTAATAATAAAATCCCCCACTTGACATCATACATTATAAATACACACATAGCAATTAAAAACAAGGGAAAGGGATCCCTTATTCAATCATGTACCATTTGAATTTAGACCATGCTCTTGTGCTCTATCAAGATACCTATATAATCAAGCATAATAACCAGTTTAATAAAAACTCCTCGCATCATCCAATATGCTACCTATGGAAGAAAAAGGAACATGCCAAGGTCAAGTATATAAATGTCACTAAAATTGTCATAAATATTTACATGAATTGAAGCATAAAATTCAAAAGGTAAAAGTAGTTGTCTTACTCCCACCAATTGGAATAGTAACCAAAGAAAATTTTCACTCATCCAAGCTAATCATGCCTAAAACTAGGGTATACAAACATAGATAAATTTTCATACCATCGAATCTAGATTAAAATAAATTCTCTATATATTCATCCTTATATCTCATTGTACCATACAAATGCAGAAATGACCATAGACATGGTTAACTAAAAAAGACCACGTTAACAACAAAATAGTGTCACAGATATAGATAGTCCAAATCCAAGTCATGCCACTATAACGAAATGGGTGATCAAATCACACAACTACATATATTATTGGAAACATAAGAATGACTTGTCATTGATGTTAAACTTGTTGTCACAGGAGAGTGTTGACAGTTTTCATAGTGTTGCCATTGATGACAAAGGTGAAGAAGAAGTTGTAATTGATCAATTGTGTTTAGTATTGCCTATATGTTTTCTCTCTAATGTGGATGGTCGAAAAATGAGTGTTCAGATATTGTTCTAATGTCTACCGATGATATTAAGTATGTTGTGTTTCTAGAATGTAACAGTATTGAAAGTTACAATATGTAGGAAAAAGTATTTAAAGCCCTTATGGGACAATGCTCAATATTCTTCTCATTTCAAAAAATGATGACTTTGAGTTTTTAATATAATGTCTATTTTTGTGGGTTTTGAACTTATGTTTCCAAGACCTCTATTGTTCAAGTGTTAAAGCCAATTGTCACAATTTACTAACAATCAAGTTTTTTGTCAAGACTAGAATAGATAATTCTTTGCATTGCTCCACAATGTTAGTTCAAGTGTTGCACCTTGGAGGACATGTTCATATTGTTTTTGTAGTCTTCTCGTTTAGAATTCAAGTCCTATTTTTCTTTACAAGTGAAGTTATGTTCTTTTTTTGTTTAGCGCTATTAATTGTGTTGGTCTTTGACTGACTCAAATGATTTATCCCACTTGGATCATACTCTTTTTCTTTGGATATGCATTGGAGGTTGAGTTAATAAATTTAATGGGTCTTACCATGACATGTGAAGATCCACATTGATTTATATGCATTAGATTATACTTTTGGGTTGATTGGTTAATGTGTGCTATCATGTTTCTACATGTTATTTTTAATACGAACTTTGGAGGTTGTGTTGGTTTATACAGTTCATTAGAATTGAATTTATAAGTCTTGCTATGATGTATTTGGGTCCCATTTTTTTCTCCTAATGGTGTAAGCTTGGGTTTTTCTCTTTTCCTTTAGGATGTGGGTCCAGATCTTTTGGTAAGGGATTTTTTGGGTTTTCCTTTAAGCTTGTGACTACTACTCCTAAGAATTCAAAGGATGCTTTTGTTGCCTTTTTGTGTTTTCGGTTAAGGGTTTCTTCTATTGTTGTGGAAGAGAAGGAAATATTTGTTTAGTGGGATCTTTATTCAGATCTTAATGGTATTTAGTTGAGGGCCTATACTGTTATTACCATGGCTTTCATGCATAAGTCTCCTATGGAGGTGGAGGGGTTTCTTATGGAGGTAGAGACTTGTCTTATGGTGTGGGCTAAGGGTTTAATTTTTAATTTGGCTTATTTTCCTACCTATCCTATGGAGGTCGAAACTTCTCCTATCAAGGTGGAGAGTGTCTCCATGGGAGAGGTTTTGTTCTACTACAAGGGGATCATTATTCCACATTCACAGGGTCTTCATTGTAAGATTATTGATGATGCTTGTTTTCTAGTTAATTTTCCTCTGTCATATTGAGGTGGAGACTTTGGAAGGTCTATGGAGCTCTTTGCATTTTTTGGGAGCCTATTCATAAATCATTATATTTGTTCTCTTTGAGTTGAGTTGATAAATGACTTCGATCTTCTTTCTCAATAAAATGGCTTATTAATGTTAAATACTTTTTTTGTTCTATTGTTTTTGGGATGTTGGTTATTCGTTGGTAGTATTTAGCTTATGTATAGGGTTTTGAGTCCCTTCAAAACTTGATGTAAGGGGGTCTTGAGTTCCCTCAAAAACCTATTTTTCCCTTAATAAAAAATAAAATTATAAATTAATTTTTATAACCTAGTTGATCAAATTAAAAAATGAGTAAATCTTAAGAAAAGAGGTACTCATAATTTCATCTTCTAAGTTTCTTTTCCAATGCTCAAAGAATCATGCATGCATGAAAATACAGAGCACATTTTTTGGTGAAATTATATAAATGGTAGTGCTCCAACAAATATTTTCATGATAATCAACCTCTTCATCCACATTATTTTTATTCATTTCATTAGAACTATGGAAAGATAAAGAGTGAACCTTAACATCATTATTTGATGTAAAGTTGATAAAACATCTTCAAAATATGATCTAAAATCCTAGATAAACTTCTCAAGTTCATCCATTAAGACATGCTAGAGAATTTGGATGAAGGTGCACATGAATTCATTTTGAAGAGAGAAGAGAAGATTAATCCTTATGCAAAGGGACTAAGAAACTTGCAAAATATTATAGAGACATTAAATCATATTACAACTATAAACATTTGTGAAAATGGATAATTAGGACAACAAGATTTGTTTGATCTTTTTAGGAGGTATAGTGAAACTGATATTGACTCAATTACTTTTTGCAAATTTATATTTGTTTGTAAAAATTTTTTTGTCAAATTATTTACTGACAAAATCATAAACATCCATCCATAACTACTATTTGATATCAAACTCTACACATAGTAATTTATTAAAATTCACAATACAGTAAAGCTTATAAATATTCCCACCCATTTGTTAAATTATACCTAACTAGAAATATTATAAATAAAAGGAAGAAAAAAAAAGAAGAAAATACTATTTTTCAGATTATTATTTTGTCTAATTAGATTAACATGGTAAAGGCTTGAAACCATTAAATTTCAGCCATCAATGAAAATGAGATAAGTTGAAATTTAGAAAGAAAACATAAAGAAAAAAAGTCGTTAGAAATGAAACAACATAATATACAATGACCAACATAGGACCAACCAATACCAAGCTATCATTTAGAGACTTGAGGCACTTAATGGCCTACCATTATTTTTGTACAAAATAAAGGTGGTATTCAAAGAGAACCCTTGGCTAGGATATAGGAACAAATAACACATTTTACTTGATGAGGAGAGTTGGCAATCTCAATCATACATTTTGATCTCTTTTGTGCTTGATAGGAAGCTACCATGAGCTAAGAGAACTGCATCCCTTCTCATTCATTTATATTTTCCTCTCATCAACTCTTCCTATAAAATGCACTCGGATTTTTGAAAATTTGATTGATCTATAAATTAGGATGTTAAAGTTTTACAAAATGTAATCCAATTACAGATTTAAAATCCTTGATCACAACACTAATGTGTGATAATGTATTTTAAACGTTGAGATTACTGAAACTGAGTTATTCTTCTTAAACACTTTAAATAAGCTATTTGTAATAGCATTCACGAGAGAACATAAAACTGAAAGAAAAAGTGAGAACAAAAAATAGATGGAAGAGAGATGCAAACAATTTGATAACCAAGTTCATCCTTAAGGAGTATGTCTCTGGGTTCTCTTCTCAATTTAGGGACTACTTTGTTAATCCCAAGCAAAACCACACCTTGTTACAACATCCAAGCTTTCAACCTTGTTCAAAGTCTCTCTCTCTTTTACAATTTTTGGTGTAATGATCAACACCTTGCAAATGATCTTCTCACAAATAATTCTCCTTATTTTTCCAAATTTTCTCTCCACCTCCAAATCACCTGAATGCCTTAAAATAAGCCTTCTACCCCTTTAAATACAAAAATTTGGCTATAAATGGTTTAAAATGATATAAGCCTTATAAGGGATAAAAACAATTAACATTTGTTATAAAACAAAATATATGCCCATATTTAACAAACAATCAATGTTTGTTTTCCATATTTTGAGGCTTCAAAGTTTAACAAATAACAAAATTTGTTTAATATAAATGGATGGGATCACCGAACTAACCCCCGAGTTCCCTCATTTTCTTTGGCCTTGCCCGCGATTGATATTTTGTTTGTTTGTTATACCAAATGGTGTGTGTGGCGTGTTGGTTAAGAGGAGGCACAATGAGGTGGGAGTTGGGGGTTCGACCCCCACTAACATAATTTTGTCTTATCTACTCAAAAGAAATAATTAAACCAAAAAGTCACCAACCGTATTAACAAACAAGTGGATGGTGCAAGGGTAGAGGATGAGGCTGTTATGAGGGAGGTTGGGATTTCAAATCACACAATATTTTTTTTTAAATTAGTTCAAATGACACTACTACTAAGGTGCCACATGGCATCATTTGGATCACTTCTCTCCATTGAGAATCTTTTGGACCTCCAAAAGTCTATTTTTACATAAGATTGAAATGAGGCAATATTCGCCTCACTTGTCCAGTATCATCTATACACCCTGTTGGAATTCGAAACATCTGACACACCACAAACATAATGAAAAATAAGATAAAATTGCTAACACAATCAACTATACATCCATCAATATTCATTGTTACATCCATCATCCACATAGAACCAACTAGTAGAAAAAGAAGAAACTACGCTGAACAAATTGTTGAAAAGGAAAAAGTATCAACACTCTTGATCTCCTGTACAGAAATATTGTTAGAAAACAAATCATTCAAACCCACTCGTACCATCATTGGCTAAAGACTTGATTCTTCTTGCAACTTATCCTCACATTCTAGTGTTGAAAAGGAAAAGTCCAAAGCATAAGTTCTAAATTCGGGCTTCATACCCAAATATTGGGTTCCAAATTGAAACATGAGGATTTTATCAAAATGGGGGTCAGACAGATTAACAACAAAGTTTGGTATAAATGATGGTATGATGAAAGAATAAGGATCCGGTTAACTACTGAGAGGGGGGTGAATCAGTAGATGCAAAACTGATATAAACTTTCACCAATCTCAAAATCAACCTCTCAAAGAAAACTCTAAACTGACAAGATAAACCAGTTGACTGTTATAATAGATTAATAGTAAAACAACTTGAAACTCACAAACATCCAAATACTTTACTGACATAAGTAAAACCTCATTTCAAATTGTTGTCGGTTATTATCATATATCAAAGTGGATTTAGCAGCTAAGCAATTCAACCATAGTAAACATAACCACAAAAATATTCACCACTTGACACACTATTTTTGACATGGAAACCCAAATGGAAAAAACCATGGTGGGGATGAATACCCACAAGTATTATGAACTCTTCTAAAGTTTTCCCTTTTACGAGCCAAGCCTATTAAAGCTTTACAATAAGTCCTCTTAAGAAAAAATCCTATTAGGCATCACTCAGTTAAGGGATTGACTATAATGCCCTATTAGAAGAAATACCCTGCGAGGAGTAACCTCGGTAGAGGATTTGAAATCCAAGCTAATGGACCACCTGGTTAGAGGATTTGAATAACACTAAGCTTGTTAGAGCTTACCCGGTTAGGGGATTTTATTGTTGTAATTATTAGAAAAAAATAGGGGTTTTCTGATCTATTTGAATAGCACTACACTTGCTTGTTCACATCCTTTTCATGCTCTTATCTGTCTTTACACAAACTGCAGATACATCATCTGGTTCGGAAACCACACTCTCACTCTCAACTACAAATTACCAAATATTTAATAAAACAACTCATCAACCTTATAAACAAAATAATAGGTTGGTAACACATCACAAAGCTGATTCTCTTATAAAGATTACAAACAAATTAGTTAAAGTATGACTATTGGATTACATAACAAATTAAATAGGAATAAATGCACATCATTCAAGATAGCATCGACCGTTCCTTGATCACTACTTCATCGAGCATTGTACCTAACCACATGATTTACATTACATGCAATGAAATTTCTCATTCCCAAGATAAAAACTGTTATCTCTACATGCCAAAAGAACATTTGAAACTCTTCTCATACAACATTCATACATGTCATAATCATTAACACTCATGATCAGATCATAAACCAATACAACCGATTCACAAAACTTCATCGGTTAGGGTTTATCATATCAACAGGTAGGGTTTACCGGTTCACCTCTCCATATTTTAGCAATATCAGTTTCCTCCACAAACTCACCTACCGGTTGTAGTTCCCTTCACTAGCTCTTCCTACTAGTTACAAAACAACATTATAACAACTGTTGGCCATTTGGTGGAATTGATTATGTGTTGTATTGATGTTTTGTCATTGATGTCAACACTAGTTATTTGGATGTCTTACTGACACCCTTATGGGTCCGATAGATTGAGCAGTTTTTGGTTAACTTGGATCTGACATTATTTGGTTGACTTTGGCATAATCTGGTGATGGAATTGACTTGTTTATGATACTCATACTCATATTTGGTCAGTTGGTTTTGTTCTGGTGAATGAATGCTATCGTTCTTACTCAGAAGATTGGTTTCTGGTTCTAGTGAGGGTTTCACCGGCAGAACTTTTGGTTCAGATCTTTGATGCATTGCATAATTGGTGTTCATGCAGCTTTTGATGGAGTTTCAGGATGTTGTTGGTGAGCATGTCCGAGACTTGGCATTTGGAGATCATTAGTGAAGCGCGTGGACCTATACTTGGTCCTGATTGATCTAGGTTATGGACCAACATTTATGTAACGTGTGGATAGGACCTATTGATGTATTTTTGGGATGTCTTATGTGTTGGATATTATTTGTTTTGGTCTAAGGATGACATGGTTTGTAATTTTCTAATTGGTTTATCGTCTGGTAGCTGAGCTAATTTTTTATGGTCGAGGGTTTGTATAAATAAGATTTAAGATCTCATTGTAGATCATCATGGTTATTGTAAGAGGTCATGGTCAAGGAATGTAATGTGAAAATAATGTAATATCATTCAGGCAAAGGAGTTAGTCAATCATTGGAGATTTATTTGGGTTTGTAAGAGGATTTAGTCCTCCGGTATTGAGCTTAACCAGAACTGTACTCAGGTATAGGAGATGTTATCTTTTGTAGTTCAACACTTCTCCGGATTGTAATCTAGATTTGTATGTAGTTAGTGAGAGTTCTTTTGTGATGAGAAGTGTACTCTAGGCTATTGGCATTCCTACAAGTGCGGGCCCCTTCATTTTAAATTCACATACTTACTGCAAAAGTATTATCTGATTGTGGGTAGGCTTCCCACCATGGTTTTTCCCTTTACTAGTTTTTTCACGTACAAATCTTGGTGTTGTGTGGATGTGTTTTATTCTGTGATTATTGTTTATTGTTAATTGGATTAACTGCTATTTCGGTGTTGTTGTTTTAAATTGATAATGCTTTTGGTAATCTATGACAATTGATTCACCCACCCCTCTCAGTTGTCTTCCGGTTATATGAATTGTCTAACAATTGGTATCAGAGCTTTGGTCCTCTTTGCATAATGCTTAACCGCTTGAGGAAGATCCTATGGCAACTAACAGTTCAAGTTCATCCAATTCTTCTGGAGCTATTTTTCGAAGGAATATACCCAGGCTTGAAGGAACAAGTTATACAATATGGAAGATTTGGATGGAGACTCATCTGAGATCTCTTGGCAAGGAGATTTGGGAGATCACATAGAATGGTGTCACACCCTTTAATCTAGGATCTAGCAATCCCCTCTAGATAGCCTGGACAAGGAGCTTGAGAATGATTGTAGAGAAAGAGAAGTCCTCTTGTGTGTACTTTCTAATCAGAAAATTATGGGCTTAATAGACAAATCATCTGGAAAGGCTATATGGGATAAGTTGCAGACTCTTAATGAAGGTGACCCTAAAGTAAAAATTGCTAAAATTGATGGTTAGTGGGTAAGATATGAAAACCTAAAGATGGAAGAAGATGAAAGGATTACTGCATTCATGGAAAGGGTAAATGAGATTGTTATGGGAATTCAATGTTGTGGTGGAACTCTGAGCGAAGATGAAATTGTTTCTAAAGTCCTTAGAGCCCTACCACCGACTTACAAAATGAAGGGTACTGCTATAAATGAGTTGAGAACAATGGAATACATCTGTCAACATAGATACTCTAGTTGGGAAACTATCATCTTTTGAGCTTGAGGAATTTTTACCTTCTGGAGCTGTGAAGACTAACCTACTTTTCATGCATCTTCATCTACAACCGGTAAGCAAGATTGGAGTGCTTTACATGAAAAAGAATTAGAAGATATGAAGAGAGAAGATGATGAGTTTGAGAAACTTGAAGCACTATTTGGTAGAAGAGTATCAAAAGGACCAATAGGAAGTAAGTATGAAGGAAAAACACTTTTTAAATGTTTTGTATGTAATAAGATTGGTCATTTTGCATCTAGATGTCCTGAAAGGAATTTGAGATTTGAAGAAAGAGTTAAGAGATCATTTAAACCTAACCTTGGATATCAGAACAAGTATAGATTCAAGAAAAAAAA
Source organism: Cryptomeria japonica (assembly GCF_030272615.1). Taxonomy (NCBI): domain Eukaryota; kingdom Viridiplantae; phylum Streptophyta; class Pinopsida; order Cupressales; family Cupressaceae; genus Cryptomeria; species Cryptomeria japonica. The sequence goes on along the minus strand of NC_081408.1, from coordinate 695,718,526 downwards.
AGACAAATCATGCTACATAGTGGATGAGGAAGGCATTACTGATTCAAATGATGAATTGGCAGAAGGTTCTGCTAGCGGATCCGACAATGGGAAAGAATGGGTATTCTTGGCTATCAAGGAAGATGATCCGGCATTGGAAGAGAATGTATCTGAGGAGAAGGAAATTTCTGCTAAAATTGAGGATAAGGATGAATGTGTAATTGAAAGTGGTTGTTCACATCATATGACTAGAGATAAAGGGAAATTTATGTCTTTGCAAGAAATTGATGCTGGACTAGTTAGATTTGGAGATGACAAGGCATGTATGATCAAGGGAAAAGAAACTATATCATTGGATGGTAAGAAAAATACTGACAATGTGTACTATGTTGAAGGTTTGAATCATAATATTTTGAGTGTAGGATAATTGGTAGATAAGGGATTGCAATTACAGTACAAGGATGGAAAATGCAAAATCAATAAGAGATCTGGCTTGGAGATTTCAATTGGTATGCAGACAAAAGGTAACATATTTCATTTGAACTCTAGTGAGAAGACATGTTTGATTACACAAATTGATGATAGTTGGTTATGGCATAAAAGGTTGTGTCATGTGAATTTTGATTGCATCGTGAAGATCATGCCAACTAAGGTTGTTAGAGATATACCTAAGATTATGAAGCCCTATAATTCGGTATGTAAGTAATGTCAAATGGGTAAACAAGTTAGAACCTCTTCTAGGAGTATACAAGATAAATAAAATGATATTCTTGATCTTATTCATATTTATTTATGTGGCCCTACTAGAGTTAAAAATTTTCATGGTGATAGATATTTCATGCTAATCATTGATGATTATTCTAGAATGATGTGGGTTATTTTTTTGAGAGAAAAATCTAAAGCATTTGAAAAGTTTAAAATCTTTAAGGCTAAAATGGAAACTGAGACAGGATTGAAGATTAAATGTTTGAGATCAGATCATGGTGGAGAATTCACATCTGGTGAGTTTAATAACTGTTGTGACAAACATCGTATCAAAATATAATTTTCTGCTCCTTGAGCACCTCAGCAAAATGGAGTTGTGGAAAGGAAAAACATAACTATCTTAGATGTTGCTAGAACAATGATGATGGAAGATAATCTACCTCATAACTACTAGAGAGAAGTAGTTAGTAAATCATTTTACACATTCAATAGAGTACATATCAAAGGAGAAACCGGTAAGACACCTTATGAATTATGGTTTGGCAATACACCTACAGTTAAGTATTTCAGAATTTTTGGTAGTAAATGTTATATTAGGAGAGATGATGCTATTGGGAAATTTGATCCTAGAAGTGATGAAGGCATATTTCCTGGTTATTTTAATGAAATAAAAGCATATAGATGTTATAACAAGAGATTACAAAAAATAGTGGAGAGTGCTAATGTCAAAGTAGATGAACTGAACAAAAGTTAAATCAGAATTTATGAGAAGGAACCAATAGTGGAAATGATTATATCTAAACTAGTAGCACTTTTGTCAAAATAGAGAGTTGAAATAGTTACTCAGGCAACATCAGAGAATTCTACAGTAACTGAAGAATAGGGAAGAGAAACAGAGAGTCAAAAGACTCCTAGGTATGTGAGATTGAATCATTCTGAAGATCAAATCATTGGGGACAAGAACAATGGATTAATGACAAGAAGAAGATTGGCAACTATTGAGGTATGTTTAATTTCACAAGTTGAACTGGTATTAGTAATTGAGGCATGTAAAGATGAATTTTGGGTAAAAGCTATGGAAGAAGAATTAGATTAGATTGAGAAAAATAACACATGGACTTTGGTTCCCCGACCTAAAAATAAAAATGTTATTGGAACTAAATGGGTTTTTAGGAATAAATTGAATGAGGATGGTAAAGTTATAAGGAATAAGGCTAGATTGGTTTGTAAAGGATATTCTCAGAAAGAAGGAATTGATTATGGAGAAAATTTTGCACCGGTAGCTATGATTGAAGCTGTAAGATTATTTCTTGCCTATGCTGCTTATAAAAACTACAAGGTTTATCAGATCGATGTTAAATGTGCATTCTTGAATGGGGATCTTGATGAGGAATCTTATATTGAGAAACCTGATGGTTTTTCATTATCAGATGATACTGATATGGTTTGCAGGTTAAGGAAAGATTTATATGTGTTGAAACAAGCACCTATAGCTTGGTATATAAGGTTGGATAAATATGTTTTCAAGTTTGGTTTTACTAAGGGTAGTGTTGATAGTAATTTATATTTTAAAATCACTGATGATGATATACTGATTGTTGAAGTATTTGTTCATGACATTATTTTTGGAGGTGAAGATAAGTTATGCATAGAATTTTCTAAAAAACATGGAGAAATAATTTGAGATGTCTATGATTGGTGAGATAAAAATTTCTTAGGTTTGCAAATTACTTAGACTGACAAAGGTATTTTTATCTATCAAACTAAGTGTGCTAAGGAATTGTTGAAGAAATTTGGAATGGGAGATTATAAACTAGTAACTACACCTATGGTTACAAGTGAGAAATTGACAAGGAAAGATTCTTTTACATTGATAATTCCTACAATATACAAATCTATGATTGGAGGTCCGCTTTATTTGACTCAGACTAGGCCTGACATTATGAATGATGTTTGTATTGTTTCAAGATTTAAGAGTGATCGTAGAGAAAATCATGAGATGGCGGTGAAAAGGATTTTTAGATACTTGCAAGGTAAATCAGAATATGGTTTGTGGTATCCTAAGGATGCTAACTTCACTTTATGTGCATATATAGATGTTGATTGGGCTAGAGTTATTCATGACCGGAAAAGTACTTCTGGTGGAACTTTCTTTCTTGGAAAGAAGTTGGTTTCATGGATCAGCAAGAAATAGTCACGTACTTCTTTATCTACTGCCGAAGCTGAGTATGTTGTTGCTGCTACTAATTCTATACAAATTTTATGGATGTAGAAAATGTTGAAGGATATAAAGGTAGATTGTGATGCACCCATAGTTATTCACTACGATAAATCTATTGCTATTGATATATCAAAGAATCTGGTATTTCACTATAAGGTAAAGCACATATCTATCAAGTATAAATTTTTGAAGGAGAAGGTGGAAGAAAATAAAGTTAAACTGGTTTATGTGAACACTAAAGAACAGATTGAAAATATTTTCACTAAACATCTATCGAAGGAATCATTTGGATACCTTAGAGACAGATTGGGGGTTTCTACCCCTCACGCAGAGACTTGATTGATGTTGTTTGGCATCGGTCTTGTATGCATTATCAGAGATACTATTCATTCTAGCACTGATGTGGGATGCTACTGCTTAGGGGGAGTAGCTAGCTTTGAGATTCAGAGGCTTATGTTTTTCTTTGATATTTATGTCAGATTTATGGCATTGATGTCAAAGGGGGAGAGATAGTGATTTGAAAAAGAAATTCAAAATTTATTGAGATATTTTTCATAGGGGGAGAGACATTGGTATTCAGAGCTATATGCAGGAGATAGTTGGCTATCTTCCACATGGGGAGACTTGTTTGGCATTTCTTGGTAATTAGATGTTTTTCACATCTAATGTTGCTATCAATGCCAAATGGGGAGATTGTTGGCCATTTGGTGGAATTGATTGTGTGTTGCATTGATGTCAATACTAGTTGTTTGGATGCTTTATCGACACCCTTCTGGTCTCAGTAGGTTGAGTAGTTTCTTATTAACTTGGATCCGACATGCTCTGGTTGACTCTGATATAATCTGGTGATGGAATTAACTTGTTCATGATACTCATACTCATATTTGGTCAGTTGGTTTTGGTCTGGTGATTGGATGCTATCCTTCTTGCTCAAAAGATTGGTTTCTGGTTTCAGCGAAGGTTTCACCAGCAGATCTTTTGGTGGAGATTATTGATGCATTGCATAATTGGTGTTGGTATAGCTTCTGATGGAGTTGCAAGATGTTGTTGGTGATCATTTTTGAGACCTGGCATTTTGAGATCATTATTAAAGTGTGTGGACCTATACTTGGTCCCAATTGATCTAGGTTATGGAGCGACATTTATGTAACATGTGGAGAGGACCTATTGATGTATTTATGGGATGTCTTATGTGTTGGATATTATTTGTTTTGGTCTAAGGCTGACATGGTTTGAAATTATTTAATTGGTTTATTGCCTAGTAGCCGACTTGATTTTTTATGGTCGAGAGTTTGTATAAATAAGATGTAAGATCTTATTGTAGATCATCATGGTTATTATAAGAGGTCATGGTCAAGGAATATAATGTGCAAATAATGTAATATCATTCAGGCAGAGGAGTTGGTCCATTATTGGAGATTGATTTGGGTTTGTAAGAGGATTTATTCCTCCGATATTGAGCTTAACTGGAACTGTACTCAAGCATAAGAGATGCTATGTTTTGCAGTTCAACACTTCTCCGGATTGTAGTCTAGATTTGTATGTAGTTAGTGAGACTTTTTTTGTGATGAACAATATTCTCTAGGTTGTTGGCCTTCCTACAAGTGTAGGCCCCTTCATTGTAAATTCACATACTTATTGTAGTATTATTTGACTGTGGGTAGGCTTCCTATCGTGTTTTTTCCCTTTACCGGGTTTTCCATGTACAAATCTTGGTGTTGTGTGGATGACTTTTATTCTCTAATTATTGTTTATGCTTAATTTGATTAACTGCTATTTCAGTGTTGTTGTTTTAAATTGCTAATGCTTCTAGTAATCTATGACAACTGATTCACCCCCCCTCTCAGTTGTCTTCTGGTTATCTGAATTGTCTAACAACAACATCATTTACCGGTTAATTGACATCAATGGTAACATAACATTTCATCAATGCAATATTCATGCAAATGCCAACAATCTCCCCATTTGGCATTGATGGCAATACAAGTATCAATACCCTTGATTGCTATGATTGTGAATAGCAATCTTGATTTACATTGTACCATGTATTCACCTTGTCTTTAGCCAATAACTGGCTATACACCTTCCCTCTGTCAATCATATAATTCTTCTTCCCCATAATCACATAGTTCTTCTCTCTCTTTGACAATAATGCCAAAATGAAAGTAAAAAATGCAATGTCAAACTTCATTGTTCAACATCAACTAGTTGCAACTTGATGCTCCCCCTGTGGACTAACTCCACTCTACACCAATCATGTTGTAAAATTTTGCAAGTAGCTCTGGGACTGGTGTAATCTACATCATGCTCAATTAACCTCATCAAGGGGTACAACCCCTAGCTCACTTCTAAGATACTCAAAAGTAGTCTTAGGCAGAGGTTTAGTAAAGACATCTACAAGTTGCTCCTTGGTAGAAACATGCTCCAATATCACATCTTTACTCTGCACTTTTTCCCTCAAGAAATGATACTTCAATTCAATATGCTTGGTTCGTGCATGCAAAATAGGGTTGTTTGAAATATTTATGGCACTGGTATTGTCACATAATATCTAACTAGATCTATAATCTTCATCTTGAATACTTCCAAAATGTGTGTCATCTAGATAGCCTGGGTACAATTCATATAAGCTACAGCATACTCAGCTTCAGCAGTAGACTGTGATATACAACTTGGCTTCTTGCTACTCCATGAAACAAGTCTTCCTCCAAGAAAGAATTCTCCACCGGTTATGCTTTTCCTATCATCATTACTTGCCCAGTCTACATCTGTATACACATTCAAATCAAAGTTACCTACATATGGATACCATAATCCATAGTCTATAGTACCTTTCAAATGTGTTTCCTTAGGATTCTTCTAAAATCTAGAAACTAGACCAACTGCATGAGCTATATCCAGTCTGTTGTGAACAACATAGTGCAATTTACCAATCATTGACCTGTACTCCTTTTCATCAACAAGTATGGCTTCATCTTCTTTAGATAATTTACAAGCTATAATCACTAGTGTCCCAACTGATTTACAATCACTGATTCCAAATATCTTCAATACCTCTTTTACACATTTAGATTGTGTGATGAAAATACCATTCTTCATTTGTGGTATTTGCAAGCCTATGAAATTTTTTATCTCTCCCACTAGAGACATTTCAAACTCATTTCTCATGTCATCATTGCCTCCAAATATGATATCATCCACAAACACTTCACTAACCAGTATCTTGTCTCCTTCAGATTTGAGATATATGCTATTGTCTTCACTAGTTCTCTAAAAACCTATCTTCATCGAGTATGAATGAAGCCTTTCATACCATTCTCTTGGTTCCTTCTTTAACCCATATAGTGCCTTGTGCAATTTACATACCATGTCTTTTTCATCAGTCAAAGCATAACCATCTGGTTGCTCAATGTAACCTCTTCTTCTAGTATTCCATTCAAAAATGTTGACTTCACATCCATCTGATATACTTTGAATCCCTTATATGTTGCAAATGTAAGTAAAGTCCCAACACCTTCCAGTCTAGAAACTGGTACAAAACTATCACCATAGTCTTCTCCTTCTTCTTGTGCATAACCTTTGCAAACCAATCTAGCTTTGTTTCAGACTACTACACCATCTTCATTCAATTTATTCCTAAATACCCACTTAGTACCTATCGAATTTTTATTTACTAGTCTAGGTACTAGGGTCCATTGGTTGTTCTTCTCAATTTTATCAAGCTCCTCCTCCATAGATTTAATCCAATGATCATCTCCAAATACTTCCTTAGAAGTTCTTGGCTCAATAGTGGAGATGATGCAAGAATTTTTTCTAATTCTTGTTCTATTTAACACTCCAGCATCCTTATCTCCAATAATCGGGTTAGGATTGTGATTGAGTCTCACATATCTCATAATAACATGATCATTATTTAGGTTCTTCTTCTTCATTATCGTCATCTTCTTCTGAATCTACCTATTTTGGTTGAACTGGCACAACAACATTCTCTTTACCAGTTTCAGGTTTCACAGATTCTGGTTCCAAAATCAAAATGCAAGGATCTTCATCCTTTTTCTCCGAATTGGTTTTCCCAAATACTTTAGGATACTCATCCACTCGAACATCGACACTCTCAATAATTCTATGTGTCTAGTTGTTATAACATTTGTAGGTCTTACTCTTGGTGGAGTAACCAAGAAATATACCTTCATCACTTTTAGCCTCAAACTTGCTCACATAGTCACCACTCTCAATAGAACATTTACTGCCAAATATATTAAAATAATTGACATTAGGTGATCTACCATAACAGTATTCATAAGGGGTCTTATCCTTACCTCTCTTTACCAGTATTCAGTTCATTGTGTAGACAGTTGTGCTGACAACTTCTCTCCAGAAATTTTTGCTACACCTCCTTATATCAACATCGTTCTAGTAGCTTCAACAACTGACCGATTGTTTCTCTCTACAATAACATTTTGTTGTGGTGTCCTTGGTGCAGAAAGCTGCAATTTGATACCATTTTCTTCACAATATCTAGTGAATTCCACATAAGTGAATTCACCACCTTGATCAGTCCTCAGACACTTTGTCTTCTTACCAATCTCCTTTTCAGCTAAGGCCTTGAATGCCTTGAACTTACTAAATGCTTTTGTTTTATCCTTCAAGAATGTGACCCACATCATTCTTGAGAAATCATCAGTGAAGATCATAAAATACCTATCACCTTGAATACTTTTGGTACTTATGGGTCCACAAAGATCTGTATGAACCAAATCTAATAGATGTTTTGCTGAAAAATATTTTCTCTTAAAAGTTGGGGATGTCGTCTTTCCCAACTCACATTCCTTACACAGAGCATTAACCAGTTTGTCCAACTGAGGTAAACCTCTCACTGTCTTGGACTTACTCACTTTAACAATGTTATTAAAAATTATATGACAAAACCTCCTATGCCAAAGTCAACTATGATTTGTTTAAGAAATTAAACAGTTGTTGACTTTAGGATTCAGATGAAATAGGTTACCTTTTGTCTACTTGTCAGTTGCAATAAGTTCACCTTTGCTCCATAGATTTTGCACATTCCATTCTTAAACTCTAACGGATATCCTCTGTCATTGAGTTGTGCAACACTCAAAATATTGTGCTTTAATCCTTCAACCCAGTAGACATCATGTGCACTTCTCTTTCCATTAAGAGAAATAGTTCCCTTACCTTTTACCATGTAGGGTGAGTCATTACCAAATATCACAACTCCACCATCAAATTCCTTCAAGGAAAGAAATTTTCTCCGGTCACCAATCATGTGGTGTGAACAACCACTATCAATGATCCAATCATTAGAATTATCCATATGAGAAACTAATGCCTTCTGATTAGATGTCTCTTCTTTAATGGCTTCAAAAACAATGCCTTCATTAAAATCACCCTCAGATTCCTCATCAGTGATACCACCATCAACTGCAATAAGATAATCTCTTTTGCCTATTCCTTTGTACTTGAACTTCTCTCGCTTATACTCACTGTGACCATTAGGATAGTTAGTTGTAATGTGTCCAATCTTGTTTCATGCAAAACATTTCAAAGGTAATTTACATATGTACTTGCTGGTACCTCTGGGCAATTGCTTGGCCAACAATGCTTCAAGCTCAACCAAACTGTCTTCATTGTGAACTTCTCTGCTAGATCTAGATTCATAACTATGACTGACATCTATACTTTTCCTCATAGATAGGCTAGAAATTGGAGCTCTAAATGTAGATTCAGGTTTCTAAACACTACCATCATAACCATTTAATTCAAAAGAAGCAAGCTTACCAATGATGGAGTCAAGGGTTACCTTAGTTTTGTCAATTGACTTTAGCTCCTGAATGGTAGCAACTTGGATAGTGTAGACTGGTAGCAGGGTTCTCAACACCTTACTAATCACCATGGCATCTTCCACTTTACCACCAGTACTCTTGATCTCACCAACTATCTCTTTGATCCTCTGACCATACTATTGTATGTTCTCACCTTCATCTATCCACATGTCATCAAATTTTCCTCTTATACTCTCTTCTTTGGAAATCTTCACATGCTCATCACCACTATAAATATCTTCAAGTTTCTTCCATACCTCATATGCAATCTCCAAACCATGGACATCTACATACTCTGCATCAGAAAAAGAACTGATAATAGCCTCCAATGCTTGATTATTTTCTTGTTGCTCTTTTTTCTGATCATCAGTCATAATCTCACTAGGTACAACATATTGAGTATCAACATGTTCCCAGTATTGACTTCGTAGACTCTTGATATAAATTTTCATTCTATCACTCCATATGTTATATTTCTCTCTATTAAACTTTGGACCTTCCCTCTTCAACATTTTCTACAAGATCTTTACCTCAAGTTGTTAGGCTTAGACCTTAGAGGACCTGAGAAGCTCTGATACCAATTGATGGTATCATGAAAGAATAAGGATCCGGTTAACTACTAAGAAGGGGGGTGGTGAATCAATAGATGGAAAACTGATATAAACTTTCACCAATGTCAAAATCAACCTCTCAAAGCAAACTTTAAACTGACAAGATAAACCAGTTGACTGTTATAATAGATTAACAGTAAAAGAACTTGAAGCTCACAAACATCCAAATACTTTACTGACATAAGTAAAACCTCATTTCAAATTGTTGTCAGTTATCATAATATATCAAAGTGGATTTAGTAGTTAAGCAATTCAACCATAGTAAACGTAACCAAAAAAACATTCACCACTTGACACAATATTTTTGACATGGAAACCCAAATGGGAAAAGCCATGGTGGGGATGAATACCCACAAGTATTCTAAACTCTTCTGAAGTTTTCCTTGTTAGGAGCCAAGCCCGTTAAAGCTTTATAATAAGTCCTATTAAGAACAAATCCTATTAGGGACTACTCGGTTAAGGGATTGACTATAATGCCCTATTAGAAGCAATACCCTATGAGGAGTAACCTTGGTAAAGGATTTGAAATCCAAGCTAATAAACCACCTAGTTAGAGGATTTGAATAACACTTAGCTTGTTAGAGTTTACCTGGTTAGGGGATTTTCTTGTTGTAATTGTTAGAAAACAACAGGGGTTTTATGATCTATTTGAATAGCACTACACTTGCTTGTTCAGATCCTTTTCAAGCTCCTATTTGCCTTTACACAAAATGCAGATACATCATCTAGTGTGGCAACCACACTCTCACTCTCAACTACAAATTTCCAACTCTTTAACAAAACAACTCATCGACCTTATAAACAAAACAATAGGTCTATAACACATCACAAATGTAATTCTCTCATAGAGATTACAAACAAATCGTTTCAAGTATGACCATTGGATTACATAAAAAATTATATAGAAATTAATGCACAACATTCAAGATAGCCTCGACCTCTCCTTGATCACCTCTTCATCAAATATTGTACCTCATCATGTGGTTTACATTACATACAATGAACTTTCTCATTCCCAAGATAAAAATTGTTATCTCTACACACCAAAAACCATTTGAAACTCTTCTCATACAACATGCATACATGTCATAATCATTACTGCTCCTCATCAGATCATAAACCAATACAATCGATTCACAAAACTTCATCGGTTAGGGTTTATCATATCAAAAAGAAGGTTTTACCAGTTCACCTCTCCATATTTTAGCAATACTAGTTTCCTCCACAAACTCACCTACTAGTTGTAGTTCCCTTCACTAGCTCTTCCTACAGGTTACAAAACAACATTATAACAACATCATTTATCGGTTAATTGACATTAATGACAACCTAACATTTCATCAATGCAATATTCATGGAAATGCCAATAATAACATCAAAGGTTGTGGCTCCTGCTACCATAGGAGAAGAAATTCCCCCCATTAACATATCACTATATTTGTTATGTCATGCATCCAAAAGAATCATGATTATAGTAGTTGGAATAAATTTGCTATACAAAGGTTCATATCCTGCTATTATAATTTCTATATACAAGTACTTATATCCAGATTTCTATTTGGCTTGTTTCACCAGACTCTAGATTTATGTGCTTGACAAAAGATTTATAAAGCTATGATCTTCATCATTTTTAACTTCTACTTGTGATTCAATCAATTTACAAGAAGACTTGGACTTATATGAAAGAAGGCCTAGATTAGTATATATTTTATTCAATCGCTTTTGAGGAATCTTAAACCTCTTATTAGGTAAATCTAATTCATTTGCATTACTTGATCTATTGTTGTCTATTGCATTTTCATCAAAGGTAAAATCATGCATAGTATTAAAGATAGAGACAAGACTCACAAGATTTTCATCTTCAGATCCTCTAAATTCATCGAGAGAATGTTGTTCTTTAGCCATCCCATTCTGCTTTGAAATTAATATTTGAGATACCTTCCCTTCCCAAACAATGCCTATCCATGGCTTCAACAGCTAGGTCTTACTTCACTCAAATACACAAGAAAGAAAGGATAACAAAGGTATTCACAGATAATTGACACAAAGAATTCTAAAACTGAAATGTGTATATTATATTCTTGGCAAACTGTATTACAAAGCTAATAGATAGCAAATGGCTCTAATACCAACTTTTCCAAAGTTGTGAGGATGAATATATCTTACACATTCAAGACAATGGATCAGATATTCATCACTTACATCATACGCTTTTACACAGACATACACATTGGATACATACTAGGTTTTGCAAGATTTTGATTTCTTATTCTCTTTATAAGAGAAGAGAATACTCTCTATCTTGCTTATCAAATGACTTAAACTTTTCTAAGACTAACTTAGGATTCATACAATGCCACTTGACACTCAGGTCTCTTGTCTTCTCCCTTTGCCTTGGCATCCCATATCTCGATCGTTATATAAGATGGTCAAGGATGATATTAATACCTGTAAAGCGGAAAATCGTGATCGAACCCTAGTTGTTCTCCCCTCTTCTGACTCCGAGGAGAGAGAAGGGAGGTTCGCTAGGATTCGATGGGTTTTCACTTAAGGGGAAGACTTTACATTCAAAAGAGGGGTTGAAACCCGCAAGATCCAATCCCACACAAGGTAAGATTGGATGCTAAATGAATTTCAAGGGTTAGGAAAGCAAGGCTACCCTCTTTTGTAAAGAATGTTGTTAAGGAAATTAAGCCAAGAATGCATAGAAAGTCATAAAGATTCGCTTATAAACTGAGTTCGGGTTATAGGATGAAGCTGCGGACCTGGAATTAGCAGTAGAATGTCGATACGGCGCTGTCCTGCAAATTTGAGCAAAAGTTGTCGGGACAATGGCGCCCGACGCCACGGTCCTCCGAAAAATCTGCGAAACGAAGGGGGATCAGTTCGTCTCTGCACAAGGATTCCAGATCTTCAATCTCAGCCGCGTACCTGCAACCTACACACAGAAAAGAGAAGACGATTGGGGGGTTAGGGATTAGGGGTTTGCCTTTAGGTCAAACCCCAGTTTTGGAATTAACCAAGAAATGAGCAAGAGCTGTAAATGTAAATGTATGTAAAACAAGTACTAATACCTTGTTCTAAGGATGTTGGTATCCTTATGTGCAAAGGTTTAGATGTTGTATGTTGTAGTATGTAGCATGTAATAAGTGATCTCCTCTTTAATGGTTGAATCCTTGACTTGAATGCAACACCTAGCCTTGAATGGAGACTTGAAATGATCAATTGCTTGAAGGAATGCTTGAATGCTTGAATGCTTGAGTATAGTTTCCACGCCTTTCCCATCATATCGAATGAGAGAGGAAAATGTAGTTTATATACTTGTCTTTTAGGGCTGATAGACTGATTTTCCCGACCTTAGGCCGACCAGGGAAGTTTATTTCCAAATTGCAAACAAAAAGACCCGATATCACTTAGGAAACCGGGCCCAAAATAGGACCCAGGGACCAGGGCGCTGGGCGCTCTGGTCCCACCTCCGGGACAGCGGGGTGCAAGGAGGTTCAGGCCAAGGTGCTTGAAAAATGCAGTTTTTGGTGTCGTGAGCAAGTTTTGGGGTCTCCATTCAGGTTGCGTGTTGCGTCGCCATCGTGAAGACCGAAATGCAGTCGAAATTGCAAGTGTCGCAATTTTAGGATGCTACATTTAGCCCCCACTTTAGTGGGAGTATGTATGCTCATACTTCCGGTAAAGTACAAGGAAACAACATTGAAAGACTTTCACCACGTCAAGGAGGCAAGACACACCAAGCCCCCAGTGGACTAAGGATCTTACAACTTCGATTGACAAAGTAAAAGGGAAGATCACGAGGGAGAACCATGACTGTCAGCAGTAAGGTTCCCTCACTATGAGTCATGCAAAAGAAATACCAAAAATTTTCAAGACAAAGCTAAGTTCGCCAAGAAATTTTCAAGTATCGTGAAGGGATAGACAGGGTGTATGCCCCCCTACGTTAAAGCGATCGCACACGCCTCAACGGGGGTGATTGTTTTAACGTAGTGATACACATAAGAAATGAGAAAGGAAAGGAGCACGTTATCGCAAAGATTTAGCCCCCAAGTGTGAGATAAACCCAAGGATAATAGACACAAAACACAAAGCACGAGGTGACTTCGCTTTCCTCGGGGTCAGTATGCTGTATGATAAGTCATGTATATATCATATGTATGTATGCATAATTGTTCTTCATTCCCCAATCAAGGAAGGTCACCTAGAAGAAGGGAACACATGTCTTTTGAGTCAACATGAGAGAGACCAAAGAGATCTCAATGCTTTGCATCGTCCTCAAGTAGACAACACTAAGGACGACAAATAGAAGAATGAGGATAACATATAGAAGAAGTAACAAAAGGGAGGGGGAGAGAATCTGCTATGCTAATGTAACTAGTCTAGCACGTCATCTACCCCCCGATCTTGCTGATCAATGTTTCGGGAAGGCAGGGAACACGCTAGAGGAGGAACATCCAACACAGCAGATGGAGCTATCACAAGATCCAAACAAGGGCTATGTTCATGTTCCAAGCCACGTTGTTCTTGTCTAGGAGCTAGGATAAGTGCTTTAGAAAATTCATTAGATAGATGGTTATCAACATCAACAAGTTCATATTCACTATCAGAAGCAAGAGGAGTAACATTTTCATCATGCATAACATTTTCATCTATATCATCATCAAGATTTATAAAAATAGGATCTTTAACTCGCACAGGATCAAGACCATCATGTATCTTGTATTTAGGAGATTTAGGCTCAATATCCGGCTGAGGAGAAAATGGAATAATGCTTGTTGAAGGTGTTTTTGGAGATTGTAAATTTTGAGAAGCGGCTGCTTGAGCCCTAAGATGACGCTTTCGTCGGTGTTCGCGTGCAGAACGATTACGTCTAGTCTTAGTAGGAAGTGTAGAAGATAGAGGAGGAGGAATGTTCTCATCCTTATCACTTGGGTGTTTAGGTTGTGGTCTCTTAGGTTGGATAATAGGAGAGGAAGAAGGTCTCTTTTCTCTATAAAAGGCAGGAGGAGGAACTGCTCCATATAAAGGAGGAATTTTTGGTTTAGGGAGAAGACCAAGTCCATCATGACGAGGAGGTATAGGTCTACTCTTAGAAGGTTTATCAGGCATAGACATAGTCACATCCATGGGTACGGATTGGGAATCTTCTTGAGGAAAGACATTAGTTTTATCTTTCAAAGGAAGAATTTCCTTCTCAAGAATGATAGGAATGTCAAGTTTAGGTGTTCTAGGTTCACTTAGAGATAGGATCATATCTGTTTTCCACTTTTGATAAGATTTAAAAAGATGATCACTTCGCGGAGGAAGAGATTGGAATTGTTTAGGCCAAAAGTAATCAATAGGAACACTAGAGGTTCTTTCAGCTGGTTTAAAGAGACTATGATTGACAGTAACAACTTCACCATTATGGGAAAATTTCAAACACTTATGAATAGGGGAAGCAATAGCCTTCATGGAAGATAGCCAAGGATAGCCAAGCTTCACACGAAATTGTTCGGCAGATGGAATAATAGCAAAGTTCACATCAAGAGATTTGTTATGGACCTCAATAGGCAATGTAATAGAACCAATTGCAGGAGAAGAAAATGCATCAAATAATTTCACAACCACATCTGTTTTGTCATAGATCACTTGATTCAATTGCAAAGTAAAAAGAAATTCTTCAGTAATAACATTAATCATGCACGAAGGATCAATAAGCACTCCACGGCAAGGTGTATTCTTAACTTTTGCAACTATGTATAAAGGACCATCAGGTGCTCTAATGGTTTCACTAGAATCAAATGTGATGGAAGGTTCTTTAGGGATTTCTTGCTGCTCTACAAAGTTAATCACATTCGGAGTCATAGACACAAGACCATCAGATGAAAGAGAGGAATCATTAGCCTCAATTGCATTAGAGGTATGAGAAGGCAATGGATCAGTGAAAATCTGAAGATTTTGGTTAGGAGGAGCTACAGATGTGTTGCCTTTATCATTCACTCCAGAAACAGAGATAGTATTATTATCAATCAAATCTTGAATTTTACCCTTTAAAGAAAAACATTTTTCAGTATCGTGACCAGGCTGACGATGAAAATGACAAAAAGCTTTGTGATCAAAATAAGGTGAAGTAATCTTTGCAGGATCAATTTGTCGTACAGGAGGAAGAGTAAGCACATTTTTTCCCAATAACTTATTCATAGTATCATGCAATGATTCATTCAAAGGAGTATACTTTCTTTCTTTCTTGAAAAATTTAGAAATAGGAGGCACACCTGATGCTGCATTCACATTGTTGTTGATGATGTTTTCATTGAATTTGATTGAATCTCTGTTCGGTTTAAACTTCCCAAATGGTTGTTGACTGCTATCACCCTTATCACTCGGAGCCATAGGATGTGATTGTTCCATTTGACTCACAGTTAGTTGATAATTGTGAAGAGTGGTACACAACTGTTGGAAAGAAGTAAACTCAGAAAACAGAAGTTTGTCTCGAATATCTTTTTGTAAATTAGAAATAAAGATTCTTTGAATATCATTGTCAGGCATTGGAAAAGAAATTTGAGCATACAAATGCTTATATCTACCAATGAAATCAGTCACTTTTTCTTTAACACCTTGTTTACAATGCATTAAATCAATCAAAGTAACTTTAGGACTTATATTGTTTTGAAATTGTTGAATGAAAGCATTTGCAAGTTGTTCGAAAGAAGTAATAGAATAAGAAGGCAACGAGCAATACCATTGTAGAGCTTTGTCTCTTAATGTTCTAGTGAATAGTTTCGCAAGCAACCTTGAGTCATAAGCAAAATCAGTACAAATTGTTTGAAAAGTCTTAACATGTGTTAGAGGATCTCCTTTACCATTATAAAGCTCCAAATGCGGGATTTCAACATGTTTAGGAGGAATAGCTCGAACAATATCAAGAGAAAGTGGGCTCGCAACATCAAATGTAGGCACACTAAACTTAGATTGATTCATAGAGGCAATTTGTTGCTGTAAAGAAGAGACAGTTTGTGCAAGATTGTTAATGGTCGCTTCAGTCGAAGAGTTCATATTAGGTGTGTTAGATTGAGATGGAGGTGTGATGTTATTGAAAGAAGGTAAAGAGTAAGGTGGTGGGACCCTATGATAGTCAACCATAGGGGATGATTGGATAGGAGGAACACTACAAGGAGGAATGGAATTGCCCCCTTGCGTCATGTTCATTTGTGAAGATGTAATAGGGACATTCATTGGAGGAATGTATGAAGGAGTCGGATTGAATGAAGGAAGAGGATTAATTGAAGAAGGGGGAGGATTGCCCCCATGACTAGTGATCACAGGAGGAATGTCTTGTATAGAGGTAGCCATGATGTTTGATGTAAAGGTAGGTATACTAGCAATAGGAGTGGTCAAAGGAATAGAATGATTGACTTGTGTAGGAGGTTGTGTATAACCTAAAGATTCAGCACAACTCTTCATAGGCATCACATTCGAATCCACAATATGTGCGATACCACGTAAAACATCAATTCCATTCTTATCACTTTGAAGCATGCGTTTTAGACCCTCAATTAAAGGAAGAGCTTGACTATCGGGATACTCATGAGACATCCATTGGTGAAAATCGTCAAATTGGTTATCCAATTTGGAAAGTTGTTCAATGGAAACTTCATGGGGAGCTTCTTCATCATTAGGAGGATTAGAGGAATTACCCATATCCTCGTTAAAAAGGCTACTCAAATTAGGTTCCATCTCCTCGGTAGTTAAACCTCGGAAAGACTTAATTCTACGGCTTCGTCTAACGGGAATAGTGTAAGTAGGGCTTATTGTTGTAAAACTCATGCACTAGAGAGAGAGAAAAGATTTTGATTTTAGAGGTAGCATTTTTCAGTAAAAACAGCCAATCTTCTGGATTTAAGCTATTAAATGCAATCACAACAGTCTCTCGAAATTTCGGAAAAAATGTTCGGGACCGTGGCGCTCGGAGTGCAACACGGTCCTTGCAACTTTTTTCGAAATTTGCAGGGATAAAAGTTATGATGATTTTAGAGCTAATCTGAAAAAATTGAGTGATTTTACGATCTGTAGATAGGCCAAATAAAAGTTCCAAAAATGCAAAATTTTGAATTTTGAAAAAGAGAGGGAAACTGAAATTTTGAATTTTATGATTTTAGAGGGAATGTCAAGAGCAATGCAAATTTTGAAAATTAAAAATTGATTCAATTTCACGCAAAATTCAATTTTGAAAGCGGAAATCAAAGTTGTTGTAATTAAGCACTTAATTTCAAAAGTCACAAATTGCAAGAATTTGAATAAAGCACTGAAATTTCGAATGAATGCAAACACAATTTTCAGATTTAAGACAGTAAGAACACAATTTTGACACAAAATTTCAATTTCCACAATTTTTGAATGATTAGGAGCCTTAAACCAAGCAATCACAAGACCAACTTTGACTGTAATTTTGAAAGTGTTATAATTGACAAAATCAGCCAAAATTCTGGATTTTAGCAGGAAAATACAGCAAGATCTCGCTCCCAAAATTTTGGAAAAAATGTCGGGGACGATGGCGCTCGGAGTGCAACACGGTCCTCGCAACTTTTTTCCAAATTTTCAGGGATGAAAGATATTGTGATTTTATTGCAGAATCCAAAGTTACAGGTGATTTGGAAATGTTTTGATCGGTCAAATTGTCGGACAAAGGTTGAATTAAGAGGGTTTCAAAAATTAGGGTTTTGACATTTAACCACTTAATTTTCAAAATTAAAGTACAGATATGAATTGATAATTTATAATAGAAAAGTAGATCTGAAGCAAGCATTAATAATTAAACATTTCGCAAGTTTAATGTTCAAAAAAAAGAAAATTTAGGGTTTTTATGCAATCACCTCTAAAATTTTGCAAAAGATCAAACATGGAAATGTAATCAAGGAATCAATTTTCAGATCTAATCATGAATAATCAGAAAGGATGTTCACGTCGGGTTCACCAAAATGTAAAGCGGAAAATCGCGATCGAACCCTAGTTGTTCTCCCCTCTTCTGACTCCGAGGAGAGAGAAGGGAGGTTTGCTAGGATTCGATGGGTTTTCACTTAAGGGGAAGACTTTACATTCAAAAGAGGGGTTGAAACCCACAAGATCCAATCCCACACAAGGTAAGATTGGATGCTAAATGAATTTCAAGGGTTAGGAAAGCAAGGCTACCCTCTTTTGTAAAGAATGTTGTTAAGGAAATTAAGCCAAGAATGCATAGAAAGTCATAAAGATTCGCTTATAAACTGAGTTCGGGTTATAGGATGAAGCTGCGGACCTGGAATTAGCAGTAGAATGTCGATACGGCGCTGTCCTGCAAATTTGAGCAAAAGTTGTCAGGACGATGGCGCCCGGCGCCACGGTCCTCCGAAAAATCCGCGAAACGAAGGGGGATCGGTTTGTCTCTGCACAAGGATTCCAGATCTTCAATCTCAGCCGCATACCTGCAACCTACACATAGAAAAGCGAAGACGATTAGGGGGTTAGGGATTAGGGGTTTGCCTTTAGGTCAAACCCCGGTTTTGGAATTAACCAAGAAATGAGCAAGAGCTGTAAATGTAAATGTATGTAAAACAAGTACTAATACCTTGTTCTAAGGATGTTGGTATCCTTATGTGCAAAGGTTTAGATGTTGTATGTTGTAGTATGTAGCATGTAATAAGTGATCTCCTCTTCAATGGTTGAATCCTTGACTTGAATGCAACACCTAGCCTTGAATGGAGACTTGAAATGATCAATTGCTTGAAGGAATGCTTGAATGCTTGAATGCTTGAGTATAGTTTCCATGCCTTTCCCATCATATCAAATGAGAGAGGAAAATGTAGTTTATATACTTGTCTTTTAGGGCTGATAGACTGATTTTCCCGACCTTAGGCTGACCAGGGAAGTTTATTTCCAAATTGCAAACAAAAAGACCCGATATCACTTAGGAAACCGGGCCCAAAATAGGACCCAGGGACCAGGGCGCTGGGCGCCCTGGTCTTGAGGGACCAGGGCACTGGGCGCTCTGGTCCCACCTCCGGGACAACGGGGTGCAAGGAGGTTCAGGCCAAGGTGCTTGAAAAATGCAGTTTTTGGTGTCGTGAGCAAGTTTTGGGGTCTCCATTCAGGTTGCGTGTTGCGTCGCCATCGTGAAGACTGAAATGCAGTCGAAATTGCAAGTGTCACAATTTTAGGACGCTACAATACCATGCATTGGAAATACATTTCAAATCCATCCATATGAAATTGACACATGAATACTTATATCTACAAAGCATCTTGAATAGTGACCGCACTAAGAAAAGTGATATGAACAGTTCATGAGATGACCGACAAATGCGAGGGAGCGTATCACGTACACGTCACTTTACACCCTAAAGTGAATAAGGGGTTTTCTCTTTTTTTATACCATGGAGAGAGAAACCATGGGCCCTATTAAGGATTTAGACTAACCCCTTTGAATGGTAGTTAGGTCTACCCCTAGTTTTCTATACTAGAACTGGGTCACTGGTCTTCATCAGAACTCCCCTGTTTTGTATGTTCATGAAGTGCCACCTATCATTCTATGTTCATCAGTTGTTCTTCTAGGGTTTCTTCCTTCCATAAGATCCTTCTGCATTGATTGATGTGAGGATATGGTTGAGAGGTGTCTGCAAACCATGGTTCAACCTTGGTTTCATAGGAAGTAAATATCCATATGGGTTTGCATGTTTAGGGACTTTCTCATTCATGAAGACCTCATAACTCTATTGTTTCTTCCTATTGGTGTTTTGGTCCATATGGGATAAACAAAAATCTATTCATTAGATTAGTTTGTGTAGAATTAAAAGTCATCTTAAATAGGTATCCATAGTTACAAGTTGTCGGAATAATCCGATAATCATGGGGATAAACTCCAAGAAAATAAGGTTCTATTTCATTCTGGTATAGCTAGGGTTCCTGTCGTTGACTAGAAATATGTGTATGAACGACTTGAAAAACACTAAGAGGGGGGATGAATCAGTGATACCAAAAACAATACTACTTTAAATACTGACTGGTAGATATACTTAACAAGTTTGTTAAACACTATGTATGCAATCCAAAATGATATAAAAGAATCCACAACAAGTAAAACATCCACCATAACGCAAGTGTTATTCATGGAAAACCCAAATGGGAAAAACCAACGTGAGATGGGAGTCGCAAGTTAACTATTTGCAGTAATAGATAATTGACCAGTTAGGGTCTATATGAAGTTGCTCTACTAGGAATGAATCTTGTTAAATATCTCAAAACTTAGTTAAAATATATACCCTGTTAAAGGTAGTACCCTATTAAGAGTAACCTCAGTAGAGGATTTCTGAATCCAAACTAATGGATCACCTGGTTAGAGGATTTGTATAGTGAAGCTTGTTAGAGCTTACTCAGTTAGGGGATTTGACTATTGCAGTGATTAGAAAACAATAGATGGTGTGATCTAGTAGTAGCACAACTTGCTTGAGTAGATCCTCTTCTATGCTCAAAACTTCTTTACCAACATAATCTGCAACTTAACACTTCTTCCTTCACATAAAAACATCACATATCATATCTCCTTCTCTCATACATAAATAATTCATTCTGATGTCAATATATAGACATTTAGATTTCATGTCGGTCTTGAGAAATCATATCACAATTTCCTAGGTGCATGGTATCTGGTCAAACAATCATAACTCATCACAAAAATCCTGCCAAAATTTGTTGATGAGGATCACTCATCACGACTAATGATAACTCATCACACAATCAATGAATATTGGTTGGACCAACAATACCTATTGGAGTTAAACATATAAACTATTTGTCCTTCGATGTTTCTTAGATAATCTCCACTGGATCTTCTAGTTGATGTTGAGTTATGAATATCCATATATTAAAAATATCAGTTGACTCCATGCATATATCGGTTGTCACCATGTATCGGTTTGATATAAACCTTCTAGCATACCGGTTTACAGTATAAATAACTTTGAAGTCATACCGATAGATAATGTGAAATCATTACAATCATCATCAAACCAACAATCTCCCCCTTTGGCATTGATGGAGTTATATTTTTTTTACAACAATACCATTCTACACATAGACTAAACATATATTTCTACTCTTACTCCTCCTCCCCCTTACTACATACAACATACAAAATTTTTGAAACACACATACATATTTCTACTCCCCCTTTGAAAACAATGCCAATTTGAAAAGAAAAATACATATTTGTATATAGAAAAATTTGTATTAAAATGTTTTACATATACAAAAACTTGAAAAATCTTAATCAAGATGTATGTAGTGCAATCCTTAGAAAAATGTCACTAAAGTTGCTCTTCAATTGAGAAAAAGCATGTTCGAATATTTCCAGTAAGTTCTCAGTGATCTCAATCATTGTCATAATATGAGTACCAAAATTTTCCATGGAATCAAGTGTACATGTCTCTCGGGTCACCAAAATTACCTCCGCATTCCTGTAGGCTCTCTGCAAGATGTCCACTTGGGATCTGAGTAGATTTGTCAACTTCTTCAGGGATTGGAGTCTTTTTACCTTCTCAAAATCATAGGTATCTAACCTATTTTGCAAATCATCCACCAATCTGCCAAAAAAAAAAATAGAATCCTGTAGTGGTACATATGCATTGCATATATTCTCTAGTTCTTGCTCAGTTTCAATTCACTAGTTATTGATATAAGAATAAAAGAATGTAATACTAGAAGTAGATGTAAGGATTTTTCCTCCTGATTCAATAGCTTTTTGTAATAAGTCCTTATTAAGAGATAGAGCAATCTTCCATGTATCAATCTCTTTCATTAGTTGCTCTCCATGCTTCTTCCTGTAACTATTCTTGGTATAAGTTTGCATGGCTTCTTCAAGGGTCTTGAGTTGATCAGATGCCTCAGCAACCAACTGACCAAGTTTGCCAATAGGTGTAGACAAATGCCCTGTAGTAGTTTCTGGAAGTAGACCTGTCAAAATATCTATAGCATTTTGAACAGTTTCAACTTCCATTATGTGCTCTTTAAGTCTCTTCTTTTGTGCTCTACATTGCATTACAAATGCAATATTCATCATTTGTGATGCACTCATATTATCAATAATTATAGGCCCTAAAATGCCTAGTGAGTCATCATAATTTTCATCAGTCTACTAAATGACTAATGTGCTTATCGGTTCAGAATATGTAACTTTATCAATCTTTTCTTTCTCTTGTCCTATCTTTGTTTCATGTACAGAAATCTCTGTATCAACCTTTTCAACAAAATCCTTCTGAGTGGCCTAGGAAACCGGTTGGGTTTGGAGTTTCAATAATTAATCTTTTGTTAGTTGAACATCCACTCTTGGTTGAGTTGCCAGTATCTCAACTGTAGTAACCTGTGAATCTAAAATTCCCGGTGGCTACATATCAAGTGTGGTTACATCACTAGATAAATCTATTGCATCCTTAATAGGATAGACAACATCATCTTGTACCATTTCTTCCTCATCCATTTCAGGTCAATCAACAGTCTCTTTCTCATCTTTGGAAGAATGAATAAGATCTTGCATCTACTGGATATTATGAGCAATTTGATGAGTCTCCATCTCAACAGATTGAACCTTTCCTTTTGAATAGCTTCAATCTTCTCGACTTAAAAGCAAATTGGGCTTTATACTGATCAAGTAATTTGATTAACTCATCCTTTGACAAATTGGGAAAATATTACACAAATACTTCATTAATAATTTCCTTTTATTTCATCACAACTTCCTCCCATTTATTCAAAAGAATAAATATAGAGAATCAGAAATATCTTTTCCAAGATCATGAGGTAATCTATTGTAATGACATAAATAACCGATTACCTTTTGAACAATTTGTTCCTTCTGATCTTCATTGAATGAATCAAAATAATATTTGATATTGTTAAATCTATTTCTCCCTAATGTCTTTACCATTCTTTCAAAGCTAGTCTTAGGCTTGTAGGTTAAGAAATTAATAGGTGCAGTTTCCTTTTGCACTTCTTTTAGTAATTTGACTGCTTTACTAGTTGATTTCATTTTCTTTGGTTCCTCCTTAGTATCAGTGCCCTCAGGTTCTTCTTGAAGAATCAGTTTCTGACATCTCTTCCTTGATGCAGTCTCCATTTTCACATATACCTTAGGTTCCGGTTCCTTTTTGATTTGGACACTTCATGTCACTCTTGTACTTTTTGTTATTGGAGGTGCCTGCTCAGCCTTCTTACTATTACATTTACCACTTGTGGTTGAGACACTGTTGGTTTTAGGTTTTGTAGATTGCACTTCAACTGTATCCAGTCTTACGTTACTTTTGTCTACTAGATATGCCAATAGGTTATTGGCATAATCGCTCAACAAGTCATAGTTGACCTCATAGCTCATGTCATCCATCTCTTCTTCTCTAGGCTCAATAGCCTCCATTAAACAGAAATTAGTGGTGATTGTGAAAATAATGTCCTTAGCAAAGTTTTTCACCACATCCTCACACAATCTTACCCTCATACTCATTTTCTTCTGAAATTCATTGAAATATTTATTTGTTGCAGTAGAGAAGGTGTTCCTCATAGCCTTAATGCTATTCTTAATCTGGGCAGTTACTAGTAGATCTTTAGAACATTCAAGATCACCGATTCCCAGTAGGAAATTCTAGAAATAAAAGAATAAACCCATCAACAACTAATCAGATTTAAACTTTTGATTGTTATCCTTCTTGATAGACTAGAGATTTAACATTAATTGGCTCCTTATGGCCTCACATAGGTCATAATTAGTATTTTCAGCTATCATTTTATAAGTAGTATGCACTGTTGCAGATGGAACATTGTTCATTCTATTGGAATAGAATATCTGGTAGCCTATAAACATAGCTACCAACTTAACTGCTGGGTCTCTGATGTGATTGACAGAAAAAACACACCCATAAGAGGTTGATCTGGTTGAAGTGTTCACTGCTTCTTTTGATATTCACCTTAGCTAAGGTACTTCACTGGTTGAGGAAAAACTAGTTACTTCTTGAATAGCCTCCTTGGTTATAGTATGAGCCCTTTCTAAATACATGTTTTCCCCATGAACACGACTCAAAACAATTCAGATATGTTCCTCTCCAAAATATTCAAGAAAATAAACTTCACTATGAAAACCTTTCTCATAAACCCTAATATACTCGGGTTGTATCTTTCCATTTTCATCACAAAGGGATTTCAACTGAGAATAGACCGACAATGATTCTAAATCCTCAAACTTACAATCAATTTAGCTAGACAAATCTTCTTTCACTATAAATCCACTAGGAACTTGAGATAAAGCATTATAAGACACAATCCTTTCCGATTTCACAATCTCCATAGGTTAAGATGTGATCATCAATTTCTCTGCTTGCTTAGATGATGATGTCATTATAGATAATCTAGATTCAAAGAAGGATTTTCCAAGAAAATACCTTAGATTACTCACGATGCCTTGGTTGATTACACAAGTTCACTCTTCACTAACCTTCAAATCAGCTTGCTCATGCAAGTCACGATACAACTTCGATTAAAATCTTCTAGCAACTCTTTTCTTTGCTCTGCAAGTGCTCAAAAATTCTCTCTCGAATGCATTAGGGTAAAAATAACAAAGAAAAACTTTCTTTTAACCTTTTTACCTACTGCATTAAATGTTCGCCCGTTAGGGTTACAAAACCTAATTACACCACTTAGTGATGCATACAATATTGACAGATGAAAAACCAGTTGATAAACTTTCAAAAAACCGATTGTCTAAAGTTATCAAAATTTACATGCATTCACACTCTCTTACCATTTATTCTTTTCAAGGGGTCCAGAAGTAGATTTTACCGCTATGCTCCCCTTAGCCATATTGAAAGGCTCAGTTCACTGGTGCAGGACTCTCCACACTTGGTGATGGAATAGTTTCTTCTGCAAGAATATCATCACTCTTCTTTTTCCATGTTTGATTCATTTCTTCTCTAGTTTCCTCAATATTTAACTTCTGCTTGCCTTTTTGATCTTCAGAATGATTAAACGGTTTATTCTTTTTGGATCTACAAAATTTCACCATGTGTCCCAGTTTGTTACAATGATAGCAGACCATTCTAGATGATCTCCTGTTGGCATTACAACAGAAAAAGGAGATTGTTGGCATTTTAAGAGCATATTGAGAAGGTTGTTGAAGATCATTGATATAACTCAAGAAGGATGATTACTATCTTAATAATATTATTTTGTCATTGACATCAAGCAATTGATTTTTTGATTCAGTATGACATTGCCATATCTTAAGAAGTATGTTTTGATGAAAACTAAGAAGTCAGTAAGTGACATAGAAAGGATGTGATAATGAAGGGGAATAATAAGTTATTCAATGGGCAACTGTTATCGAGTTAGACAATGATGAGATCATGTTGTTTTGATTGTTTTGATATCATACATATGTTATAGATTATAAGTTTATACTATACTAAGTCACCGAGCAAAGAACCTAGTTGGTAAACCCTAAGGTTATCGCTATTGGTTAAAGAAGGCAGAATGTCTACCGAGTGAAGTTTAGTATTTACCGAGTTGCAACTGAGTTATAATAGAATGCATTGGATGAATAAAAGCATTATTTAATGAAGGAAGCTGATGAGCTAGAGATGATTAAATGATTGGTATGCCAGACATGAAGTTTGTTAAGGATCTATGACTTTGAAAATTCAGGAGCTAGATCTACAGCATAGATTGGACCACAATAACCTAGCACAAGTTCCAAGAATGGAATGAAAGTTCCTAGGTGAAGTAAAACATTTTTCATATCGAAGGAAACATTGAACCTAGTCAAGATTGAAAATCTAATGGCTATGATTGATCATGGGAAATGTGATCAAGGAGATTCAGCAGTTAGAAAATTGTTTATAAATACGAAATTATTGATGAACAATGTATGCGGGCAAGTGTAAGCACAGGGATGCTACATAGTGATTACCGAGCATAGAAGCTTGAAGACCTATTTGAATAATAGAGCAGGGAGCCCAATAGAGGGACAAGATAAGTCCTATGACTAGACAGTGTTGAGCACATAAGAATCTGCTTTAGCATTTTAGATGTGAAGTTTCAGATATATTTTTACTGTTGTTTATTTTGTAAGTGACAGGAAATCTCTTAATTGAGTGGACTTAACAGTCTTATTTGTAAACCCTCTAGCAAGGTAACATTCTAAATGAGTGTTTGAAATCCTTTGACAAGGTCACTTCTAACAAAGTGCAAGACTCTAACAAGTCTAAGGGAAATCCCTTAACTAGGTCACATCTAGCAATATGTTTGTAATCTTTAACAGGATTTTCTTTTAACCGAGCATACTCTAGAAGAGAATATTTCTTGGTGGGTCCAAAATCCCACAGTGTTTTTTCCCTATTTGGGTTTCCATGTTAAATCTGGTGTTATATGTGTTATGATGTTTAAGTGTATCTGTTTATAACTATTGAATGATTTACAGTCTTATTTGCATATCAATAAAGGCTACCGAGGTTGAATCTGTTGAATATATTGAAGATTAAGTTTTTATGATTCACCCCTCCCCCTCTCATCTCAACTAACATCTCCAAGGTCTTGCATTGCCTCATCCAGTTCTCCTTTTACAATTCATATCCACATGACCAAAGTTGTTACAAATGGTGCAAATGACATTTGTTACCTTTTCCATCTCAAATGGACTAAACTGGTTGACATAGGGTCTTTGTCAGTTCATGTTACCTTGGTTATCTTAGTTTCTCATCTAGTTTCCATTAGGTCTTGGATTCATGTGCGATACTAGATTTTTTGCTCCATATCTGCATTCAACTAATCTATGTCCATACATTTTGCATATGAAACAATAACCTTCAAATTTCTTGGACATATACCTATTGTTTATATTGTAGCTTGCATTTCCATTAGGTTTGTTTCTATAGATATTTGCAACATGACCATGTTTAAGGAAAACAAAGAAAAAAAGTTTGAAAACCTTCTTACCGGTAGGCTTATTAGCCTTAGGAGCAGTTTTGTCCTTATGAATGTTGCTCTTTGTACCAGAAGATTCTCCTATCTCAGATGTGTTAAAACCAAGTCTAGAGGTATCATGTTTCATCCTTTGATATTGGATTTGTTCATCTAGAAAGGTATAACTTTTGTTGAACTTTTCTAGTTTCTCATTAGCTTTGGTGAGCTACTTGGTAAGATCTTCATTATACTTAGACAGAGTCTCTCTTAGAGATGATGTGGGTTCAAGATATAGCTGTAAGGTCTCTTTTTCTTCTTTCTCTACATGCCAATGCTAATGCAAAGTAGAATTCTCTCACTTCATCTTGGAAATCTCATGATCTCTTTCTTTGATAAGATCTTCACCTATCCTCCTAGCTTCCAGATCTTGACTCATGAAGATAGTTAGACTTTCTAGCTCTCTCCTTAGATTTAGCTTTTCACCGTTTAGATTTTCAACTTCCTCAGCTAAAGCATCAATATTGGCCTCATCTGAAGAACTATTATAAGATATTTCCAATTGTTGTTTAATTAGTTCTCTCCTTTTGACTTTAGAAGCTTTCAGATTGACCCTTAGGAAATCAAACTCATTTCTACTAGCTTCAATCTCTCTAGTCATCTCAAAGTAGCTCATATCCACCATGGTGGCTTCAAGGCTTCCTTCCAAGTGATTAGGCTTTAAATAAGTTAGGCACTGATACCAATTGATGGACTTGAAAAGAACTGAGAGGGCGGGTGAATCAGTGACACCAAAAACACTACTACTTTAAACATTGACTAGTAGATATACTTAGAAAGTTTATTAAACACTATGCATGCAATCCAAAATGATATAAAAGCATCCACAACAAGTGAAACATCCACCATAACACAAGTGTTTATATGTGGAAAACCCAAATGGGAAAAACCATGGTGCGATGGGACTCACACATTAACTATCTACAATAATAGATAACTGACTGATTAGGGTCTACATAAAGTTGCTCTGCTAGGAGTGAATCGTGTTAAAGATCCCAAAGCTTAGTTAAAAGCTATACCCTATTAAAGGTAGTACCCTGCTTGAGTAGATCCTCTTCTGCACTCAAAACTTCTTTACCAACATACTCTGCAACTTAACATTTATGCCTTCACATCAAAACATCACATATCATATCTCGTTTGCTCATACAAAGATAATCCATTGTGATGTCAATATATAGACATTTATATTTCATGTCAGGCTTCAAAAATCATATCACAATTTCCTAGGTGCAATGTATTTGGTCAAACAATCATAACTCACCACAAAAATACCACCAAAAATTGTCAGTGAGGATAACTCATCACGACTAGTGATAGCTCATCACACAATCAACAAATACTGGGTAGACCAACAATATCAGTTGGAGTTAAACATATAACCCATTTGTCCTTCGATGCTCCTTAGATAATCTCCATTGGATCTTCTAGTTGATGTCTAGTTATGAATATCCATATATAAACATATCAACTGACTCCATGCATACACCGATTGTCACCATGTACTGGTTTGATATAAACCTTCTAGCATACTAGTTTGCAGTATAAATAACTTTGAAGTCACACCGATAGACAATGTGAACGTATGTGTGTGTATATGTTACATCAATGACAACTTATAAACCATTACAATCATCATCAAGCCAACAATGCATTGCTGAGTATACTGGTTGGCCATTCAAATGTAGTTGCACTAGTAGCAGTATGTTGTAAATATCCTCGTATTTCTTCATCTGCTAGCTGGCATGGTTGTTTTTGTATTATCTGAGCTGTTAAAAGTTTCCTTAAAGCTTTAAAGTGTTCAGTTCTCTATTGTAGATATATTTGTTTAGTTAAAGTATGTTGATTCTCTTTCGAAGGAACATTTCTCATATAGTCATATTGTTCTTTTATTTCTCTAATCATTCTGACATGATAATGTTTGGGTTCTTGTTTTTCTCCTTGTTCCATTGCTTGGATCAGAATTTGACACTGGCAGTCATACATTGCCCAAGGTGTATTTTTTTCATAGAGGATCTAGATGAGATTTTGTATGATGTCTTCTTGAGACATTTCCTTGTTGCTCCTTACGTGAGGTTGAAAGACTGTGATTCTGTTAGCTTCTTCTTGAAACTAATTTATACTCTGAACCAAATTGTCCAGATTTCTACCTTCTTAGGTCAGGAAGTCTGCAAGCACATTTTTTGCACCTTCAATATGTTTTGTGTCAAATTCAAAAGTGTCTAGGAATCGTGCCCATCTCATTAGTCAGGCTTGAACCACTTTATTTCTAGATTCTTTTTTAGAATCCTGGAAGATTCTTGAGATCAATTCTTGGCAAAAACTTTTTATCTCCAATGAACAACTGGAATTTTTTGAAGGCATTGACTACTACTAAGAGTTCCTTATGAGTACTGTAATAGTTTAATTTTGTTCCCTTAAAAGTGTCAGATTCATACCTGACAATTTCTTCGTTACCTTTTCTATTTATTCATACTTTTCCCAACAAGACTGCTCCCCATGCTGTCTCACTTGCATCTATCTAGATAATTTTGAGACCATTTCCTGGAATTTTGAGCTGTGGCAGTATTGGCATTTCATCAACCAGTAATGTTTGTTTGCTTAATGCAACCAATACTTATCTGTTTTGTAAAGAGATTAGTTTGATTGATGACTATTTTGTATGTTTTCATTGTTGGCAACTATGTTTCCCTAGTTATATATGTCCCACAGTGCAACCGATAAGACTTAACTGATAAGCAGAGATAGTTTCATTAGAACTGACAATTAGGACTTCAACCTGTAAAAGACAGATAATGTGACATTCTAATAACTAGTACATGAGATTCATGAAGAATGAAGTGATGTGGTTTGGCAACAAAATTGAAGGGTATCAGATGAAGATGTATTCATGACCGCACAAGCAAATTTGACAAGATGAAAGAGTTTTGATTGCCAGAATAGTCATGTTGACTGAGACTTAACTAGAAGTGATGAAAATCGCTCAAATTGGTCAATCGACACATAATTTGTTGTCTTATGTTGGTTGCTGACATAAGATAAGTGTATATTGTAAGTTTTTCTAGATTTATTGAACCTAGGGAATTTTTCCAAGGTTCTAGCTGACCTAATGATGTTTTAAGATGTGTGATAAGGTATAAAGTTGGTAGTGTGTATGAGCTTGAAGAAGGGATAAAATATTTAGCGAATATTATATTTTGGATAGTGCGGTGATCAAAGAAGTTCTGAGATGGTGTGTATGTGATGGTGTAATATTATTAAGTGGATCTTATTAGACATTGATGATGTTATACTAAGATCATTTGAAGGTGTTGTTATCCTAACAATTACAGCGGCTAAATCCCTTTATCGGGTAGGTCCTAACAGCCCTTTGTCACTTAAGTCTCCTAGCAAGGCACCTCTCAAAAGGAGTGATAAATCCTAACATGAGTTTGATCCTAACAGGTCATTAAGCTCTTCATAGGGCTGATAGGTAAATCCCCTAACTGGGTGACTCTTGACCGAGTCTGCTCCTAACAGGGGTTTTTCATTCTAGACCTTAACTGGTCAAATTTGTATACTGTAGTTAGTGGATCTTGTGGGTACCTATTCCCACCATGGTTTTTCCTTTTTTTTTTTCCATGTATAATCTCTTGTGTTATGTGGTTCATACTTTATGTGGTGATTGCATACTTGGTGTTATTTCATATATGCCTATTGAGTTTCAAGCTGGTGAAATTGTTAATCAGATTTGTGCTATTTTTACTTGCACCGATTCACCCCCCCCCCCCCCCCCCCCCCAAGTGCCTTATAAGTTCATCAATTGGTACCATAGCCTAACTTCCTTAAGGCTTAATGTTTCACATTTACATAAAGATTGCATTAATGATATGTTATGTTGTCATTGATGTCAATTGAATCGATAATGATATTGTTGATATTGTTGTTATTGTTGATATTGTCTTGT
Organism: Cryptomeria japonica; assembly: GCF_030272615.1. Taxonomy (NCBI): domain Eukaryota; kingdom Viridiplantae; phylum Streptophyta; class Pinopsida; order Cupressales; family Cupressaceae; genus Cryptomeria; species Cryptomeria japonica. The sequence continues at coordinate 695,687,206 of NC_081408.1, read as the reverse complement.
AACCGGTAGGAAGAGCTTTGTGAAGGTTATTGTAAACCGGTAATCGAAGTAAAAGGTTAAACCCTTTCTATGTTATGTAATCGGTAAACCCTACTAGTTGTTTTTCCTAAACCCTAACTGATTAAGGTTGTTGAATTGGTTATGTTGGTCTATGATCTGATGGTGACATGTAAGGTCATTGTATGAAGACTAGTTCAGATTGTTTTGGTGCATTTGTTTGTTTGTCTAGGGAAGGAGAAAAATGTACTGCATCTAATGCAGAATGCATGATGAGTTACTAAGCTTGCTGAAGCGGTAATCAAGGAGCAGTTAAGATTTTCTTGATTGATGTGAAGAGATTGCTATGAAATCCAATGATCATGCTTGTACCAACTTGTTTTTAATATTGATGATGAGAAGATTAGATTTTTCCTATGTTACCAACCTAATTGATTTGCATTTAAGGTCGATGAAGTTGTTTTGTTTTAGTGTTGGCAAGAGTTGAGAGAAATTAGTTGAGTGTGTGATTGCCTAACCGGAGAATGAGTCTACAGTTTGAGTAAAGGCAGATAGAAGCTTAAATGGAGCTAAGTAAGCAAATGTAGTGCTATTCAGACAGATTAAGAAACTCCTATTGTTTTCTAACAGTTACAACAAAATTAAAATCCCCTAATCGGGTAAGCTCTAACAAGTTTGGTTACTTATTAAATCCTCTAACAAGGTGGTCCATTAGATTGGATTTTAAAATCCTCTACGAAGGTTACTCCTTACAGGGTATTTTCTTCCAACAAGTTCTAGTGCCCCTCCTCGATCAGACTCTTTTTGTATCTTTTGGTTGACTATTTAGTGGAGCATTATTGTATATTGATTTAGATTTTATGTGATGTTATTTCATGCTTTATCTAGAATCATGGTGTATTATTTTATGCAATATCTTAGTGCTTATGATTAATTTTATTTTATGGATCATTATCATGGACTAACACTCTTACCTTATATGTGCGATGTGTTATTTATATGTGTACGTATTTGCATGTGTATGGGATGCGAGGGGATGATTTTCTTTCACTCACTCTAGTGAGGCGAGGAACGCCATGATTCTCCTTCATCAGTGTGCACACCATTTCTGTATATATATTTGTCTATATGCACGTGTGGTTCTTTGGTGCAGGACATTGCAGGTACAAGTACCGAGTAGATATGGGGTATCGACTCCACCTGGTTTCATAGGTCTGAGCATGCCTTATATGTCTGATGGGAGTGGACGAGATAGTTGTTGGACCCTATCTTGACCTCCAGCTACACTCATGTGAGTATTGTCAGTCAGTTGTCTTTCCCGTCTGGCTAGTATGTGAGTCATAGTGCTTTGGTCTAGTCATTTGTGAGTTGTCACTTGATCATTCTTCGTTTTGTGTGCTTTTATTCATCTGAATGGTTATTTAATTGAGTGGATGATGCTATCCTATGTTGGCATAATTAGTTAATTGTTATGCTCTTGAGGTTATTGATTTAACTAAATTAATGATTTTCTAGATTAAATGGTTAAATGGCTTATTTTATTGTGTAAGTTGCATTGATATATTTTGTGGAAATAAATAAGTATTTGCCTTGCCATTTAAATGATTAAATGCTTATGTTGAAAGAAAGTATTATCCAAAATATAAAATATAAATAAAAGCTTTTTCTTTTACCTTTCCATTCTGACTTTTGCATTCTAATTGTTGAAAAAGAATTGTTTTTGGAAGAAGGTAAATCTAATTACTTTTTAATTTTTAAATAATTTAATCTAATTAGCGGAGAAAAATTTCAACCTAGAAAGTTTAGGTTGAAATATATTTTTCCATATATTCCTGGAAATTCATGAGAATGAGAGGGCATAATTTTTGGAAAGAAATTTGGAAAACCATTCTGAAAGAGGAGCTGGGATTCATTTTGGTTTGCAAGGATTGGGATTCTCCATCACTTTTCTTGTTAGTTTGCTTCAAGGTTGGATAATCTCTTCTTGTTTTAAATTTAATTTTGAATTTTTCAGTTGCTTCCTGTATGTTTAAAAAATGTAAATCTCCTTGTAGATTCTTGTGGGATGATTGGAATGGAAGGAGAAATGTCTGTCATTGTTGATTTTGTGAAGCTTATATCATATGTTTGCTTATAGAAAAGAAATAGTTCATTTCTCTATTTGTTGTATGTCTTTGTTCTTGAAAATCAACTTCTTGATTTACATCTTCTATTCAGAATAGAATGAATTATATTTAGTTTGTTGTGTGCTTCCTAGTATTTATTTGCCCAAGATTTTGTGTTCTCGTGTGATTTTATTTCACCATTTACCTTATTGGTAAATATCCCTTGGAAATTTGGATTTGGCAATGTGTATGGGTGTGCTCGTGAAATGAACTGGAGATGAATCGTGTTCATGTTTAAATGGTTTTATATGCTTTGGAAGCATGTCTCTATTTGTTTTGTAGACCTTACCTTACCTCATGGCGGGCTAGTCCCACCATGTAGGTTGGTAGTGTCTGCTACCCACACGTAGCAGTACTACCGGTTGGTAGTACTACTACACGGTAGCAGCACTACCGTTTGGTGGGACTGCTACCAGTGGTAGTAGCACTATTGGTCAGTAGTGGCTACTACTGGTTGGTAGTAGTGCTACCAGTCAGTAGGCTTGCTACCAGTGGTAGCAGTACTACCAACAAGTAGTGTCTGCTACCTTGACAATAGCCCTACTGCAGGCTGGCCTTGATCCTAGCTTGACCTTGTATCCTTAGCGGTCCAATTTTTTATGTGCTATGAATTTAATTTTTATTAAATGGAATATTTTTAAGTGGTTTTCTTTTATGTTAAATAAAATAGTAATTTTCATGTGATTTTTTATTATGTGGTTTAATAAATTTATCTATGGAAATCAAGGCATGAATTAGTAATTCAAATTAGTTAATTTAGATATATTCTGGAAATTGATTAAAATGCCTATTAGGAATCCATGTTTTATTCGATTGAATATTTAATGTGAATTTTATCCTTGATGCAATATTGATTGGAAATTGAGTAGATGTGAATGTCATAAAAGAGTGTTTGATTTAATTTTCAATCAATGAATTTGTAAGTGCTTATGATGCTGATTTTCTAAAAGATTGTTTGAGTGGGGACTTAGTGAAATTAGCTTTCCTTGCAAGAGTTATATTGTGTTATTCCTGGTATGTGGTTCAGTTGTACTATGGTGGTGTATTTGGTACCTTTGACCAAGTGATATATGATGACTTCATTGTCTTAACCATGTAGTGTCTTTGTCTTATCATTAACCAAGACTCAGTATATCCTTGTTTGACCACTTGTAATTGGATAGTGGTGTTATGGTTGTTTGCTTTGCCATAGGGTCTTCCTAGAGTGACCATGTTTGTTTAGTGTCCTTCAAGAGAGTGTCTTTTGAGTGGGGGCTACGCCCAATGAGGTAGGCAGGATGACCCCTTGAAAGTCAGATAATAAGTGATAATCTATTTAATTGATTAGGTGGGTAGTTCATAAACATTAAATAAGATATTGTACCTTGCGCATAGGTGAGTTCTTGTATAGGACTCATAATGTAGCGAGAAGACCTAGAATGGAAAATCGACCACCTTGTCGTCATGAAAGGCTGGTAAAGTCTGCATGAGACTTAGTTGGAGACGGAGGTTCAGGAAAGGTTACCAAGACAGTGAACCAGGACCTATGGAGGCCGACCATGGTAACCATCATAAGATATGCGATGTCACTATCTCTTTAGGTTCACTTGTGTTTGTGATGTCGGTTCACTTGTCTTTGTGATGTTGATTCACTTGTGTATTGTGATGTTGAGTCACCTGGATTATTGTGGAGTTGTATTATGTTGTCATGGAGTCGTACTTTTTTGTCGACCATGTTATGCTTTTTGCTTGCTTGAGGGTCCTTTGCTATCTCCTAGCACGTTGGGGTGATTTCTAGTTTGGGATCAGATGGTCAGATGGTAGTGCCACTTCCCATTGGATATTCTTGCTAGTACCTTCTTGTGGGGATTGGCTTCATAGGTATTTTTGTGGTTCGTGGCTCATGCTCTATCTCATGTTGGAGATTATTATTCTTTGGAGACCTATGTGGTCATTGTATCATTGATCTTATGTAACCTTTTATTTGGTTAAGTTGTAACTCTATATGTATATTGAGAAGCCATGTATTAGAAGAGCAATGTAATCCTATGTTTGGGATGTTTTTATCAATTTCCTTTATGATATGTGTATATACTTATTGAAGAGAAACTATGTTGTATCCTTTCAATCTTTCAATGGTGTATCTATTATTGCATTTGGATTCTTGGTTCATTGAGTTAATGATGAAATTATTGGATTAATCATAATTGTGGAATTTATCTTTTGGTTAATTCGTTGTTGGTAACCCTTAAGGAATTTTGGTGTAAGTCTTTCGCTTGTGTTGTTATTGTGCTAAGTGGTGTTTAATGTACTTAATATGATTATACTTAAAAAAAAAAATTGTTTCACCCTTATTATGGGTGTTTCCTTTGGGGTTCCTAATGGGGCATTAGATTTGGTATCAGAGCCCATGTTTCAACACTGGGTACTTTGGGTTTGTAGTGGGCCCATTCACCTAGACCTTTTGTGTAGGTCTCAGTGGTGTGACTTCCTTGCTTCTTTGCTTGCCATTGATTAGTGTTAGGTTATGGCTAGGAAAGCCAAGGGAGGTGGTCATGTTTGTGGTTGCACCAGAGGCAGAGGAGGAGGACGAGGTCGAGGTTGTGACCACTATAGTCCTTCACCACCACCCACTCATGCGAGTGTGGATCAAGATCAGTCTGTTCATTACAAAGAACAACATTCAGGAGAGTAGGTTCTCGAAAGGGAAGAGCTATGATAGATGTTTTAGGAGGTGCTAGCTAGACTAGACCCTAGACCTGAGGTGGATCAGCCCATCCATGGCCAGGTGGAGGAATCTCTTCAATAGATTCCAGAGAGAGAGGGAGAGGGGACCAATCCCGAACTGATGTATCTTTTAGGGGTCCTCAGGCACGTGCTAAGGGTGGTTAGCAATAGGATTCATTGAGGCTGAAGCAGTCTTAGGGATAGTCGGGTGGCAACTCTTAGTTTCAAAAGAGTGGGAACTGGCAGAAGGGTAGGAAGACCTTTCCAGGGCAATCCTCTCAAGGTGCATCCCAGGCCCCTAGTGGGGAGAGTTTTTAGTAGTCCAGTGGGATGTCTAGGAGTAGAGAACCTGGTAGAGGAGCTTGCTTCACCCATGGTTAGTTTAGCCACAGAGCTGCTCAGTGCCCTTAGCATTCGCAATAGTCAGATAGCTAGATGCCAGCCGACAGTAGGGGATGTAGGTAGATCCCATAGAGTATTTCCAGTAGTGGATGACCACATGGTTGAGCATTAGAGTACCGTGATTGAGACCATAGGTGTGTTGTGTGGTATCCTATCTTTGTACTCTTTGATTCTGATGATTCAGATTCTTTTGTTTCTTCATCCATTGTGGAGTGGTGCAGGCTTATGTCTACTAAGTAGGCGGATAGGTGGCAAGTAGAGTTGGCTATTGGTGTGCGAGTGTTTGTAGATGCCTTTGTTCCTAGTTGTGAGTTGGACCTAGGACCCTTTGTCACTTTAGTTGACCTTCGAGTCATTCCCTTGGGGTCCTATGGAGTTGTGTTTGGATGGATTGGTTATCATCTCATAGTGCTTGTGTAGACTGTCATCTGAAGACAGTAGAGTGTTTCGATGATCATGGCAGGAAAGTGGGGATCGTTGGAGTTTAGCGATTGATATCCTTGTGGATGATTTTTTCTATGCAACTTATGCGGTGTATGCGTCAAGGGTGTCATATTTTTGTAGTTTCTCTTGAGGATGTGGATGAGGAAGAGAGTTGATAAATCTCTCTAGATGGTCACCCTATTCTTTGAGGGTATGTTGATGTGTTTCATTTGGATATTCCCGGTATGCCTCCAAAGCGAGACATATACTTTTGTATTGACTTGGTTTCTAGTGTGGAACCTATTTCAAGAGATCCATATCGAATGAATACTCAAGAGTTGAGTGAGTTGAAGTTGTAGGTAGAGGATTTTTTGGCCAAGGGGTTCATTCATCCTAGTATTTCTCCTTGGGGTGCGCTAGTTATCTTTGTTAAGAAGAAGTATGGTTCTCTTCGGTTATGCATTGATTACTGATAATTGAATAAGGTAACCATCCGGAATAGATATCCATTGCCTCGGATAGATGATCTTTTTGATCAGGTAAAGGGAGCCAAGGTGTTCTCTAAGATATATTTGAAATCTGGGTATCATCAGTTGCACATTCATGATATAGAAATTCATAGGACAATGTTTCGTACTCGTTATGGTCACTATGAGTTCACAGTGGTGCCATTTGGGTTGATGAACATGCCATCGGTTTTCATGAGTCTTATGAATGGGGTTTTTTGCACCTACCTTGACCATTTTGTCCTTGTGTTCTTGAATGACATATTGATTTATTCTAGATCTATGGAAGAACATGAGGGTCACTTGCGTCAGGTATTGCAGTGCTTGAGAGAGAATTAACTTTTTGTGAACTTGGTGAAGTGTGATTTCTTCCAGTCAAAGGTGAGCTATCTTGGTCATATAGTTTTAGGAGAAGGTGTATATGTGGATCCTTCTAAGATCCAAGCCATTATGGATTGGCCAGCGCTGAGCAATGTTTTAGAGGTTCGAAGTTTCATGGGTTTGGCCAAATATTACTGTCGCTTTGTTCAGAGATTTTCTCGGATGTGCTCCAGTTTTGGCAATTCCTAACCCATCTAGAGATTTCATGTTATGCACAGATGCCTCTTTAGAAGGTATAGGTGTGGTGCTTATGCATGATGGACATGTGGTTGCCTATGAGTCTCACAAACTCAAGGATCACGAGTTGAACTATCTAGTTCATGACTTGGAGCTGGCAGCTATAGTGCATGCATTGGTTAGATGGGGACATTTTATGTTAGGGTGTCAATTTGAGGTGCATAGTGATCAATGTAGTTTGCAGTATATTTTCACGCAGCCGAACTTGAATGCTCGATAACAAAGATGGATGGAATTCCTCTGCGAGTATGATTTTGAGGTTTGTTATATTTAGGGGAAAGAGAATGTAGTGGAAGATGCTTTGAGCGATAGGTAGCATGAGGTTGCAACATTGAACCTTGGTGTGGACTTGAGTGAGAGAATTCTTGGAATTCTTCCTCGGGACACCTGGCATCAGGATGTTAGAGTCATGATAGAGTCTGGAACACCATTGGAGGGTAGATATTTTGGATATACTCTTGAGTCAGATGGCATTCTTCGACATCTTGGATGGATCTATGTACCTCCTTTAGAGGGTCTTCGCATTTTGATCATGACTGAGGCCCATCGTGCACCTTATTCGGCACATCCTGGTGTCAAGAAGATGCATGCAGATCTTAGGTAGTTATATCATTGGGATAGTATAAAATGTGACATTGTTAATTTTGTATCAAAGTGCTTGGAATGTTAGTAGGTGAAGGCGGAGCATTAGCACCATGCAAGGCATTTACAGTTGAATTTGATACCGGATTGGAAATGGGATATCATTTCCATGGATTTCATTGTGGGGTTTCCTGTTTCTTCACATCATCATGATGCCATCATGGTAATTTTTTATTGATTGACTAAAGTTTCCCATTTTGTTCCTATTCGATCTTCTTATACTGCAATAGTGGTGGCTCATGTCTTCTTGGAAGATGTGGTGAGGTTGCATGGGATTCCAAGGTAGATCATTTCTGATAGACCCTATCTTTACTTTAGCCTTCTGGACCTCACTTCAACATGCTTTAGGAACCTAGTTGAACTTCAGTTCATCTTGTCACCCAGAGACCAACGGTCAGACTGAGTGTGTGAATCAGGTCTTGGAGGACATGCTTCGTATGTATGTTATGGATCAACAGTCGCATTGGGAGGAATATTTTTGCCTTGTGGAATTTTCTTATAACAATGAATATCATAGCTCTATAGGCATATCTCCTTTTCAGGCATTGTATGGTCATCCTTGCCATACTCCTTTGAGTTGGGATCAGTTGGAGGATAGGGTGTGTTTAGGTCCGAATTTTCTTTGTGAGATGGAGCAACAGGTTGAGCAGATTCGTGGGCATTTGGTTGCTCCTCGGGATAGGCAGAATAAGTATGTTGATGCCCATAGAGTGGATCATTAGTTTTATGTTGGTGACCATGTGTTCTTGATAGTGCATCCATGGAAGAGTCTAAACCATTATGGAAAGGGTTCTAAGTTGGCGCCTCATTTTGTAGGCCCTTTTGAGATCCTTGAGACGATAAGACCTATTGCCTACCATCTTGCCTTGTCGTCGAGTCTATCCCACATCCACGATGTCTTTTTGTTAGGTCCTGGGGACAACTGAGAGGGGGGGGTGAATCAGTTGTCTTAAAATATTAAACCAAAAACCACTTAATCAAATTACTATTTAATACTGGTGAAATAGTCTGTGATATCGGTGAAACAAATTAACTAATAAATGCAATACCGGTAAAGATTAATGCATGAAACTAAAAGACAAAATCATCCACAACACATAACAACAATATTTGTATGTGGAAACCCTGTAAGGGGAAAAACCACGGTGGAAAACCTTACCCACAATCAGATGATACTACTGCAGATAGTAAGTGTACATAAATGGGGTCTGCACATGCAGAAAGGCCAATTGCCTAGAGCTCACTGCTAAAACATAAATGGGAGTCACACTAACTACAATTTGGATGGTTAAATCCAATAAGAATGTATTGCTAAAATAGCATCTTCATATGCTAGATTCAGTACCAGTGTAATGCTGATATGCTTTCACAAAACCCTAGCTTTACCTTCAAGTGATGTCTTTGTGAATAGCTCTACTTAATCACGCATATACCTTCACACACAACCTTCTTCGTATTCCACACTTGACCTTACATTTAAGATCTTACATTTATACCATAACCTAGGACCAATTTTAGTAGGTCGGTTCTACAAGATATTACAATAAAATTATTTTACAAACGATACAATATCAGATGCAATAACTGATTGAACATGTCGGCTTAATGAATTTACAATATTAATTAATTATCTCCATAGCTTGACACATTGATCTGGAATAGATAGTCCTACCGATGAAACCCTAGATAACCCTGGACCTATTTGCTGGTAAAAGAAAATATGCGAATATGAATAAATTGATAAACAACTTTCCAACATATGATGTCCAAACAATGTCTTCGACATTACCAAGTATTTTCCATGCCATTCCAAGTGTCGGTGATCATTGTATTCAGCTGGTGAACCATATACCGGTGACTGTGCATTAGTCACTTGCTTGCCATTGAGTGATGCTAGATCTTTGAAGTGCCAGAGTTGATAACTGTTTAGTAGGTGTTGACATCAATGACAAAACCATACCAAAATACCAACAATCTCCCCCTTTGGCATTGATGGCAACACAAGATGGAAAAATCATCAAAGTGCCAAACTGCCAAAAACCAACAATCTCCTTTACTGAGTACAAAAATAAATAATCTCTCCCCCTATGGGTAACATGTATCTTTCTGTGTTTCTTCCTGTGTTTTTTCATCCCAATCTCTCCCCCTTTCACATCAAATGCCAAAGTTACAACAAAATACCTAAAATACCAATTGTTAGTTTTCACTTACAAAATAACAACTATTTTCAATAGACCATCTACTCCCCCTGAGAAGTAGCTTCCTCATCAAAGCTAGATTAAGAATATATCTTTGTTAATTCTGTCAGTTGATGACAAGCATCAACTCTCTAAGTATCTATCGGTGGGGGTATAACCCCAAGCTGTTCTCTTAGATAGACAAAAGTCTCCTTAGGTAGATGTTTGGTAAAAATATCTGCAATCTGCTCTTTAGTGTTCACATAAACTAGTTTGACTTGTTTTGCTTCAATATTTTCTTTTAGAAAGTTCAGTTTGATAGAAACATGTTTAGTCTTAGAATGTAGTATCAGATTCTTGGATATATCAATTGTTGCAGTGTTATCACAATAGATAGTTATAGGCTCCTTGCAATTCACCTTTATGTCCTTTAACATTTGTTTAAGCCATAATACCTGTGTACAGTTTGTTGCTGCTGCAACATATTCTGATTATGTTGTTGATAAAGATGTGCAACTCTATTTCTTGCTTAACCAAGAAATTAATCTGCTTCCTAGAAAAAATACTCCGCCTGTGGTGCTTTTCCTATCATCTACATCTCCTGCCCAATTGGCATCAGTATATGCACATAATTCAAGGTTGTTATCTCTAGGATACCATAGTCCAAGATTTGTAGTGCCTTGTAAGTACCGAAAAATCCTTTTTACTATTGATTCATGATTTTCCTTAGGATTACATTGAAATCTTGAAACAATACATACTGCATTCATAATATCTGATCTTGTTTGTGTTAAAGACAGTAAACCTCCTATCATAGATTTGTACCTGGTTGGATTAACAGGTGTTGATTCATCTCTTATTGATAGTTTGTCATTTGTAGTCATAGGTGTACTTATCGTTTTAGAGTTTTCCATCCCAAATTTCTTTAGTAGCTCTTTTAAATACTTTGATTGACTAAAAAATATACCACTTTCAGTCTGAGAGATCTGCAATCCTGGAAAGAATTTTACTTCTCCTATCATAGACATTTCAAACTCTTGCAGCATTTTAATAAAGAAATCCTTACATAGTCCATCTTCTCCTCCAAAGATCATATCATCAACAAAAACTTCTATAACCAAGATGTCATCATTAGTTACTTTATAGTATAAATTATTGTCTGCATTACCTTTAGAAAAACCAATCTTTAAAAGATACTTATCTAATCTTGCATACCAAGCTCTTGGAGCTTGCTTCAACCCATACAAATCTTTCTTTAACCTACAAACCAAATCTTTGTCTTTTGTTAAAGAAAATCCATCAAGTTGTTCAATGTAAACCTCTTCTTCAAGAATTCCATTCAAAAATGCACATTTAATATCCATCTGATATACTTTATAGTTCTTATGAGCTGCAAAAGCCAAAAATAATCTGACTGCCTCAATTCTAGCTACTGGTGCAAAAGTTTCATTATAATCAATTCCTTCCTTTTGAGAATATCCCTTACACAGTAGTCTTTCTTTATTTCTAATTATCTTACCATTTTCATTAAGTTTTTTTCTAAAAACCCATTTGGTTCCAATAAAATTTTTATCTTTAGGCCAGGGAACTAATGTCCTAGTGTTATTCTTCTCAATTTGCTCTAATTCTTCTTCCATAGCTTTAATCAAAAGTTTATCTTCACATGCCTCATTAATTGATGATGGTTCAGTTTGAGAAATAAGACATACCTCTTCATTTGCCAATCTTCCTCTTGTCATAACTCCTCTATATTTGTTTCCAATTATCTGATCTTTAGAACGATTCAATCTTACATACCGGGGTGTCTTTGTTTGTTGTTGTTCCTCAGTTGCTATGGAATTTTTAGATGATACCGGTGTAACTGGATCTTCATTCTATGCCGGTGGATTCAGTGTGGATTCATTTGATAGAATTTCTATTGCCGGTTCATAATCCATATATCTTGAAGTTCCTTTGAATTGTTCATCAATCTTTACATTTGTTCTTTCAACAATTTTGTGTAATCTTTTGTTAAAACATCTATATGCTTTGCTCTTAGATGAATAACCAAGAAATATTCCTTCATCACTTCTAGGATCAAATTTTACAATATACTCATCTCTTCTAATATACCATTGTGCTTACTACCTCTCTCCAATATACATGTGGTAAGTTTTCTTCTGATAACATACTTCTTGTTGCATCCAAGATAGTTATGTTTTTCCTTTCAACAACTCCATTTTGCTGTGGTGTCCGAGGTGTTGATAGCTATCTTCTGATTCCATTCACTTCACATAATGCATTGAATTCCTTAGATGTGAATTCACCTCCTTGGTCTGATCTTAAACATTTTATTTTATTACCGGTTTCATTTTCAACCATTGCTTTGAAAAGTTTAAACTTTCCAAGTGCTTCTGATTTTTCTCTGAGAAAAGTAACCCAGCACATTCTAGAATAGTCATCTATGATTAGCATGAAATATCTATCACCTTGCAAGCTTTTAGTTCTAGATGGACCACATAAATCAATATGAATTAAGTCAAGAGCATTGTTTGATTTCTCTGGAATACTTTTAAAATTAGCTCTAACCTGTTTTCCAAATTGGCATTCCTTGCACATTGTGTTGTGAGGTTTGACAATTTTAGGTAAATCTCTAACTGCCTTAGTAGTACTGATTTTTACCATGCAATCAAAATTTACATGACAAAGTCTCTTGTGCCATAACCAACTTTCATCTATATGTGCAATCAAACATGTCTTTTCATTGTTATTCAAATGAAAGATATTACCTCTGGTCTAATTACCAGTTGCAATTTCTAAACTAGTTCTATTCATAATTTTGCATTTACCATTTTTGAATTGTAACTGAAATCCTTTCTCTACTAATTGACCAACACTCAAAAGATTATGATTTAAACCTTCAACATAGTAAACATTGTCAGTGTTATGTTTACCATCAAGAGATATTGAACTCTTACCTTTAATTGAACAAGCTTTGTCATCAAGAATTTACTTTTGTCACCAATCATGTGATGTGAGCATCTTGAGTCAATGATCCACTCATCCTTCACTTCAACTTTTGTTGCCAAGGCCTGTTCTACTAGTTGCACTACAGGTCCTGGTTGATCTTTTGTTATAGCAACAAAAACCCATCCATTGTCTACTAGATCTTCATCAGAATCATCAGTTACTCCTTCATCAGCAACATAACAAGATTTGTCCTTATTTTTCTTGAACCTGTATTTCTGAAATTTAGGATTAGGCTTGTATGTTCTTCTAGCTTCTTCTCTTAACCTCGCATGTCTATCAGGGCATCTTGAAGCCATATTACCAATCTTATTGCAGTTAAAACATTTAAAGGGTGCTTTACCTTCATACTTACTTCCAGCTGGACCTTTAGGCATTTTTCTTGCAAATAGTGCTTCGAGTGCTTCAAGATCTTCATTTTCTCTCCTAGTTTCTTCAAGTTCTCTTGCATAAAAGGCTTTCGAATCAGATTTGTCAAAAGATGATGTAGATGATGTTGATGCTTTGAAAGCTAGATCTATCTTTATAGTAGTAGCAGGACCAAATTCCTCAATCTCAAAGGCTCATATTTTTCCAATCAATGTATCCCTAGTTACTGATGTGTTAGGCATTGTTCTTAACTCATTTATAGTAGTAACCTTCATTTTATATGCCGGTGGCAAACCTCTTAGAACTTTTGAAACATTCTCATCTTCACTTAAGGTTCCTCCAAAACATTTAATACCAAAAACAATTTCATTTACTCTTTCCATAAAAGGAGAAACTCTTTCATCCTCTTCCATTTTTTAGACTTTCATACCTGACCCAGAAGCTTTCAAGTTTTACAATTTTGACTGTGGAATCTGTTGTCTTAAAAATCTGATTCTCTTTAACATCCTTAAAATAATATGATTGAACTTGGTGCAGAAGAGACATCAAAGATAAGAAAACTCTCAAGACAACATATGACAAGGTTTGATTGAACCTTCTACACTTCGGACTTACTCAGAGCCCAGGTGGGTATACCTTTGTGAATTGAATTCACACTTTCAAACATAAACCCACAACAAACCAGTCCAGAAAACCAGTGGATCTATTCACCTTGAAATTAACTGAAAACAAAAGAATGGAAATTATACTTAAATTCAACATTTCGATCAACAAAACATGCAAGAAACAACTTCAATCAATACCAATGCCTTATCCAAGGTCACAGAGTCATCTAAACTCAGATAATACTCCTCAAACAAAATATCTTTACGCATCCCATTGGCTTGGTTTCTATTAATCCTTTTATATGCCTGACACCTATAAGAATTTATGCATTCCAAATTAAACTATGATCGTCAAGATTCAAAGTCTCTTCCAAAGAGTTTACTAGTATGAGTGATCCCCGCATCTTTAATTTCCCTCCTAAAGAGAAAAGCTAATGAACACTTCTACTGAAGATTGCCTTGCAATCCCATTCAAACAAAATAACCCTAGATTATTCATAATGAAAATAGTAAACAAATTGTAAACACACTTGAAGACAACACAAAGCTTCACTTGAAAACCAATGGTCTGTATATTGATATTAAGTTTAGAAAAATATTACAAGAAGTTTTTGAATATTCTCCATTAGACTTAGAAAAAGCTCAGTTAAATTTCTGCAGCGTTTCCTTACAATTCTTTGTGATCCCTTTTCCTTTAGTTCTGGTATCCATTTATAACAACATGGATGCACAAAGCTTCAGACTTCTCGAGGAGAGTTTGTTACAATCATTTCTTTCAAAATAGAGAGGTTACAATCTTTTCACAAAAATAGTTACAAGCTCTTTTCGGCCTCTGTAGTTTCTTCAACAGGCTGTTCGGTTGCAACCTCTTCCACCTTTTCAGGGGCGCTCTCCAACTATTCCATATCATGAGTGGCATATTTTGTTGTCCACTCATTGTACACATCATCAGTCGACCATGAAAAATTAATCACTTTAGTTTTAGCTTTAGTCAACCTTGCCCAAGAGTTTTTCAATTTGCTAACTTCCAAATTGAGAAAACTATAATGTGCCTTAGTTTTCTCTATTTCATGTATTGTCAAAACAAAGAAAGAAGTATCATCTAGAATATTTGTTTGTCCTTCAGCTGATCTGGGCTAGCAAAAACTCCTCGGAGCAACTCGAAAACTTGATCAGTATACTCCTTTTTGCATAAGTTAACTTTCCTATCAACATTATCCAGCCCTACTGCTAATTGTACTAAATCTTTAGTGATGTCAGAAGTGGATCTAATGATAGGATTGGCCCTTGCTTCATCACAAGATACACACATAAACTCTAAATCTTGCTGCCTAGGCCTCCATTTGTCAAAAGTAGGTGTCAAAATGGCCTTGTCTCCCTTAAGCTCATTCCATATATCCATAATTTTACCTACATTGTTGTAGAGCAATGAGGCATTCATTGTATATGCAAAACTGGAAATTGTAGCCCTGACTCTCTCCTCATACTTCTTTGCATATAAGGCCTGAACCTGTTTTAAGTTTTCTAATTCTTGAGGAGTAATTTCAACCATTTGAGAGCTGGAGGGTGCTGGAGATGGTGGAAACTCAATGATAGGGATAGTAGGTGGAGGTCTTGTAGGAGAAGAGGAAATCATCAGTGTTGAAGACTCACCTTGATGGTATTGTCCAATCAACTGGCTCTGAAGCTTAGCAATGATGCTATCGTTACCTCTTACCTCCTCCTTAGCACTGTTATAGGCCTTCAAAATTGTTTCCAACTTGACTTGGAGGATCTCTTTCTTTTTGGCTTCCTTTTTCACTACTGCAACACTAAATTTTGCAGTCTCTAGCATAGTGCTAGCAAATTCCACTACCCCTATACTCTATACTCTTTTCACCATCATCCCACCAAGGTAACTTGACCATTGGGTGTCTTTGTTTTTCTTACTCTCATTTCTCTTGAGAGACCACATGATGAGTGCAGCATTATACTTATTGAAAGTAATCCGCTCCATGGGTTTGGTCTCCTTCCTCACTGCATCTAGTACCAGGACATCCGTTATATCCCACTTAGGTAAAATAAGCACTCCAGATTGTGCCACCATATCTCTCCCTTGCTCAGGGGTGATGGTTTTGAACTCTTCCATCATCTCTTGCTTTATTTCCTCTTCTACCATGGCTGGATCTTTATTAGGCTGCTCAGCCTTTCTCTTTTCACATCTAGCCTTATATTTACCTATGTTCTGTTTCCATATAAACTGCATAAATGCTTTTGATGTGACAAAATTGTTGTCAACCAAGAAGGCATTACTTGCCTACTTTATACCAGGATCCCACTCCTGTCCTTTGAGTTTAGTGGTGGTAATGTCCATTTCAACAGCAAGGGGTTCTTCTGGCATTCCTTCTTCCACATCATCAGAAGTGTAGGTAATTTCCCCTAGACTGCCTAACTGTATGAGTTGCTTAGCTGCTGCTTGCTCGTCTCCTATATGGATAGGGGATTGGGATGGGGAATATAAAGGTGCATCTGATTGTACTTCTTTCCCTACCCTTTTCTTCTTTGTGCTCTCTTGGATGTCAATGACATCTTATATTTTCCTCTTTCCTTTAGAGGTAGAGGGCTCCCCTGTTATAGGCATTAGCACACTATAACTAGATTTCTTGTGTAGTGTATAATCACCAGGAGAGATTGCTTTGCTAGAAGCTGACCTACTTAGGATCATTCTCACCTTTTTAGGGTTGCTTTTCATTACAGCTTCCCTCTTCTCCTTCAAGGTCTGCATCACATCTTCAAAGCAAACAATTAAAAAATTTATTTTCTCCTCCAGAGGGAAAAAGCTAGACAATGGGTCATAGCTGGCATCAAACTAATGCATGAAATCCAAGGCTTTCTTATAAGCCACCCATTTCTCTTTACTTAGCTCCTGCTCATCTAGATCAAACTCATTTTTGATGAGGTCTTTAGGAAACTGAAATTGATGGGGCCTACCTCTGCATGCTGCTTTCTTTCTAAACATGCCATTGAAGAAGTCTTCTGGATCAGCACACCTAGACACTGCAGTGGACAAATGATAAGGCTTGAGAAAATCCTCAAAGCAATTCCAACCTCCCTTTGTTATTACAAATTGGTGGGCTATGGTAGCTGCAGGGAAAATAGTCCCTTTACCCCTGCCTGTCAACTCTGCCTCTTGTACACCACTAATTTCTCTAAGGATCTCTGCAATTCCCACTTTGAGAGGGACCTGGTAAGGTAGCAAAAATGGGGTGCCTCTAAAACCAAACACTCTGAAAACTGTCGAGACTGGATACAAATAAATGTCACCCCAGTTGTGAACAATTTTTATGTTCTCTGCGAATTCTTCTGGTCTTATGAATTCAAAAATAACCTTGGGGATTCTCGGGTTCTCCAAGAAAAGGAGAGTCCTGATCTTGGATGCAAAGTATTTGTCAAACTTCAAGAAACTGGCATCCTCTCTATCCCATGACAACACTATACTCCATAATTGTATCGGCATCTTTTCTCCTTCTTTCTCCTTGACAAGGTCCAGTCCACTGGCAAAGTAATCACCACCTTTGAAAAGAAATAGATGCATCAGGAGTGAGTACCATCCGAAAAGCCTATCCACCTTTCCATTCTTTATTCCTATTAACCCTCCATGGATAGCATCAGCAATGAAAGAGGCATAATCAAATTTAATTACAAGAGAAGGATTCAAAATTTGAGCAATCATTAAGAGGTAGTGATTCGGCATATTTGCTTCAGTATCTTCTCCCAAAACTTGGCAAAGTGCCCAATACATTCCTTTATCCATAAGGGTGAACATAGTCAATGAAAAGGGCTCTTGTGTGTTGGGTCCTACAACTGTCAACCCACCTATTTTCACAAAAAACTCCTTGAGATGCCCATTCCTGAGATGACTCCTCCGTGCACTGTAAATTTGAGCTAATGATTTGAAATTTATGGGTTCTAGAAAATTGGTAAACTCATTAAACCCAAAAGCATTCCTGATTTCTTCAGTATTAATCTCAATAAGGGTTTTTCCATTTATATCCCGAATGCTTCTTGTGACTGGATCATAGTTGAGCACAATTTGGGTCAACAAATCTATGTCCATAAATACCCTTGGGACTACCAATTTCCCAACATCTAATTCCCAAATACTATTTTGCGGGGCCAGAGAATTTCTCATTCCAAATCCAATCTTAAATAACCCTAACCCAGACAATCCAACCTATGGGTCTCTCAACCAGTTACCCTTGTCATATAGTCCTTCTCCTATCTTTAAATGGGGAGCTCTAGGCACTAATTCTTTTGCCTTCAATGCCTAATTAGTTGACAATGTCAACTGTTCCAGAAAATCATCACAGACACTTCTTTCTGAATAATTGACTTTGCCAGAAAATTCTCTTTTAGGAGCCATTTTGAAAAAAAATGTAAGAAATGAATACCGCTCCTAAATACTTCTGTGACGAATCAATATCTTATCTAAAACACACCACACCAGAATTGCTACACAGTAGTATGAGAAAACTTGTTCCTAGCTTGAAGGAATTTGCTTTGCAACTGAACTAACTTGCTTTGTACCTGAAGAAGATAGCTCTGCATCCACTCTTCTGCAAAAATTCTTTAAAAGATATCTTCACCTAGTTGATGGGAAATCAAATATTGTACTCAGGGTCTTAACTACAACATTGATTCCGCATGTTTCAGTCGTCCCTTCAAAATTGAATTCATAGGAGAATTCATATTTTTTGCTCCAATGAGTCACAACGTTCCTGCAAGTCTTTCATTTTGCTCTTTCGCAACTTTGCGAAGCATAACTATCGGGCAACTTGGTCCTGTGAAATAGCCCCAACTGTCCGATCAAAAGAAACTTGATCGAGCATCATACTGACTAATAGCTTTGGCTCCGCGCTGGGTCCCGCTTCTCTATTGGCTACTTGATATGACGTGGTGCCCAACCACTGGCCTTGAAATGTCTTTTGCATTCGACTTAACGTTGGCCGCATGTCCTTTTCTTATATCACCGGTTCCACCTTGGCGGGCCCACAACTTTCTTCTAAGACCATGTGTCGCTGGACACGTTGCCATCTATCACGACACGTGGACAACTCTCATTCACTTTCGCTATTTCACAGGGTATAAAGCACGAGCATCTTACCCTTGCAAAATAGCGCAGGCCGTCAGATCATCTTTTAATTGATCGGCATTTAACCATCTGAATAGGCTTCGAGAGGGGTGGGCCCTCTAATTCACTGTGAACACCTGGCATCTAGTCATCTTCAGAGATGACATGACCATCTATCACGACATGTGGATGGCTCTCGTTCACTTTTGCTATTTCACAGGGTATAAAGCATGAGCATCTTACCCTTGTGAAACAACAGGGGCCATCAGATCATCTTTTAATTGATTGACATTTAACCATCTGAATATGCTTAAGGAGGGGTGGGCCCTCTGATTCACTGTGAACACCTGGTGTCTAGTCATCTTCAGAGCTGACTCATCATTTTTTCATTTGCTGAGAGAAAGCATTGGGCTCTAGTTAATTCTTAACAGCTATATCTGCTAGGTCATCTCCTAACTTCTGACCTAACTCACCTCTGGGGCCCACTTTTTAACCTTTAATCCCGACCTGCTGACTGTTGTGACTTATGCCATGTGCCACCATTTTACTTTCTCTCATCAACCAGCTAGACCACCTAGGTGGCATGCCATGTCTTTTTCGCAACTTCGCTAGTTTTAAACTATGCACAACTTCACCTAGCAAAATAGCAAAAGCCATAGATCCATCCACGAGATGCGCACTAGTTACTGGGCCCGACAACTTTAGGAGAAATACATATAAGGCATAAATTTTGCGATTAATTAACATGACCTCCTAGGCAAACAACAAGGGGGGACACTTGCTACAATCCCATGACCCATTACTTAAGTGAATAAAGTAACGAAAGAATAGAAACCAGAGGGTTTTAAACAAACATTGGAGGATCTAAAATCAAAAACCCCTGAACCCTTGAGGCCTAAAACAAAGTTGAAGCATTTGAAAATGTGCCCTACTCAAAATTTCAACAAACCATAGCCGATCATGGGAAAAGAAAAGCCCATTTTTAATCAGTGATAACAGCGGCGCTGACTGGGGATGGTTGATCGCAAGGTTAACACAAGAAAACTCAGAAACTCTGGAGAAACAAACCAAAACACAGACCAAAATAGAAAAGCAGGAAAGGAACAAAATATGTATAAACAAAGGACCTATTGTGCATGGACATTGAGAGAAATAATACTTTAGGAATTGTCCATGCACTGGAAATTCTTGTATTTTATCATTCATATTCTTCAAGAAATTTGAATCTTTACAATTTAAGTCACAAACCACAAAAGTGTCAATCCACAGTGATTCAAATTTCTTGTGCTTTCCTTTATCCTGTCCTTTTGCATTCCACTAAAGAACCATGTCATCAATTTGAAATTTCCTTAATGATGTCCTTTTATCAAAAAGATATTTTGACTGCAACTGGATCTTCTGATTTCTCTTATGGGCAGAAGTCCTAAGCTCCTCGATTTCTACAATTTGGATCATTCTATTTTCCATTGGTTTAGATATCTCCATGTCCTCATTTTGCAAAAACTTATAAACTGGAAGAAGATTGTTTACCGACAATCTAGCTTGGGCACCATAGACTAGTTCAAAAGGTGACATTTCGATGGATTTCTTAACTGTTATTCTATCTACCCACAGAGCTAACTTCAGTTTTTTATCCCAAGATCTTTTATTCTCTTTCACGATTTTCTTGATGATATTCAATAGGCTTTTATTGCTAGATTTTGCTTGTCCATTCCACTGAGGGTGATAAGGTGAAGAGTATGACATGAGTATACCGTGACTAGTACAAAATCCTACAAACTCTTCTGATCTGAAACACATGGTATTATCCATCACCAATTTCGCAGGTGTTCCAAATCTAGTTACAACATTATCCATCAAGAAATCAATGACAACTTTACTAGTAGCTCTTCTTATAGGGATGGCTTCTATCCATTTGGTGAAATAATCAGTGGCCACTATGATCCATCCGTGACCTCTCCCTGACCTCTCAACAATCTGTCCAATAAAATCAATGCCCCACTGGACAAAAGAAGCTTCTACAGAGACTGGCTTTAGGGGTAGGGCTCCTTCATACTTGATCTTGGATGAAAATTTCTGACATGGATCACATTTCCAAACATATGCATGAGTATCTTTAAATAAAGTGGGCCAATAGTATCCAGCCCAGATTATCTTACCAGCAGTAATCTTAGTAGAGTAGTGACCTCCACATACTCCATCATGCATTTCAGTCAACATCTATTTAGCTTGAAATTCATCCAAACACATTAGTAGCTCTCCATCTCTTTTCCTCCAGAAAAGATCACCCTGAATGAGCACATACTTTTGGGATTTGAGTTTCAGAGTTCTTTTTTGATTATGTGTCATCTTTTCTAAAAGTGTGGCACCTTTTAAAAATTGAACTATCTATGAGTACCAAGGTTGCCTTTCAATACTAGTGACTAAAGCATCTCCAACTTCAACATTATGTATTTCTACACTCATGAGATTAGATTTAGTCATGATCTTAGCCAAACCTAAACCTCTCACCAATTTGGTGATCTTTATCTCCAAGTTGAATTCCTGAATTCTGTTGATCCATCTGCATCTCTTCCCAGTAACCTCAAACTAAGACAAAATATCCTTAACTGCAGCATGTGGGACATAGGCAATGATATTTGCATTCACTAAGTATGGCCTAAAAGCTTTAACAACTTTAACTAAAGCATAAGCTTGTTTCTCCATGGTCTCATATTTTAGTTCTGCTGCCTGCAAAGACTTACTGTAGAAGGCTATGGGATGTTCATATCCTTCATTGTCCTTTTGTAGTAACACTGCAGCCACCGTATGATATGAAGCAAAAGAAAATAGAGAAAAAGGCTTACTATAATCAGGAGATTTCAACACTGGTGCCTCCTGGATTGCCTTCTTAATCTCAGCAAAAGCTTTTGAGGCTTCTTGATCCCAATAAAACTTGGTATCCTTCTTAAGGAGCTTGACAATAGGCTTCACTATCTTTGCGAAGTTTGTAATGAATCTCCTAACAAAATTTACCTTGCTTAAAAAACATTGAATACTTTTCACATTTTTAGGTTTAGACACCTTATTGATTGCTTCAATTCTTTTTGGGTCTATCCTTACCCCCTCCTTGGAAACTATGTGTCCCAGTAGCTTTCCCTTAGTGACTCCAAAATGACATTTCTTGGGATTTAGTGATACACCAAATTCCAAGGCCTTATTGAACACTTTCTCTAGATGTCCACAATGATCATCAGCATTTTTAGAGAAACAAGTTAGGTTATCTTGATAAACCACCATGATGATGTTAATGAATTATTTAAAAGCTACATCCATGGCTCTATGAAATGTAGTTCCAACATTTTTTAATCCGAATGGGATTCTCACATAAACATAAGTTCGCCATGGAGTAGTGAAGGATATTTTGAACTATTCAGACTCCTTTACCAACACTTGATTATATCCTGAGAAGCCGTCCATCATGGATAAAAGATCACATCCTGTCACTCTTTGTAGCATGGCTTCCATATTTGGTGATGAGTAGTTATCTTTCAACGAAGCAACATTTAAATTCCTAAAATCTACACACAATCTGATGTCTCCATTCTTCTTCCTCACTGGGACCAGATTGGAGACCCATGAAGAATGCCTTATTGGTTTGATAATCCCCCCTTCTCTCAATTTGGTCAACTCTTGTTTCATTTTAGTTTCTAACAAGGGATTGATAGGCCTCAGTTTCTGTCTGAAAGGCTTAGCATCTGGAAGTAAAGGAACTTCATGCTGAAAAAGATCTTGTCTATACACCTTTAGGTCCTCATAAGACCAAGCAAAGACATGCTTATACCTTTTCAATAAATTAATAAGGTTAGTCCTGACATGAGGGGGTAGCTTTTTTCCAATATATACCAATTTAGGGGATGATTTTGTCCCTAGGTTTACCTCCTCTAATTCTTCCAACTTGGTGGGAGACTGTTGATGTAAGTGACTATCATTATAACTGAACATGCTCTCCAGCTCTACCAGCCCTTTAGGTATCTCATTGGTTTCCAACTGGACCACATCATTTCCAAACACTATCTCTCTATTGTCTACCACTTCCACCAATGCATTACAATCAATCTTTTGTCCATCATAGTCATCAACACATTGGATAAACCTAAGAATGTCTTCATCATTAGCAAAAACTTGCCAATTGTACACATTATCAGGAATAGTAGGCCTAGATTTTATTTCCACAGTAGAAATACCGGTTAGCGTTGCATCATCATTTTTCAAAGCAACATTAGCTAGGAAATCTGCCATAATACTTTTTGCAAGCTCTATCCAATTAATAGAAAATGCATCAAAATGCTCAATAACATCCCAAACAACACGCTTATACTGCTTTAATCTATCATTCTTGGATGCATATTTAGATCTCACCTGAGAGACAACCAATTTTGAATCCCCCATTTACTTTCAATAGTGGGATTCCATGCCTTTTTGCAACCTCAAGTCCCAGTAATAGGGCTTCATATTCTGCAGTATTAGTTGTGCACTGGAATGCCAATAAAAATGAATACTTAAAAGTTATACCTGATGGGGACACAAAAAGAATCCCTGCTCCAGATCCTTCTTTAGAGCAAGCTCCATCAAAATACATCTGCCACAATCCATACTGCTATGCTTGTAGCTCGACCATAATAGGGTCAATATTTTTCAATTGAGGTAAAATTGGTTGAAGTCTAAAGTTATCTAGATCTACATCAATCATACAATTAAGCATACTAGGGTCTACATTTTCAATTACCCTAGGAGCTCGTGGCTCTCTGTATAATTTGACCTGATTACCATTAATAGGAATGGTGGCATAGGATAAGTCTAGTTAAACATTTCCCCCTATTGCTGCTGCCCAATATCTGGAAAGTAACATACCATAGTGGGGTTTAGTGTCAGTAACAATAACATTCTTTTTGTAAGTGGCTTCAGGGAATGCTGCTATTTTTACTTCTATATCTTTCATCGCACCTATCACAGGCACCTCTCTATTATCCATGGCATAGCACTTCCCATACACAGTGGTTACTGATAACCTTAACTCTTTCATAACACCATAGGGCATTACATTAGCAGCAGCTCCTGAATCTATCATGCAATTTTTAATTAACCGGTTATTGACTAACAGGGTAACATAGAAGGGATCTACCTGAGAAGGGTCTTGAATGATAGTGGTTCCAACATAAACCTCTGGGGTTTGGAACTCTTGATCCTTTCCAACTTTAGCTGAACAGGTGGGTAAGACTGTGTCACTATTAGATATACTAGAGAATAAAGACAAAGTTGCATC
This sequence comes from Cryptomeria japonica, assembly GCF_030272615.1. Taxonomy (NCBI): domain Eukaryota; kingdom Viridiplantae; phylum Streptophyta; class Pinopsida; order Cupressales; family Cupressaceae; genus Cryptomeria; species Cryptomeria japonica. Next base: position 695,663,175 of record NC_081408.1, on the reverse strand, counting down.
CTTATGTTCTTTAATCTTTAATAATTCTACTAATGGAACAGTGACCTTAATTTGAGTAAGAGCTTGGGCCATGTCAAATGTAGAACTACTGCACTTTTCAGTGTTAGCCCTAACTCTTTCTATTTTGAATTGACTTGCCCTTTTTACTGTCTCTGCTCCTTGTACATCACCAACATTTTTATTATCTTTGCCTTTGGGTACATCTTTAACTTGTTCCCCCTTTTCTTGACCAACCTTAGGAATAGTAGTAGCACTATTTGATGCCCCCTTTTTAGTAACCTCCTTTATGAACATAGAACCCGTCTCACCCTGATCAGTGTCTCTCTTGGTGCTTCTCAGGTTATAGTTATATTTTTCTTTGGCAATGGTAGCCTTAGTGAGATTTCTAACTTCTTCTTCACTAGGCCTCCTAAGATGAACCTCTTCATCTTCAATTGTTACCACATTCAATGTAGGATGCCAATCTAAGGCTAATTGTCCTTGCACTAGCTTTTCATTATCCAGCACATCACTGTATTCACTTTGCATGGATTCCTCATCACTTTCTATGATGGTTTCAAACATATTAATGTCAGGCTCTGCTTCTGGTCTCATAGATTCTTCAAGAGCTTGAGCCACTGCACACTGATGAGGAGAATGTGGTCCATCACAAGCAATACACCAAGGAGTATTTTCTATATTGTGAATAGTTTTCCCTTTCAAGAGATCCGATGTGTCTTGACTTTGGGTAAATTTGGGCTTCTCAATTTGGGGTTTACCATCCTTCCAATTGGTATTATATGACATATCATGTAATCTAGGGGGTCTATCTTGCCAGTTATAATGAGGTTTATTATTTTTGTTAACCTTGGTAGTTAAATCTTTCATAGCAGTAACCAATTTCTCTATCTTATCATCCTCTTTAGCAACTTTATTAGGTTGTTGTTTGGTTTCTTGCTATAATCTACCATCTGTCCTTCTTCCTAATTTTCCAGATGCTTTTCTGTTACTTTCTACATTTATGGCAATTCTAAAAGCATCTCTCAAGTTATGGGGATTTTTATCTCTCAAGATATAGGCCATCTTGGAATCAAATGCATTATAATATGTATTAAGACACATGTTGTCATCTAGCCTCATCACTTGATACAATCTGTGCATGGCCTTCTGGAATCTGGCATTGAAATCAGTGACCATTTCATTTTCAGATTTTCTAATATTGTTGAACTCATTTAGCATGAAACTCACATTAGTCTTGTCACCATATTGCCCTTGAAAGCAATTTTTAAAATCTTCCCATGACCCTATGCTACTGACTGGAAGACCTCTGTACCAGTCTCTTGCATCATCAACCAGGGATTGAACAAATAGTTTCATAATAACATCTTCATCTGCTATCTCATAATCGTTTATTAGATCCCCAAAAGATTTCAGATGTTCCTCAGCACTAATTGCATTGTTCCCAGCAAATTTATGGAGTCTATCTCTTAACTAAGTAGGAACATGATTTGGATATCCTGGGATCCCATCAAAGAATAATTGTCTATATTGTTCTAGATTGATTAGTCTTCTTTGAAAAGGGGTAATAGCACTATTATTTCCCATGGTCATTTTAGCTTTTGGGATTGGAGATTGAGGTGCTTGGGTGTATTGTTTATTCACAAGGATTTGACTTACTGAGGAAATATTAGCTTGTACTGCAGGTTGAGTATTAGCCTGAGGAAGGGAAATATGTTGGGGATTAGGCTTGCTAAGATCTTCTGATGGGAATGTAATAGGGGAGCCTTTAAGTAAATAATCTTTCTTTTTACTTCCTAATTCACTGCTTCTAACTCAGCCTTTTCCAATTCCATTTGGAGATCTTCCTTTTCCTTCCTCATCCTTTCCATTTCTCTCTCATGTGCTAAAAGCTTATGAGAGATCTCTTCTGTAGTTTTAGATTCTATTCCATCATCTACCCATTTTTGTTTTCCTTTATCCGCATTAGCTTTAAGAAGCTGGGAATCATTAAATACTTCCCTAATTGGCTGGGCTACTAACTTACAAGCTTGTTTAGTTTTGGGGATTAGAATTTCTCTAATCACAGGGCCTTCCTCATCACTTTTTTCTTTCTCCTTAGCGAGTATTTCAAGATCAGCTACCTGTCTAAGGAGCCTATCCCTCTCCATTAATTTGGCTTTAACTTCCTTCTCCTTATTTGCTTCCTTTTGGGCTCTTAGGGAGATTAAGTGATGGACTCTCCTATTTAAGTCTTCAATCTCTTGAGACACTTTATCTTCATCAGGGAAGTTTTCTTCAGAGTCTGATGCATTAACTTGATCTATGTCAATCAGACTAATGTTCCCATCAATTGTCCTAGGAACAGAGTGTCTAATTGCATTTGAACTGATTCTATCTCTTGCAGAAACACTAACATGAGATAAATCTTGATTTAAAATAGGTGCATTATCAATATTTCTGAACAATCCTGAATGGAAACCTAATATATCATGTTCTGAATCTCTGGAAGATGAATTAGACTTTGCATAAATAGGTCAATCAAGCATCTTACCAGTATTATTGTTTTTCTGCACCCAAGCAGCATTTGATGGCTCCTACAACACAGATCTCTTTTGGCCTCTCTATGACTATTCTGGCAGACCTTCTTGCAGGGTTTCACGAGGATGTTTCTTCATGAATGATCTCATGTTTTTTGCTCCTTGCATCTCCCTTGTCTTCCTTTTAGAAATATTTGTATCTCACAAGGACTGGTTCAAAAGTAACAGAGTCGCCACCCATAAAACTATGGGAATTAGGAAAACAAGCAATCTAATCCACAAACACAACAATTTTCTTTATAAGCCTCAACACAGATCTGCATTTATATCTTTATTGTAACTCTCCCCAGCAGAGTTGCCACTTTTGTTGTCTTCAAAATCTGATTCTCTTTAACATCCTTAAAATAATATGATTGAACTCGGTGCAAAAGAGACATCAAAGATAAGGAAACTCTCAAGACAACATATGACAAGGTTTGATTGAACCTTCTACACTTCGGACTTACTCAGAGCCCAGGCGGGTATACCTTTGTGAATTGAATTCACACTTTCAAACATAAACCCACAGCAAACCAGTCCAAAAAACTAGTGGATCTATTCACCTTGAAATTAACTGAAAACAAAAGAATGGAAATTATACTTAAATTCAACATTTTGATCAAAAAAACATGCAATAAACAACTTCAATCAATACCAGTGCCTTATCCAAGGTCACAGAGTCATCTAAACTCAGATAATACTCCTCAAACAAAATATCTTTACGCATCCCATTAGCTTGGTTTCTATTAATCCTTCTATATGCCTGACACCTATAAGAATTTATGCATTCCAAATTAAACTATGATCATCAAGATTCAAAGTCTCTTCCAAAGAGTTTACTAGTATGAGTGATCCCCGCATCTTTAATTTCCCTCCTAAAGAGAAAAGCTAACGAACACTTCTATTGAAGATTGCCTTGCAATCCCATTCAAACAAAATAACCCTGGATTATTCATAATGAAAATAGTAAACAAATTGTAAACACACTTGAAGACGACACAAAGCTTCACTTAAAAACTAATGGTCTGTATATTGATATTAAGTTCAGAAAAATATTACAAGAAGTTTTTGAATATTCTCCATTAGACTTAGAAAAAGCTCAGATAAATTTCTATAGTGTTTCCTTACAATTCTTTGTGATCCCTTTTCCTCTAGTCCTTGTATCCATTTATAACAACATGGATGCACAAAGCTTCAGACTTCTTGAGGAGAGTTTGTTACAATCATTTCTTTCAAAATAGAGAGGTTACAATCTTTTCACAAAAACAGTTACAAGCTCTTTTCGGCCTCTGTAGTTTCTTCAACAGGCTGTTCAGTTGCAACCTCTTCCACCTTTTCAGGGGCGCTCTCCAATTATTCTGTATCATTAGTGGCATATTTTGTTGTCCACTCATTGTACACATCATTGGTCGACCATGAAAAATTAATCACTTTAGTTTTAGCTTTAGTCAACCTTGCCCAAGAGTTTCTCAATTTGCTGACTTCTGAATTGAGAAAATTATAATGTGCCTTAATTTTCTCTATTTCCTGTATTGTCAAAAAAAAGAAAGAAGAATCATCTAGATCAATAATTCCTTTAATTTTTGCTGACAATTTAGCTTCTATCTCCTTAAGCCATATTTGTTTGTCCTTCAGTTGATCTGGGCTAGTAAAAACTCCTGGGAGCAACTCAAAAACTTGATCAGTATACTCCTTTTTGCACAAGTTAACTTTCCTATCAACGTTATCCGCCCCTGCTGCTAATTGTACTAAATCTTTAGTGATGTCAGAAGTGGATCTAATGATAGGATTGACCCTTGCTTCATCACAGGATACACACATAAACTTTAAATCTTTCTACCTAGGCCTCCATTTGTCAAAAGTAGGTGTCAAAATGGCCTTGTCTCCCCTAAGCTCATTCCATATATACACAATTTTAGCTACATTGTTGTAGAGCAATGAGGCATTCATTGTATCTGCAAAACTAGTAATTGTAGCCCTTACTCTCTCCTCATACTTCTTTGCATATAAGGCCTGAGCCTGTTTTAAGTTTTCTAATTCTTGAGGAGTAATTTCAACCATTTGAGAGCTGGAGGGTGTTGGAGATGGTGGAAACTCAATGATAAGGCTAGTAGGTGGAGGTCTTGCAGGAGAAGAGGAAATCATCAGTGTTGAAGACTCACCTTGATGGTATTGTCCAGTCAACTGGCTCTACAGCTTAGCAATGATGCTATCCTTACCTCTTACCTCCTTCTTAGTACTATTATAGGCCTTCAAAATTATTTCCAACTTGAATTGGAGGATCTCTTTTTCTTTGGCTTCCTTTTCCACTACTACAACACTAAATTTTGTAGTCTCTAGCATAGTGCTAGCAGCTTCCACTACCCTTGTACTCTGCACTCTTTTCACCATCATCCCACCAAGGTAACTTTACCCTGGGGTGTCTTTGCTTTTCTTACTATCATTTCTCTTGAGAGACCACATGACGAGTGCAACATTATCCTTATTGAAAGTAATCCCCTCCATGGGTTTGGTCTCCTTCCTCACTGCGTCTAGTACCAAGGCATCTGCTATATCCCACTTGGGTAAAATAAGCACTCCATCTTGTGCCACCATATCTCTCCCTTGCTCAGGGGTGATGGTTTTGAACTCTTTCATCATCTCTTGCTTTATTTCCTCTTCTACTAGGGCTAGATCTTTATTAGGCTGCTCAGCCTTTCTCTTTTCACATCTAGCATTATATTTATCTATGTTATGTTTCCATATAAACTGCATAAATGCTTCTGTTGTGACAAAATTGTTGTCAGCCAAGAAGGCATTACTTGCCTGCTTTATCTCAGGATCCCACTCCTGGCCTTTTAGTTCACTAGAGGTAATGTCCATTTCAATAGAAAGGGGTTCTTCTGGCATTCCTTCTTCCACTTCATCATAAGTGTAGGCAATTTCCCCTAGACTACCTAACTGTAGGAGTTTCTCAGCTGCTACTTGCTCATGTCTTATATGGATAGGGGATTGGGATGGGGAATAAAAAGGTGCATCTGATTGTACTTCTTTCCCTACCCTTTGCTTCTTTGGGCTCTCTTGGATGTCAATGACATCTTGTATCTTCCTCTTTCCTTTAGAGGTAGTGGGCTCCCCTATTGTACGCATCAACACACTATAACTAGATTTCTTATGCAGTGTATAATCACCAGGAGGGATTGCTTTGCTGGAAGTTGACCTAATTAGGATCATTCTCACCTTTTCAAGGTTGCTTTTGATTACAGCTTCCCTCTTCTCCTTCAGGGTCTGCATCACATCTTCAAAGCAAACAATTAAAAACTTTATTTTCTCCTCCAGAGGGAAAAAGCTAGATAATGGGTCATACCTGGCACCAAACTGATGCATGAAATCCAAGGCTTTCTTATAAGCCACCCATTTCTCTTTCCTTAGCTCCTGCTCATCTAGATCAAACTCATTTCTGAGGAGATGTTCAGGAAACTAAAATTGATGGGGCCTAACTCTGCATGCTTCTTTCTTTCTAAACATGCCATTGAAGAAGTCTTCTGGATCAGCACACCTGGACACTGCAGTGGACAAATGATAAGGCTTGAGAAAATTCTCAAAGCAATTCCAACCTCCCTTTGTTATTACAAATTGGTGGGCTATGGTAGCTGCAAGGAAAATAGTACCTTTACCCCTGCCTGTCAACTCTGCCTCTTGTACACCACCAATTTCTCTAAGGATCTCTGCAATTCCCACTTTGAGAGGAACTTGGTAACGTAGCAAGAATGGGGTGCCTCTAAAACAAAACACTCTGAAAACTGTTGAGACTGGATACAAATAAATGTCACCCCAGTTGTGAACAATTTTTATGTTCTCTACGAATTCTTTTGGTCTTATGAATTCCAAAAGAACCTTGGGGATTCTCGAGTTCTCTGAGAAGAGGAGAGTCCTGATCTTGGATACAAAGTATTTGTCAAACTTCAAGAAACTGGCATCCTCTCTATCCCATGACAACACTGTACTCCATAATTGTACCAGCATCTTTTCTTCTTCTTTCTCCTTGACAAGGTCCAATCCACTAGCAAAGTAATCACCACCTTTGAAAAGAAATAGATGCATCAGGAGTGAGTACCATTCGAAAGGCCTATCCACCTTTCCATTCTTTATTCCTGTTAACCCTCCATGGATAGCATCAGCAATGAAAGAGGCATAATCAAATGTAATTGCAAGAGAAGGATTCAAAATTTGAGCAATCATTAACAGGTAGTGATTCGGCATATTTGCTTCAGCATCTTCTCCGAAAACTTGGCAAAGTGCCCAATACATTCCTTTAGCCCTAAGGGTGAACATACCTAATGAAAAGGGCTCTTGTGTGTTGGGTTCTACAACTATCAACCCACCTATCTTCACAAAAAACTCCTTGAGAGGGCCGTTCTTGAGATGACTCCTCTGTGCACTATAAATTTGAGCTAATGATTTGAAATTTATGGGTTCTAGAAAATTGGTAAACTCATTAAGCCCAAAAGCATTCCTGAATTCTTCAGCATTAATCTCAATAAGGGTTTTTCCATTTATATCCCGAATGCTTCTTGTGACTGGATCATAGTTGAGTGCAATTTGGATCAACAAATCTATGTCCATAAATACCCCTAGGACTACCAATTTTCCAACATCTAATTCCAAAATACTATTTTGTGGGGCCAGAGAATTTCTCATGCCAAATCTAATCTTAAATAACCCCAACCCAGACAATCCAACCTATGGGTCTCTCAACCAGTTACCCTTGTCATACAGTCCTTCTCCTATCTTTAAATGGGGAGCTCCAGGCACTAATTCTTTTGTCTTCGATGCCTGATTAGTTGACAATGTCAACTATTCCAGAAAATCATCATAGACACTTCTTTCTAAATAATTGACTTTGCTAGAAAATTCTCTTTTAGGAGCCATTTTAAAAAAAAACGTAAGAAATGAATACCGCTCCTAAATACTTCTGTGACGAATCAATATCTTATCTGAAACACACCACACAGGAATTGCTACATAGGAGTACAAGAAAACCTGTTCCTAGCTTGAAGGAATTTTCTCTACAACTAAACTGACTTGCTATGTACCTGAAGAAGATAGCTCTGCATCCACTCTTCTGCAAAAATTCTTTAAAAGATATCTTCACCCGGTTGATGGGAAATCAAATATTGTACTCAGGGTCTTAACTACAACATTGATTCCACATGCTTCGGCCGTCCCTTCAAAATTGAATTCATAGGAGAATTTATATTTTTTGCTCCAACGGGTCACAACATTCCTGCAAGTCTTTCATTTTTCTCTTTCGCAACTTCATGAAGCCTAACTATCGAGTAGCTTGGTCCTACGAAATAGCGCCGACCGTCTGATCAAAAGAAACTTGATCGAGCATTATATTGACTAATAGCTTTGGCTGTGCAGTGGGTCCTGCTTCTCTATTGGCTATGTGATACCATGTGGCGCCCAACCACTGGCCTTGAAATGTCTTTCGCATTCGACTTAATGTTGGCCGCATGTCCTTTTCTTATATCATCGGTTCCACCTTGGCGGGCCCACAGCTTTCTTCTAAGACCATGTGTCGCTAGACACGTTGCCATCTATCACGACACATGGACGACTCTCGTTCACTTTCACTATTTCGTAGGGTATAAAGCATGAGCATCTTACCCTTGCAAAATAGCACGGGCTATCAGATCATCTTTTAATTGATCGGCATTTAACCATCTGAATAGGCTTCGAGAGGGGTGGGTCCTCTAATTCACTGTGAACACCTGGCGTCTAGTCATCTTCAGAGTTGACATGACCATCTATTATGACACGTGGATGGCTCTCGTTCACTTTCGCTATTTCATAGGGTATAAAGCACGAGCATCTTACCCTTGCCAAACAGTGTGGTTCGTCAGATCATCTTTTAATTGATCGGCATTTAACCATCTGAATAGGCTTCGGGAGGGGTGGGCCCTCTGATTCACTATGAACACCTGGTGTCTAGTCATCTTCAGAGCTAACTCATCATTTTTTCATTTGTCGAGAGAAAGCACTGGGCTCCAGTTAATTCTTGATAGCTGTCTCCACCAGGTCATCTCCTAACTTGCCACCTGACTCACCTCTAGTGCCCACATTTTATCCTTTAATACTGACCTGCTGACTGTTGTGACTTATGCCGCGTGCCGCCATTTTACTTGCTCTCATCAACCAGCTAAACCACCTTGGTGGCATTCCATGTCATTTTCGCAACTTTGCCTAGCGAAATAGCGAAAGTCGTAGATCCATCCGCGAGATGCGCACTAGTTACTAGGCCCGACAACTTTAGGAGAAATACATATAAGTGTATGCGGGAAAAGTGGGCGAATAAAACTTAATATGTGAAAATTTAGTTAAATACTAGTCCACACACACACACAGGACTTCTTGGTGCAAGCTATGGAGTAAGGAAGTATTACGCAGCTTCCCAAGGAGGGTCCCATGGTTCTCTATCTCACAATGTCCCTCAAACCAATGTTTTTGCTCTCAGATCACTAAGCAAAATGGTTTAGGGATGGCAAATATGAGAACGAGAGATGCCTTGATAGATTTTAGTATGAAATGGAGATTAAGCTATGTATGATTCTAAAAATGCAATAAACTAGATGATAAGATGACAAGATTAGTATGAATACTATCCTAACATGATATATTTAGTCTATGATTGAGCTAAAATGATAAAGAAAGTACTCTAGCATGCATATTTAGTCTAATTCCTGATCTAAAAGAGGCTAAATGATGAGCATAAAGATGATATGAAAGCTTGAAAGTATTTGAGCATAAGTGTGATGCTACAAATTTGAAAGATGATTGTTAAAAATGGAGGAATGAGAGCTCTATTTATAGCACAAACAGGGCAATGGATGGTTAGGATTGAATGGTTTAATCAAGGGCTGAGTTTGAAAGTTGGGGATCCATGTGCACAATTGGCACCAATGAAATGGTGACAAGTGTCAACATAGGGTTGGGTTGAGAGAAGAGGTTGGAGGCATTAAAGGCCTGAGAAGACTTCATGGTTATCTAGAGGCTAAGGGTCAAGTCTAAGTTAGGATTACCCACTGGATTAAGAGTTAATCCAAGGATAAACCTTTGTGCAAATGATTAAGAGATAATCATGGTCAAAGCATTAATGGCCTGATGAGACCCTTGGGTTGGGTAGAGGTTGAGTCAAAACAAATGTTTTAACCATGTAGGAGGGTTTGAGTTAACCATTAATGGTTATTGGAGACTTTGTGGATTAAGTGGTTGAAGGTTGGAAGCTTTCAAAGGTTATCAAAGACTTTGAGACATTTAGTGGTTGAAGGTTGAAAGCCTTTAATGGTTATCAAAGACTTTGAGGGTTTGAGAAGTGACCTCCCCTTGCTTAGGGATGTGACAAAGTTTAGAGGAGGGGTTAGGTTAATTAGAAGTACTTAGAAGATTTTAGAAGGGGTTAGAAAGGGGTTTAGGATTTTGCAAGTGGATGGAGGGATAATAGGATTTAATTGATTTAAATGATTTAATTCAATTTGGTTGCAATTTGGGGAAATTAAATAAATTAGATTTATTCAATTTAGGATAACTATTTAATTAAATTTGAATTTAATTAAAAGTGGATAGGGGGATTTAATTGAATAAAATGATTTATTCATTAAATAGGTATAGTGAATTTTATTTAAATAAATTGAGTAATTTACTTAATAAAATAGAAGAATGTGGATAATTTAATTAAATTGGATTTAATCAAATAGAGAAATGAACATAAAATATTCATTTAGGAATATGGTCATTTTTATACGTCTACATTTTGCCCCTCTTTGAAGTGGCGTGTGTGCACATGTTATTTCAAAAAAAATGATGTGTTTTTGTGATTTATGATCAAATGCAATTTTTGTGTCGCTCTTATGATTTGCCAGTGATGCCCCAGATTGTGATGCCCCCTCGGGAGATGAATCAATTTTTTTGAAAATTTTGGATTTGGGAGGATGAGTTGCGTATGATGTGTAGGATTTTGTACATGTAAAAAGTGTGTAAATTGATTCATCTCCCGATAAGTTACAAAGGTTTTGGTATAGGGGAGACCGCGACCATATTACAGGGCCAATTGGCTAACCCTAATGTCATTATCCTCCTATAAAAGGGGGAAAAGGGGTTGTTTTAGGTTCATTTGTACTTGATTAACTTTGAAGAAAGAGAATTTGCTCTGGAGAGAAAATGCCTATTCCTTATCACAGACACCATTTCGAGTGCGTTCGGAGGTATCGGAGACCTGTAGCGCATGGACCACCAGTAAGTCAACGTTTTGACCCCTTTTTGACTTTTTATTTTGTCATTTTTAGGCGTTTTTTGATTTTCAAAGTTCGGGTGCAATGTTTTAGTGCGTCTAGGATTTATAGTAGCGCATACGAAGTGTGAAGTAGTGCATCGAGTTCAAATTTAGGGGTCGCGTCCGAAACAGATAGGCTAGTGCATTAAATTATTAGGTTAGCGCGTGCATGTAGAATAGCGCATAGAAAGTGTCGGGTAGCGCGTCGCGTCAACAGGGTAGCGCGTAAGGGTGACCTAGCGCGTAGGGGCTACAGGGGTTCGCATAGGGAAGGGGGTTTAGTGCGTAGGGTTAACCTAGCGCATAGGGCCAAACGGGTAGTGCCTAGGAGGGATAGATTAGCGCGTAGACAGAGTCTAGCGCATAGGGTAGGTTAGGTGGTGCATGGGGAGAAAAGATTAGCGCGTAGAGTCAGTCTAGCGCATAGGATAGATAGATGAGCGTGTAGGAGAGATAGCCTAGCGCATGGGGGTGTTTTAGCGCATCTAAAAAAAAATTTGCAGAATGGGCCGATTTGAAAATTTGTTGTGCTCTGCCTGTCGTGTTTTGATGAATTTATCCAATATGAGTGTTGGTATAACTTGTTTTGATTTGCAATTTTTCAAGTTATGTATAGATATCAATCTGTTGTATGGATCAGAATATGATGTATTTGCGTGTTCTATTTCAAGTTCAATGTGTGTGAAAGCCTGAGTTGTGTTACAAGCCGATATGGGTTGGAAACTTGAGTTGTTTTACAAGCTGATATGGGTGGAAAATTTGAGTTGTTTTACAAGTTTATGTGATTGTGGAGACTTGAGTTGTTTTACAAGTTTTGATATGGTTTTTGATAACTTGAGTTGTTTTACAAGTTGATATGAAATGATAGGATTTTAAACTTTGATGTAGATGAGCAAATTGTTTCATGTTGTTGATGTAAGTTTGATTTTGATATCTTGGTTTTTGATGTGGAAACTGATATTGGATTTATTTTATTTGTTGATAGGAGTGATTGGGCGTGGTACAGTTGAGGGAGAGATTCCCCAGACCGTGGACATTGATACCGCGGTTGACGCAGGCTGATTTTGGACATTATTGAGAGATGTGGATTGACTTCTCTCTTGGATATGCCTCGGTTCACTATGAACCGAGGGCTATTGACAGCGTTGGTAGAGAGGTGGCATAGTGACATGAACACCTTCCATTTTGCCACGGGAGAGATGACAGTTACTCCTAAGGATTGTTACAGGATTTTGCGCATTCCGGTGGTAGGTGCATTACTACCCTACGAGCAGTCAGAGGAGGGTGGCATAGAGGCACTGCGCCGGATATTCCAGGATGACACTGTCTGTGGTTATGAGATCCCCTGGCAGGAGTTTTTAGATCAGGACTATGCACCACTGCCATCCGTACTGGTAGGATTCATTGGTGGATTCCTTTGTCCTGATCGTAGGTCAAAGGGATTCTCAGTGGGATAGGGGTTAGTTTTGGAGGAGATGGTGACCCAGGGGCGGAGGTTTGCATGGGGGTCAGCAATGCTGGTGCATCTATACAGGAGTCTGCATGAGGTAGTATACCTTGGTTACGGCAGTTTATTAGCTGGCGTGACTTTGTTACAGGTATGGTGCTGGGAGCATATTCCAGCAGCGAGGCCATTAGCAGACAGGGATAGGCCCGTAGGTGCAACATATGCCTACGGATACAGAGGTCTAGTTGTCCAGCGTAAGCTGGGCAAACTAGAGCATTGGAGGAGGGTTTTTGATGACATAGATACGGTCACCTGGCGACCGTATACAGGTTGTGAGGTATGGGCAGAGGATGGGCTGGAGATGCCCTTTGTATTTATGATGAGGTATCTGATTGGGAGGACCCTATTCGTGATTGAGCGGTTTGTGGTGACCTGAGTTTTGAGGCAGTTCAGGCACCAGCAGGGTATTCCTCAGGGAGTGTCCTTATATCCATGGCGGCAGCAGGATGTGGCGGATTGGGGGCCTACTATTGATAGTGCGGTGGCAATTGAGGAGTTTGTGGGGTTGACTAGGCAAATCTAGGATTATGCCCCAGAGATTCAGGATGCGGGCATGACAGATGAGTTTGCCCGTTTGTTTGTTGTGCGAGCGGTGGCCAGGATCTCTGATCCGGAGGAGATAAGGCCAGCATTTGATTCAGATGAGGAGGAGGGAGATGGGGGAGATGATGGAGATGATGGGGAGGATGGAGGAGGAGGTAGAGGAGCCAGAGGGAGGTGGGGAGATAGAGGGAGGAGAGGTGTGGATAGAGCTGTTAGGCAGGGGAGGATAGAGAGGGGGAGAGGGGGATTGGCTATCAGAGCCAGTGGAGAGGGGAGAGTGGGAGAGGTGCTAGCTGCAGTGGGTGGTGCAGAGGAGGCCGTACGACCAGCTCAGAGGAGGAGGACAGATGTGCTCCCACCTCCAGCACCGAGGACAGGCCGATTGGGAGGGGTTCCTCTAGCACAGGTGCCACTACGGGTGCGGGTCCCAGGACACATGGAGGATGCTCAGATCCGAACATTACAGATCACTGTGCAGTAGCTACAGGCACAAATTTTGATTTATCAGTGGCAGATTTCTCAGTTGACTACTGAGAGAGATACCGAGATAGAGCGGCAGGGATGAGCGGAGGAGGTGGTGGCGAGTATGCAGAGAGCAACGGCGGGTGGTCCCATGAGAGACACCCTGAGAGAGTTGGCGCTCAGAGCGCAGAAGGCCAAGTATTACAGGCAGCATTATGAGGTGACAGTACCCAGGGACCGATGAGTATAGAGTTTTGCTCAATCGAGATCCAGCCGATCTCGAGCTACTGGGTCACGATCGGAGAGCTGAGGTGTCACGGGGCCACCGAGACAGGACCCTCCTGGAGATCCAGGGGCAGGTGTATCTAGAGCGAGACCATCTCCGTCAGGAGATAGTCATACTTGAGAGACATGGTCTCTATTGTATTTTTGAGCAATTTTTATTCTTTGTACTGGACACAGTTTAGACACATTTTGTACATTTTGATCAGTTTTGAGATATATATATATGTGGCACCATTTTTTATCATGTGATGTGTATATATGTATGGATGTTATGTGAGCTATTTCCTTTCGTTATGATGATGCAATGCTTACATATATGATATAATGTATGATGCAGGATGTATGCTTTTATATGCTATGAGATGTATCTTGAAAATGAGATGTATGATTTGATATGTGTTGGATTTTGCCAAGATCAAGGGCACAATGAAAAGCATAAAAGAGACAATAGAATGACAAGAACAAACTGTATTCTCATCAATATAAAAATGATCAACTGGATTAACCAATACAATGAATAGAGGCCTACTTATATAGGCAAGGCCATATGGATGTATGAGCACACAAATATGACAAGTGGCTCAATGAGAAATAAGGGTAGGTAGGAAATAGGTGTGGGTAGGTAGGAGAAATAATATAATATTCCACATGAGGTGGATCACCCACCGAAGGTGGAATTATCACTCCACAATAAGTGGATATGATAGTGTAATAACAAGATCAACACCATTAGAGGTGGAATTTCTCCTACACACACTATCCCTTTGAGGCACAAACACCCAAGTGTCTCATATCCAAACTACTATGTAATGCATTATCCTAAGTAAACTTAAGTAAGTGTAATAATATCCATGATGAATAATTATTTACACCAACACCCCCCCTTAAGTGCAACTTAGGGGAATGCACTTAAGTCTACAATGTAACTAAGCAATGCAAGATGGGTCCCGGCTACGAGGCCATGTTAGGTACCCATGCACAAATGCAAATGCAATCTCTCACAAACGGAGAAAGGGAGAAAACCCAGTGGGAAAAAAACTCCCCCCCAAAAGAGAGATGAATGTACAAAAGAATCTCAAGGAAGAAGGACAAAACCTCAAAGAGGAAAAAGTCCCCCCCATAAGATAGGAAGGAGAAGTCAGCTGACCCCCCCTAATGACACATCCTGCACCCCCAAGAGAGCTCGCAACTGCTGGAACTTACTCTCGGTGAAGGGTTTGGTGAATATGTCAGCAACCTGCTCTGCTGTAGAACAATACTGCAAATCAATGACTTGCTCCTGGATGAGCTCTCGGATATAGTGCATATGAATCTCGATGTGTTTGGTCCGCTGGTGCTGGACCGGGTTCTTCGAGATGGCAATGGCACTCTGATTGTCGCAATATAGGACTGTTGGCCGTGGAGTAGTGAATCCAAACTCTGTGAGAATCTGCTAGAGCCAAATGGTCTCAGTCGCTGCGTTAACAGCGCCTCAATACTCAGCCTCAGTCGAAGAGAGAGCAATAGCATGTTGCTTCTTGCTCTGCCAACAAATGGGGCCCGAACCAAGGTGAAAACTGTAACCAGAAGTAGACTTACGATCAACTAGATCGCCAGCCCAATCGGAGTCTGTGTAACCAACCAAGCGAAGTCCTGTACCGGCTGCATAGTGAATCCCATAGTGATGTGTACCCTGGATGTAATGTAGAATGCGTTTGGTGGCTTTCCAATGAAGCTCATGTGGTTCCTGCATGAAGCGGGAAACCATGCCAACTGCAAATGAAATATCAGGGCGTGTATGAGTCAAGTAGATGAGACTACCCACAAGCTGACGATACAAAGTGGCATCAACGAGTGGAGAAGAACACTGAGCCTCAAGTTTGACTCCTGAAAGAAAGGGAGTTGGGGCAGGCTTACAATCAGCCATATGAAAGCGTGCAAGGAGATCAAGAGCATACTTGGGCTGCGATAGAGTAATCCCGGAAGATGACTGTGAAATCTCTATCCCGAGAAAGTAGTGCAAAAGACCCAAGTCAGTCATAGAAAATTTGTCATGCAAAGCAGATTTGACCCTGCTAATGATGGAGGAAGTACTCCCTGTAATGATCAAGTCATCAACATAGAGCACAAGTATCAAGTGAGAGTCATCCTGTCGCAAAATGTAGACATTCGGATCGGAATGACACCTGGTGAAACCTGCGGAGAGTAGAAAGGAATCCATCTTGGCATACCAAGCCCTGGGGGCCTGCTTAAGGCCATAGATAGATTTCCTTAGTCGGCAAACCAAAGAAGTATCCTGGATGAAACCCTGTGGCTGCTCCATATAAATCTCCTCATCAAGATCACCATGAAGAAAGGCACTCTTCACATCCATCTGATGTACAGCCCAACCATGAGCTGCAGCAATAGCAAGTGTCAAACGAATGGAGTTCATCTTAGCTACGGGTGCAAAGGTCTCAGTATAGTCAACACCTGCAACCTGCGAGAAACCTTTGGCAACAAGCCGAGCCTTATACTTATCCACACTACCATCCGCTGCAAACTTGGTCCGATAGATCCACTTACATCGAACCATCTTTCTCCCCTTAGGGAGATGAACTAGATCCCATGTGTTGTTCCTCATCAAGGAACTATACTCTTCCTCCATAGCTTGGTCCCACTCAGG
Organism: Cryptomeria japonica; assembly: GCF_030272615.1. Classification (NCBI taxonomy): domain Eukaryota; kingdom Viridiplantae; phylum Streptophyta; class Pinopsida; order Cupressales; family Cupressaceae; genus Cryptomeria; species Cryptomeria japonica. The sequence goes on along the minus strand of NC_081408.1, from coordinate 695,646,865 downwards.
AACCCCTGATGCTTCCCTAAATGTCTGTGGATCGGAAGCGGTAGCAATAAATGCATGTGGATGATCCTGATGTTGTGATCGAGTTCTCCGTGTATCCAAAGGATCCCCAGCAAGAGAACCCGTGGACTCAAGTGTCTGTCGAGCCCAACGAGGTCTAGGTGGAGGTGGAGAATGAGGTACCTCAACTACAAATGGACCCTGCGGAGGTGTAATCCTGCGAGTCGGAGTTGAGGGAGTCTCATCATCTGAATCACTAACATCACTATCCATAATGAAGGAAGGTGGAGGAGGTAGAGAGGCTAAGCTAGGAGAGCTTTCCTCAAAGTGAACACTCCTCTCAATGAATACCTCATGTGTCTCTGGATCCATCAATCTGTATGCCTTAACACCCTCAGGATATCCAACAAATATGCAAGGCCGACTCTGTGGTTCCAATGCCTTGCGTTTCTGTGGAGGTATGCGAGCCCATGCTGGACACCCAAAGACTCTGAAATGTCTCACAATCGGTTTCCTACCAACCCAAGCTTCAAAAGGAGTAATACCTTGTAAAGCTTTGTGAGGAACCCAATTCTGGATGTGTGTGGCACAACTGATAGCCTCTGCCCAAAAGGCGGGATCAAGAGAACGTGCATGAATCATACAGCTAGCCATTTCTTTTAGAGTTCGATTCTTGCATTCTGCAACCCCATTCTGCTGTGGAGTGTATGCAACAGAATGCTGAAGATCAATCCCCTCAAATGTACAAAAGTCCTCAAGTCTCTTGTTCACATATTCCCTGCCATTATCTGTACGAAGAATCTTGATCACTTTCCTTGATTGCTTTTCCACACGAGCCTTGAAGTCCTGAAATCTGTCAAATACTTCACTCTTATGAATGAGAAAGTAGACCCAAGTGAAGCGGGAGTAGTCATCAATGAAGGTAAGAACATAGCGGGCCTTACTAAATGAAGGTGCTGGAAATGGACCTGCTACATCACTGTGAACAAGTTGAAGAACTTCCAAAGCTCTCCAAGTTTTCTCTTTATCAAATTTCTCTTCGGGATGCTTGCCCATGGAACAACCTGAACATACACCCTCTGAAAAGCTGATTCGAGGAAGACCTGTGACCATGTCTTTAGTGCTGAGCTGCTAAAGATAGCGGTAGTTGAGGTGACCAAACCGCTCATGCCATAGCTTACTTTCTGAATTTGAATGAGTAAGCAAGGCCCTAGAAGGTGAATGTGGCACAAAGTGGGAAAATGAGTAAAGCCTTGAGTTGTCATTGACTTGTCCCACTGCTACCAAGGCATCATCATCAAGTTCCTTTACCACAACTGAATCTGGTGTAAACTCAACCTTTTTCCCATTTCCATAGTGAGTGATTTGGTAGATGGAGAGAAGGTTGGTAGACAAGTTAGGAACATAGAGAACATTCTCAAATGTTCCATCATCCATGTCAACTGAACCTTTCCCTTCAACCTCTACTTGTGTATCATCACCTATGTAAATGTGAGGTACCTTAGATGGCTCTAATGTAGAAAACTTCTCCTTTCTAGAACCCATGTGATATGAGGCACCTGAGTCAAGTATCCATTGCTGTGAAGAACCTGTTTTAGCCACAAATGCTTGCCCTTTTCCTTTTGACTGTGAGGAAGAAGAAGATGAATCCTTCTTTGTGTAGGCGGATGGCAAGTTGATGTTGTTTTTCTTGAGAAGATTGGTTAACTCATCAACTTGCTTTGCGTGGCATCGATGCTCATCATGACCATACTTTTTGCAATATTCACAAGTTGGTTTATCCTTCTTAGGTGTTGTCCCCTTCTTGGAAGAGGATTGTTGATTGCCTTGTGATGGAGAGGATGATTGTCCCTTTTCTTGTTGTGGTTGAGACTTAGATTGCTTCTTCTTCTTGTTGGAATTTTTGCCTTGACTTCCTTGTTTTCCTTGATTTGCTACCAAAGCCTTGGACTTTGAAGACTTGAGAAGCCCCATGTTCAACAACTTGGATTGTTCCAATATCAACATTTCTGTGAAAGCTTCAAAAGAAGGCATAACATAAGAACTCCCCACTATCAAACGATGAGTTTGGAAGCTAGATACAAATGCTGCATACTCTGGTGCAAGCTTGTCCAACAAGTTGAATATCAATTGAGCATCCTTTTTGTCTATTCCACAATCCTTTAGCTTTGCTCTTAGCTCATTTGCTTTGGTTACATAATCTTGGATTGTATCAAAATTCTTGGGATCTAAGTTGGTGAGCTCATTATCAATCTGATAGCCTCTGATTTCATCAACTTGTCCATACAATTTCTGAAACATATCCCAAGCCTCTTTAATTGTTTTACACTTCTCAATGTGGAAAATGAGGTCATCTGATACATACTTGCGTAAGGTTCCAAGAGCCATGCAATTCTTAGTGAGCCATTCTAATTGAGCATTTGGATCAGCCTTAGGATCAGGTGGTGCTATTATTGTTCCATCTATGTAGTGTGTGAGACCCTTTTCCATTAGTTTACTCCATACTTTAATTTTCCATGATGCATAATTATGTGGAGTTAATGGTGGAAACTTATTAGGACTCATTGCAACAAGAATGGAAAGGGCACAAAAGAGGCACAATCACACAAGACACCCCCCCAAATTCACTCAATCAAAGAACCCCCCCAAATGTGATGATTTTGGCACTTTATAAGTAGTGCTTATACAATGGGCCACTTGCAAAAAATGGCAAAGTGGACTTCTGATTTACAATTTTAAAACTGCCTCAAGAAGGCCAAAAGAGACTCAAACTGATAATGCAAGAGATCTAACTAAGATCCAAGCAATTTACAAGTACCTAATAGGTCAAATAAGACCAATATCTGAAAGTACAATTTTCACTCAAAATCTCTGAAATCTGATCATAGATTCGGAAAGTAGACGAAAAAATAAGCACTTTCAAAAAAAACGGCACCTGAAAAGGAGGTCGTATGAGCTCAAACGAGGCCTTTGAAGTTGCAGAATTGAGGATTGGACAGGTACAGCTGAGAGAATCCAAAAATTCCGAAAAACCTGTGGATCAAAATCAGAAAATAACCACACCACTGCGAAGATCACGAAATTTTAGCCCATTTCAAAAAAAATTGCACCAAAAAAGGAGCAAAAATGAGCAAGATATGGCCTTCCAAAGTTGGACTGCAAAACTGAAAAGCCCAATGGAGAGGGGTTTAAAAATTTTCAAAAAATGCTGATGTGGTGCTGACATCAGCAAAACACTGTGTTAAATTTGACGGCCGTATGACCGTCACGAAAACATCGCTGCCTGGCTGATTGGGTGTCCGTACTGTACGGACGGATGACTCGGCCTGCTGACTATGCAGTCCGTACTGTACGGAAATACTGACTGTGCAGGGGTGATGTGGCTGCTGATGTGGCAGTCCATACTGTACGGAAATGTACGATTAGGTTTATCCGCGGGCCACTGGCCGCCTACCACATGGCGGACGCGGTCACCGGTCTTTGTCCACGTGGCTGACTGTGGGCCCGTGCAGGTGGGCCGAGGAGGAGCGGAGCGCTGCCGGAGGGATGCGGGCTCGGAGTGGCACCGGCCGGGAGGAGAACCTGTGGGCAGCGGCGCGGGAGGGAGACCCGGGAGGCGGGCGGTGGGCGCCGCTGGTGACGCCGAAAGCTACACGGGAGGTGCAGCGGAGCCGAGGGAATCGGGAAACGGGGGAGCCGCCGGCTGGCTTCGGCGTTCGGACGGGCAGTGGCGCAGGAACCGGTGCGGCGGCTGAGGCGGGACCGGTACACGCGGGACTGCGCAGAGCAGGTACGATCCGACGGAGACCTGCAAAACCAAAATAGGTCGACTTTATAGTCAAAATTTATGGAAATGGCCTCCCGGATTCAACGGTGATGTCCAAATCGCTGTATGATGCCTCCAAAAAATGAAGATCCCCAAATCCAAAAATAGAAGCCTTCCAAGATGTCTCCAAAAACTAATCAACAAAGCCCCAATAGCTCTGATACCATGTTGGATTTTGCCAAGATCAAGGGCACAATGAAAAGCATAAAAGAGACAATAGAATGACAAGAACAAACTGTATTCTCATCAATATAAAAATGATCAACTGGATTAACCAATACAATGAATAGAGGCCTGCTTATATAGGCAAGGCCATATGGATGTATGAGCACACAAATATGACAAGTGGCTCAATGAGAAACAAGGGTAGGTAGGAAATAGGTGTGGGTAGGTAGGAGAAATAATATAATATTCCACATGAGGTGGATCACCCGCCGAAGGTGGAATTATCACTCCACAATAAGTGGATATGATAGTGTAATAACAAGATCAACACCATAAGAGGTGGAATTTCTCCTACACACACTATCCCAATGAGGCACAAACACCCAAGTGTCTCATATCCAAACTACTATGTAATGCATTATCCTAAGTAAACTTAAGTAAGTGTAATAATATCCATGATGAATAATTATTTACACCAACAATATGCAACTAAATGTAAAATGATATGCAATGATTTTAAAATGATGTAAAATGATATGCATTTAAGAAATAAAATGATGTTTAAAATGATGTGCAATTAATGAATAAAATGATGTGCAACTAAATGTAAAATGATATGCAACTATGTTTTTGGTAGCATCCTCATTCTGTATTTGCCATCCGATATAGCCATTTGTTTGCTTTCTTTGTAAATATCATCATTGAGCATTGATTTGTTTAGGATATGTTGAAAATTTATACAAGCATAATGGTATAATTGAACCATAATGACCTGAGCAAAATTTATATGATGTTTGATTTTGCAAGATAGCATAAGCGTCAAGGTATAATTGAACCAGGACGACCTGAGTGTGTATTGCATAAACAGACAAGATTTGATCATTTGTATGCGTGAAGTGGAATCAGACCTTCAGTGATATTTGACGTATCACATCTCGAGGTAAGGATTCACACAGTACAAGTGATCGCCTCCCAGACAGAAGACTAATAAAAATTTTGGAGTTTCCCCATGATCTCTAGCTGTGAAGCATTTTAGTGAGAAAAGGGAGAAGATCCAATAAGTCAAAAAGTTCAAAATGCAAAACTAGTTAAGATTTTTATGCGGTAATGCAACATTTAGTACTTCAGAAAATCATCCATCCATGGTATTTTTGTTTTGTTTTGTTTTGGTTTGAGCAATGAAGCATAGTGTTGGTTGTTGGATGTCATGTTTTTTAGTTTTGCAATAGTTGTGATGTCTTGAATGTTTTGCAAGTTTTTGAACTAATTAATGCCCCTAGCTGAGTGCGCCTCGTGATGTGAATATTTACATTGATTACCAAGCCATGGTGGAATGTGGTAAGAGGATAGATACAGATGGATAATCCAGGATAGTGACTATGTTAAGTATGTCCTGGAGGAATATATGTTACATGTTGGGCGATGGCCAATAGTGTTTTGATGGATAAGATGGTATGGAGATAGATAGAGGAGCCGTTCTTTCACAAGGGTGCCTGTTTACCAGGTTTTCACCATTTGTTTTTATTGTACTTTGTGTTTTTGCTTTTGCTGGATTTTTTTATTTTTTTTTATTTTTTTGTTTGTTTTTGGCTTTTTCCATGCACTAGGCTACTTTAAGTATAGTACTTATTCAGATGAATGCTATTAGTTGGGTCGTCGAGCACATCTCCTTCAGAATTTGTTAGTTGATAGGCACCTGATCCATAGACTGATATGATAACATAGGGACCCAACCAGTTAGGTTCAAATTTCCCTTTCTTTTCTCTATCTTGCTGATTTCTTGGATTTTCCTTGAGGACTAGGTCACCAATCTTGAAGTTTCGGGGAATGACCCTGTGATTGTAGCTCCTGCACATGCATTGCTGATATGCTTTGAGATGAGTATAAGCATGTTGGCATCTTTCATCTAATAGTTCAAGTTCTTGCAGCCAGTTAACTCGATACTCTTCATCTGGGATTAAGCCTTGCAAAGAGACTCTGAGAGATGGGATCTCCACTTCCAAGGGCAAAATGGCTTCTGATCCATATACCAATGAGTATGGTGTCACTCCTATAGGTGTGCGGATGCTAGTTCGGTATGCCCAAAGTGCTGGATTGAGTTGTACGTGCCAATCTTTGCCTACATCATTCACTGTTTTCTTGAGGATTTTCAGTATTGTCTTGTTAGATGCTTCCGCTTGACCATTTCCCTGTGGGTAATATGGTGTAGAGAACCTATGTTGGATTTTGAATTTTTCACAGAGTTCTTGGACATCTTGATTCTTGAAGGGCCGTCCATTATCTGTGATGATTGAACTTGGAATACCATATTTGCAGATTAGATAATTTAGGATAAAAGAGGCAATTTGTTTCCTGGTTACTATGGTCATGGGAACTGCTTCAATCCATTTGGTAAAGTATTCTATTGCAGTTATAATGAACTTGTGTCCATTTGATGATGAAGGATGAATTTTGCCAACTAGGTCCAGTCCCCACTGACAAAAGGGCCAGGATGTTGTAAATGGCTGCAGTTCCTGTGCGGGTGCATGTATCAGATTGCCATGGATTTGGCATTTAGGACATTTCTTGGCAAAATGATATGAGTCTTTCTCCATTGTAGGCCAGTAGTATCCCATCCGTAGAAGCTTTTTAGCAAGAGTAGTGCCACTTGAATGTGTGCCACAAATACCTTCGTGAAGCTCGTGTAAAGCAGAATCAGAATCGTTACGATCAAGGCAACGAAGAAGAGTACCATCGAGACCTTGACAATACAAAGTATCAGTGGTAAGGGTGTAATGGGTAGCTTGTCGGATAAAGTTACGTTTTTGGTTACGGGATTGGGCAAGTGGCAAGATATTGTGTTTGAGGTAGTCATATATTGGTCCATATAATGGAGAACCTGTCAAGGCATAGATAACCTGGGATTCAGAGTGGTCATAGGCGGGGGAGAACAGTTGCTCTACCAGGAACTCATAACGACTCTATTGTTTTGGAATTTGTAGTAATGAAGCGATAGTAGCCATTGCATCGGCTGCTTTGTTGTTCAACCTTGGTATTTGCTTGAAGGTGATGTGCACAAAATATTGTTTGAAGTCATCCACCATTCGCTTGTAGGGTAGTAGTTTGTCATCCTTTGTTTGATAGTTGTTATTGATTTGATTGATGACTAGTTGCGAGTCTCCATAGACTTTTAACTCTGTGATTTTCCATTCGACGGACATTTTGATGCCTATGACCAATGCCTCATATTCAGCCACATTATTTGTGCATGGAAATATAAGCCTATATGAGCATGGCATAGTGTGTCCTTCAGGAGTGATGAATAGAATGCCGGCCCCTGAACCATGTTGTGTATAGGATCCGTCAAAGTATAGGGTCCATTGCTTGGGAGAAAGAGCAAGAACGTCCCTGTCTGGAAATTCAACCTCCATGGTTTGTTTTCCTGGTAGCTGTGCTTCAGCCAGTTGATCTACAATTGCTTGTCCTTTGATAGCTCGTCTTTCTATGTATTAGATGTTGAACTCACTGAGAATCATCACCCATTTAGCCAATCGACTGGTAAGAGTGGCCTTGCTGAGTAGATATTTGAGAGGATCAATTTTTGCCACGAGCTTGATAGTGTGTGCTAGCATATAATGTTGGAATTTTTGAGATGCGAAGACCACAGTTAGGCAGGATTTTTCAATGAATGTATAGTTGAGTTCATAGCCATTCAATGTTCTACTGATGTAATATATAGCCCGTTCCTTCCCTTGTTGATCTTCTTGTGCTAATAGTGCCCCCAGTGAAATATCTGTTGTTGAGATATATAGGATAAGTGGCTTTCCAAGGACTGGTGGTACCAGAACTGGTGGATTCATCAGGTACTGTTTGATTTGGTAAAAAGATTCCGCACACTTGGTCTCCCATTTGAATGGTACATTTTTGTGTAGCAAATGGTTAAATGGTAGACTTTTATCTACTAGCTGAGCGATGAATCGCCTGATTGATTGAAGTCAGCCCTGTAGAGATCTGAGTTGACTAATATTCTGCGGTGGTGGCATGTCCATAATATCTTGTACCTTTGCTGGATCTACTTCAATACCTTTAGCTGAGACAATGTAGCCTAGTAACTTGCCTGATGTAACCCTGAAGACACACTTCTTAGGGTTAAGCCTGACTTGGAAGTTCTCCAATTGATCAAAAAAATTTGTTAGGATGCCAAGATGTTCAGCTCTAGTGAAGGATTTCGCTAGTAAGTCATCCACATAGTCTTCCATAAATGTATGCATCATGTCGTGGAAGATTGTGGTCATTGCTCTTTGATAAGTGGCCCCTACATTCTTTAAGGCAAAAGGCATAACATTCCAACAGTATGTTCCCCAAGGACAGGTGAATGTTGTTTTATCTTGATCTTCTGGAGCTATTTTGATTTGATTATAGCCTGAGAAACCGTCCATTAGTGAGAGCATTGCATGGCTTGCTGTGAGATCTACAATTATGTCGATACTAGGCAGAGGAAAGTCGTCCTTTGGACAAGCTTTGTTGATGTCTCTGAAGTCAGTGCAAATTCTGATACTGCCATCTGGTTTTGATAATGGAACAATGTTGGAAATCCATTCTGCATAGTCAATGGGTCGAATGAATCTGACGTCTAATAATTTCTTAAGTTTAGTTTTGACCATGAGTGCCACCTGTGGATTCATCTTTCATAGCTTTTGCTTGACTGGCTTAACTCCTGTAGAAATGGACAAGTGATGCATGATTAAGTGTGGATCTACTCTGGGCATATCAGCATATGACCAAACAAAGTTGATTTGTTGTCCTTTAAAGAAGATGATGAATGCTGATCTTTCTTCCTCTGTCAGAGATTCTGCAAGGTGTATGTTTCTGGCTGCTTCTGTGGTACCAATGTTGATTGATTGAGTGGGCTCAATCAAAATGGGCGATCGCTCATGAAAGTGCTCAGGAAGAGTGTCAAGTCTCCCATCATTAGGTGCCTTAAAAAGGTTTTCACCCTCAGATGTGTCCTTTATTTTTACTTTTTTGTGATCTAGACTTGCCATTGACTGGTTTTCAGCATCAAATCCTTTATTTGTTGTATTTTTGCGACTGAGAGACTTGGCACTCCCTGATTGACAGACATCGTTACTTTGTTCACTGGTAGAGCCTGTTTTGGGATTTACGATACATAGGTAATGGATAATAGATGCGTCATCTGGAAAAATTGGTATATCATGTGTTTCAAGTTCATCCCAGTCGATGAGGTCAGGAAAGACAAGTGGTAAGGAGTCATTGGGTGGATCAAGTTCGGCTACTGTAAGTGTGAGGATAGAGTTTTCATTGTGATGGGTCTTGGTATTAAAGAAATCCAAGATTTCGTCGAGGTCCTCGATGGTATCATCTTCCACATAGACTTGTTCATAATGTTGTTGTTCGCTTTCCTTGGCGTCATAGATATTTTGTGGTCCAAATTCAAGAGGTCTATCTTCTGCGTTATGTTCTTCTTGAGAAAGAGATATAGACTCAGTATCATCGGTAGTAGAATTGGAGCAAGTACCCCATTCATATTTATTGGAATCTGTCTCATAGGCATCATCCCAGATTCTATCTGTGCTGTAAATAGGTATGTTGTATGGTGAAAACAAATCTTTGATGATGGATACCATTTTGATAGTTTTTGTTGATTCTGTATCAAATCCGTCATCTACTTTCTAGATTTGTTCATAGACTATACTTCTTCGGGGAGGAATAACGGTATCTGGAGATGCTATGATTTGTTCTTGAGATATTGGTGTTTGAATATGAGCGACTACTGCAGATAGGGCCTTCTTATGACTTAGAAGCTTTTCCTGATGTAACTTCTGATCTTGACATTCCCGTGCCTTGCGGATCATTTCTGCTGATTCAAAGAGTGCTTCCTGCCAGGATTCTTCTGTGTACTTCTTCTTTTCCTTCCATTGAGGTTTTGTAGTTGTGTGTGGTGGCCGTTTTAATAGGAATGTGAGTTTAGAACCCACTCCTGCTTTGTTTCTACTAGGTTGCGAAGGAAGATCTATAGGTTCAGTGACTCCTTCCTTGCATTTCCCAATAGGTCCTTTACCGCCATATCCCATTTGCTTCATGAATAAGTAGCCTTTTCCATATAGGTGTGTTGGTAAAACAATATCAAGAGCAGCTGCTCTATGATCTTCTTCCTCATCTTTGTATAACCAGCTAAGAACATCTTTGTCTTCTGATTCATATGCTAAAGTACCCAATTGGATGAAGGTACCATCAAATTTAGTGATGGGCTAAGTAGCTAGATGTGTTGATGTAGTGGGCAAACCATGCGATCTTAGTGATGTTGGCAATTTGGCAAAACATAAAGGCTCCAAAGAGTATTCTCCCATACCTTGGTCTTTGATGTGCATTTTCTGCTTGAAGTCTCCCCATAAGGAGTTGGATTTTGTGGTTGGTGGATCTGATGTTGAAGATCGCTGCTTTTCTCTATTATGAGGGACCAAACTGTCTTGGGCTGCCCCCATTGCATTGCAATGCTGGAATGGATTATGATTAGCTGATATGGATATTTCTTGTCCATCATAGGGAAACTTGACACACTGATGATATGTAGAAGGTACTACCTGCATTTCATGGATCCAGGGTCGTCCTAACAAGATATTGTAGGTGAGATCAATATCTAAGACCTGACATATAGTATCCTTTTGTACTGGTCCTACTTGAATAGGTAATATCAATGTTCCTTTAGAGGACCTTTCCTCATCATCATATGCTTTTATGGTGATCTTCTTGCAAGGATCAATAGATTCTTTTGAGAAGCCTAATGCACGGATAAGCTTTAAAGTACATATATTAGGTCCGGCTCCTCCATCTATTAGGACTCTTTTTACACGGTGTTTGCAAACAATGACTTCAATATGGAGAGGAGTATTATGTGGATGACTCAAGGAAGTATTGTCATGCTCTGAGAAAGTGAGGTTATGAGGTCCTGTCATATGAGCGACCATGGCTTGAAATCTGTCTGTATCCAGATTTTGAGGTACATTTGTTTCCAAAAGTGCTTGCTCCAATATGTCTTTGTGCTTTGGTGATAGTTTCAATAATTCCAGGATAGATATCTGAGCTAGAGTCTTACATAGCTAACTAACCAAGTCATATTGGAGTTTTGGTGTGGCAGTTGTAGGTGTAGTATGTCCCTTCAAGACATATTTCTAAGTTCGGGTTGTTACATTGACAGATTCATGATCATGTCGATCTCGAATGGTGATGACATTGACTTGATGATCTTCAGCTGATATGTGGTTGATGGTGTTGTTGTAGATGTGATTAATATGAGCTCTGCGTGTATCATCTGAAGTGGATGCTCCATCTTTGTTGTAATTCAGGAGAGGATTTTTGAAGGCTCCATGATCACCATTTGTTTTGAGACCATCCACCGTTAAGTCACCTCGATCGATCATGTCCTGTATGATATGTTTCAATCTCATGCACTCGTTTGTTCTATGACCCTTGTTGCGATGGAAATCACAATAGTGTGAATTATTCCACCAAGGTGGTTTGATTGGGGGTTCATAATTGTTGATTGGAGGCAAAGAAAGGATCTTGTTTGCCAAAAGTTCTCTAAATGCAGATTCTAATGATTGTCCTAGTGGTGTGAAGATATGCTTTTGGAAATTGTTCGTGTTGTTGCACGAATTGTTGTTAGGTCCTGGATTCATGTTTTTGTTTTGAGTATCGTTGGTGTTGTTCATGTTGAGTTGTCCCTGATCAGTTTTTGGTGCATATGTGTTAGCACTGGGAGTAGCATTTTTAGGATTTCCAGATAAGGCAAACACTGGTTGCTTAGATTTGGGATCATATGATTCATTGTTGCCTTCATTTTTGTTTCAAGTCCAAAATCGAGATTTGTCAAGGTTGGTGTTGTTCTGATTATTGTAGTTTGATGAATTTGTTCCTTCCTTGTAGAATTTGAGTGTCCCCTTTTTGACACAGGCCTCTTCGACTTGAATGCCATTTTCAATCAATTTAGCAAAAGATGGTATGCATTGAAGTTTTAGTCTATAACTCATTTCGCCATTCAGGTTATCAATGAAGATTTCCATTTTCTCCTTTTCAGGAATATTTCGAGGATATCTGGATACCATGCGTCGCCAGCGTTGAAGGAACACCATGAATGTTTCGTTATTCTTTTGTTTGGTGTTGCAAACATCTAGCATTGTTATGGCATGTTGGATGTTTTAGGAATAGTGGGTTATGAATTTGTTAACCAACTCATCAAATGATCTGATAGGTGGCGAAATTTTGGATAGCCATTCCATGGTTTGCCCTCCCAAGCTTCTGGGGAATAACCTCATCAAATAGGTGTCATCATGAGCAAATTCCAGGCTTAGTGTGCAAAATTCTCGAACATGATCCCGGGGATCACTTTTCCCATCATATTTGTCAAATTTGGGAACATCTGAGTTTGGAGGAAAAGGCACCATGTTTAATCTTCTGTCAAATGGATAAGGACAAATTTCATTTAAAGAGTACTGCACTGTTGTCCCTTGTTGCATATCTTGTATTTGCCTTTGCAACATTTGCATTTGTTGGGTTAGAGCAACTAAAGGCGCATTATCTTGGCGAGGAAAGAGTTTTTCCCTCGTATTTGTTCTTAGCTGAAAAGGTGTGGTAAACGGTATGTTTTGTTCTGGAGTTTCGAGCTCAGGTATACGCATTTCTGGTATGCGTTGTTCTGGGATGTGTTGTTTAGGTATGTGAGTTTCTTCTTCTCTTTGTTGTTCTTGATAGGTATATTGTCGAGACGCAGTTTGAAAAATGTTTGCGTCAAAATCTTTAGGAAGTTTAACGCCTTTACTCGTAAGCATGAGCAGATATTTTTCTTTGTCATTTTCCATGAGTTTTTCAACAAGTTGTTGGAATGAAGGGTTTTCTTGACATTCCCAAAGAAGTGCTTCAGTAATTTCAGGTTCTTCTACGAGTGGAACTTCAAAAGGATTTGATAATCTTTGATTCATACTTGATTCAGCGTGTGTCTCGCTTTGTTTGTCTCGTTGAGAGAGAGTGACAGGCATTTTAGTAGAAACTTTCAGTGATGAAAGGAACAAAATTCTCTTCGATTTGTTGCTCGAGTGTTGTCGGTTCTGGTCGAGATGTGTTATATGTGATGCACTCATCAGGTAAAAATGTTGGATTGATTTTTCCACCATGGTTTACGGTTTGATTAAAAGCAGACTTTTGATAGTATGCTCTTGTCTTCAAGGGTTCTTTGTCAAATTCGCTAGATTTGTTTTGGATATAACGTTTGACGTGGTGAAGGAATACTCGATGAGATTTGAAGAGTTGACGATTGATGTATAAAAACTTATTTCTCTTGATGAATTTGGAAAAACTAGGTTGTTGTTTCTTCAACGTGATGTTACGATAGAGGTTCTTTCTTCTCAGAATAAGGGGATTAGTCATGCATGAGTGATCAATGGTTTCCTTTGATTAGTTTGGATTCAGTTGATTCTTGTTTTTTGAAAATTTAAAATCTTACTCTATCAAAGTGAAGGCTACCCCTTCATGACAAAGTGTGTCAAATGATATGGATAAAAGTCTCCTGATCTAAAAACTTGATTTGACAATTTGAAAATTTTAAACAAGTGTTTTTGAGATAAAAATCCGTAAGATGGTAAAGGATTCTGATGACACTGATGATGAAAATTTTTCTGGATTATGATAGGAGAGACATCCTCTATTATGTGATTTGTTTAGGATTTGGACAACTTTGTTTGACACAAATTTAGCTTGAGAAAAAATTTTATGGTTTGTTTTTGTCACTCTGGTTTGATAAAAGATGATTTTTGATGAAAAAGTCTTCCAAAACTGCTTTTGAAATTTCAAAATTTTTTTCGGTTTTTGCTCTTTATTTTTCGGCTTTGGATCACGTGCTAGAACAGAGTCTACATGCGCTACTTAATTTGCTTGATGCGCTAAAAGAATAAGCACACGCGCTAAGCTGCCCCTAGACACGCGCTAAAGTTTGGAGTTTCTAAAAATTTTTGTTTAACTGGTGAAAAAGTTATGCGCTATCCTGGGTCTTCGACGCGCTAACTGTTCGACCTTATGCGGTAATGTTTCTATGCCACGCGCTAAGCTGTTTCTTCCATGCACTAAATTTCAGACTGTTGAAAATTGTTGTCGAATTTGTTTGAAAAAGCTACATGCTACACTGGGCCTGTCACACGCTAACTGTTTTGTTTTATGCGCTAATTTTTAGTTTCTACGCGCTAGGATGTTGCTTCCACGCGCTAGACTATTTTTTAGATGCGCTAAAGGTTGTTTCACTGTTTTGCCTTAAGGTGGAGACGCTACTGTTTTAACCCTACGCACTAATTTAGAGCTTTGATGTGCTAACAGAGTTATTCCACGTGCTAAGAGATTGCTTTGATGCTCTAATCTGTCCTGATTTTTTCTTTTATCTGATTTCTTGTGGATTTTGAATTTTGTTGTGAAATTTTCAAGTGTGATGGATGATTTTCTGAAATAATAAATGCAAGCACAGCACAAAAGGTACAACCATTTTGTCTAATCTAACAAAAAGTGTATGTTCTGCGAGGATGTGTTCAAATCCCCAATGTTTTAACAGGTTTGGATACAAGTAATACACTTCAGAATGACTCTTTAGTCAAGGGTCATAAATAACATCATAGCCCACTAGTCTTGATACTCCATCAGCTCAAACAGCCATGTCACCTTCTAGAAGGTGCCCATTTTTTTGCCTTTTGCCAGAAATTAACTCAAAGTGAATCGCTTCACAGTTGAGTAGTTATCTTGGGAGATATATGGTGAGTAATCTTGGGGGTGGATTCTTCTCCACCCTTGCACTATGATGTTATGAATGTCTGGTTACTGACTCGGCTCAAAGTTTCTAATTCTATGGTTTGTAATCAGGCTTCCCATTCGGCCGTCAGTGATAAACTCCCTCAGGAGGCTTTCCAACCTTTAGAACAAAGGCTTTACGTATCTCGAGGATACTGGGGGAAGGCTAATCACTGCGCGCAACCGTTGAAAAGGACTTTCGTCACTTTTCACATTTGATTATAGTGGGTTGGAATTCTTGGTGTCAAAGTCGTTCCCCACTTAGGTCGTTCCCTTCACACCGGCCATAAATGGCTTTAAGAGTTGATTGCAACTCCTCGGGAAGGCAGGCCTGCTAAAGGATGCAAATGCTTGAATTTAAAGAAAGCAGTAAGAGTGGTCTGAATTTTTGATCACCCAGTTAAGGGGAGAGCATATTCCTACCACTTTCGAGACAAAGAAAATCAAGATGGTTTACTTTTATCCTTTCAATTTAGTGATTTGTTAAAATCTATGCGGAGATGTTGCTCCACAAAAACATGATGTTCATTTTATTCCATCAAAACAATGATTGTCTAATCTATGAAAAGAAATTGTCAACAAAGCAAATTTTCGATTTTGCGGTCAACAAAAGAAATCGTTTT
The DNA here is from genome assembly GCF_030272615.1 of Cryptomeria japonica. Taxonomy (NCBI): domain Eukaryota; kingdom Viridiplantae; phylum Streptophyta; class Pinopsida; order Cupressales; family Cupressaceae; genus Cryptomeria; species Cryptomeria japonica. The sequence goes on along the minus strand of NC_081408.1, from coordinate 695,631,430 downwards.
AAAATAAAATGGCCCGCTCCACCTGTAAGAAAATTGTTAGAGTCCTGCAAGCAAAAAGGAAAATGTCGGATGATTTGGGGGACTTCTACAAGTCTAAAATTTCAGTTCGGTTACAATAAATTTTTTTTTTTTTTTTTGATGCGCTACAGAACGGACTGCACATGCTACAATAAAAATTATATGCGCTAAACTGATGTTCCTCTATGCTATACTGTTGTCTGAATGCGCTACTCTATGAGTTGGAAGCGCTGCTCTGTGTTTTATTCTTTCCCGACCTGCAGGAAAATTAAAAATTCGATGCGCCAACTTTTGAATTGTACGCGCTGGATGATGGACTATAAGCGTTGAACTGTGGATAGGATGCGCTATGCTATTTAGTGCATGCGCTACTCTGTGTTTCGTCCGCGTTGAGACCTACAAATATATCAGTGGGGTTATGCGCTAAATGATAGTCTTTACGCGCTAAAGTATAGACCCCACACGCTAAATAGTAAGCGGGATGCGCTAGACTGTTATTTGGATGTGCTAGGGAATGTTTCCCATGCACCGATTCCTGTTTCCCACGGACCTGCAAAAATGATTAGTTTCAAAAACCGATTTGTTATTTGGGGTCGTGGGTTCGAGCCCCACGGTGGGCGCCAGAAATGTATGCGGGAAAAGTGGGTGAATAAAACTTAATATGTGAAAATTTAGTTAAATACTAGTCCACACACACACACAGGACTTCTTGGTGCAAGCTATGGAGTAAGGAAGTATTACTCAGCTTCCCAAGGAGGGTCCCATGGTTCTCTATCTCACAATGTCCCTCAAACCAATGTTTTTGCTCTCAGATCACTGAGCAAAATTGTTTAGGGATGGCAAATGCGAGAACCAGAGATGCCTTGATAGATTTTAGTATGAAATGGAGATTAAGCTATGTATGATTCTAAAAATGCAATAAACTAGATGATAAGATGACAAGATTAGTATGAATACTATCCTAACATGATATATTTAGTCTATGATTGAGCTAAAATGATAAAGAAAGTACTCTAGCATGCATATTTAGTCTAATTCCTGATCTAAAAGAGGCTAAATGATGAGCATAAAGATGATATGAAAGCTTGAAAGTATTTGAGCATAAGTGTGATGCTACAAATTTGAAAGATGATTGTTAAAAATGGAGGAATGAGAGCTCTATTTATAGCACAAACAGGGCAATGGATGGTCAGGATTGAATGGTTTAATCAAGGGCTGAGTTTGAAAGTTGGGGATCCATGTGCACAATTGGCACCAATGAAATGGTGACAAGTGTCAACATAGGGTTGGGTTGAGAGAAGAGGTTGGAGGCATTAAAGGCCTGAGAAGACTTCATGGTTATCTAGAGGCTAAGGGTCAAGTCTAAGTTAGGATTACCCACTGGATTAAGAGTTAATCCAAGGATAAACCTTTGTACAAATGATTAAGAGATAATCATGGTCAAAGCATTAATGGCCTGATGAGACCCTTGGGTTGGGTAGAGGTTGAGTCAAAACAAATGTTTTAACCATGTAGGAGGGTTTGAGTTAACCATTAATGGTTATTGGAGACTTTGTGGATTAAGTGGTTGAAGGTTGGAAGCTTTCAAAGGTTATCAAAGACTTTGAGACATTTAGTGGTTGAAGGTTGAAAGCCTTTAATGGTTATCAAAGACTTTGAGGGTTTGAGAAGTGACCTCCCCTTGCTTAGGGATGTGACAAAGTTTAGAGGAGGGGTTAGGTTAATTAGAAGTATTTAGAAGATTTTAGAAGGGGTTAGAAAGGGGTTTAGAATTTTGCAAGTGGATGGAGGGATAATAGGATTTAATTGATTTAAATGATTTAATTCAATTTGGTTGCAATTTGGGGAAATTAAATAAATTAGATTTATTCAATTTAGGATAACTATTTAATTAAATTTGAATTTAATTAAAAGTGGATAGGGGGATTTAATTGAATAAAATGATTTATTCATTAAATAGGTATAGTGAATTTTATTTAAATAAATTGAGTAATTTACTTAATAAAATAGAAGAATGTGGATAATTTAATTAAATTGGATTTAATCAAATAGAGAAATGAACATAAAATATTCATTTAGGAATATGGTCATTTTTATACGTCTACAATAAGACATAAATTTTGTGATTAATTAACATGACCGCCTAGGCAAACAACAAGGGGGGACAATTGCTATGATCCCATGATCCATTACTTAAGTGAATAAAGTAACGAAAGAATAGAAACCAGAGGGTTTTAAACAAACATTGGAGGATCTAAAATCAAAAACCCCTGAACCCTTGAGGCCTAAAACAAAGTTGAAGCATTTGAAAATGCGCCCTACTCAAAATTTCAACAAACCATAGCCAATCATGGGAAAAGAAAAGCCCATTTTTAATCAGTGATAACAGAATCTCCTTCATTCAGTTTTTCCAAATGTTCCCAAATAGCTTTAGCAGTAGACCTATCTGATAGTCCCATGATTTGCTGATCTGATAATGCACTCAGAAGTGCTTCCCTTGCTTTGCAATCACTTTCTTCATCTTTGGCCAGATTTGGAGGATTTGGTTGAGTTGTAGTAGGAGCAGTGTATCCATTCTTTGTAACCACACAGATATCTTTTCGAATACAGTTCAGATGTGTCTCCATTCTGATCTTCCATATTCCATAGTTAGTTCCATCAAGTTTAGGACTGTCCTTCCTGAAATAGTTTCTAGACATTGGATCTCCTCAAGTTGTTAAGCTTCTGCAAAAGGAGGACTAGGCTTTGATACCAATTGTTAGGTCTCAGGGACAACTGAGATGGGGGGGGTGAATTAGTTGTTTTAAAATATTAAACCAAAAACCACTTAATCAAATTACTATTTAATACCGGTGAAACAGTCTGTGATATCAGTGAAACAAATTAATTGACAAATGCAATACCAGTAAAGATTAATGCATGAAACCAAAAGACAAAATCATCCACAACACATAACACCAATATTTGTACGTGGAAACCCTATAAGGGGAAAATCCATGGTGAGAAACCTTACCCACAATCAGATGATACTACTACAGATAGTAAGTGTATGTAAATGGGGTCTGCACATGCAGAAAGGCCAACTGCCTAGAGCTCACTGCTCAAACATAAATGGGAGTCACACTGACTACAATTTGGATGGTTAAATCCAATAAGAATGTACTGCTAAAATATCGGTGTAATGTTGATATGCTTTCACAAAACCCTAGCTTTACCTTCAAGTGATGTCTTTGTGAATAGCTTTACTTAATCTTGCATATACCTTCACACACAACCTTCTTTGCATTCCACACTTGACCTTACATTTAAGATCTTACATTTATACCCTAACCTAGGACCATTTTTAGTAGGTCGGCTCTACAAGATATTACAATAAAATTATATTACAAACAATACAATATCCGATACAATAACCGATTGAACATGTTGGCTTAATGCATTTAGAATATTAATTAATTATCTCCATAGCTTGACACGCTGATCTGGAATAGATAGTCCTATCGGTGAAACCCTATATAACCGTGGACTTATTTGTCAATAAAAGCAAATATGTGAATATGAATAAACTGATAAACAACTTTCCAACATATGATGTCCAAACAATGTCTTTGACATTACTAAGTATTTTCCATTCCATTCCAAGTGTCGATGATCACTATATTCTTTCAGTGAACCATATATTGGTGATTGTGCATTAGTCACTTGCTTGCCGGTGAGTGATGCTAGATCTCCGAAGTGCCAAAGTTGATAAGTATTTAGTAGGTGTTGACATCAATGACAAAACCATACCAAAATACCAACACTTTTATGTTTCTGTTATTTGAGCTTATCGTCCTGATGTGACTCATGTTCTTGATTGGAATGCTTTGAGGGTCGATGATGAGTAGCTTTCCATGTAGCCTATGCGCATTCTTCAATATCAGGATTTGACCCTTAGGGGTCATACCATCGAGTAGGTAAGGGTCCTATGGGACCCAAGTGACGAGACCTCAGCGACATGGGAAGATACACCAAAGATGAGAGAGCTTTATTCTTATTTGTTTTCAGCTTCTAGGAGTAAGCCTAGGCTTGGGGGGGAGGATGTAGTACCCCTCCTCGATCAGACACTTTTTGTAAGTTTTGGTTGACTGTTTAGTGGAGCATTATTGTATATTGATTTAGATTTTATGCGATGTTATTTCATGCTTTATCTGGATTCATGGTGTATGCTTTTATGCAGTATCTAAGTGCTTATGATTAATGTTATTTTATGGATCATTATCATGGACTGGCAGTCTTACCTTATATGTGAGATGTGTTATTTATATGTTTGTGTTTTTGCATGTGTATGGGATACAAGGGGATGATTTTCCTTCACTCACTTTGTAAGACAGGGAAAATCACAATTCTACTTCCTCAGTGTGCGTGTCATGTCTCTATATATATTTGTCTATATACACGTGTGGTTCTTTGATGCAAGATATTGTAGCTACAAGTATGAGGTAGGTAAGGGGTATCGACTCGATCTGGTTTCAAAGGTTTGAGCATGCCTTATATGACCGATGGGAGTGGAGGAGATAGTTGTTGGACCCTACCTTGACCCGCAGTTACACTCGTGTGATTATTGTTAGTCTGTTGTCTTTCTTGTCTGGCTAGTATGCGATTCATAGTGCTTTGGTCTAGTCATTTGTGAGTCGTCATTTGATCATTCTTTGTTTTTCATTCTTTCATTCTTCTGAATGGTTATTTAATTGAGTGGATGATACTATCCTATGTTGGCATAATTAGTTAATTATTATGCTCTTGAGGTTATTGATTTAACTAAATTAATGATTTGCTAGATTAAATGGTTAAATGGCTTATTTTATTATGTAAGTTGCATTGATATATTTTGTGGAAAGAAATAAGTATTTGCCTTTCCATTTAAATGATTAAATGCTTATGTTGAAACAAAGTATTATGGAAAATAGAAAATATAAATAAAAGATTTTTCTTTTACCTTTCCATTTTGACTTTTGCATTTTAATTGTTGAAAAAGAATTGTTTTTGGAAAAAGGTAAATCTGATTGCTTTGTACTTTTTAAATAATTTAATCTTATTGTGGAGAAAACTTTCAACCTAGAAAGTTTAGGTTGAAATATATTTTAACTTATATTCCTAGAAATTCACGGGAATGAGAGGGCAGAAGTTTTGGAGAGAAATTTGGAAAACCATTCTGAAAGAGGAGCTGTGATTCATTTTGGTTTGCAAGGATTGGGATTCTCCATCACTTTGCTTGTTAGTTTTCTTCAAGGTTAGATAATCTCTTCTTGTTTTAAATTTAATTTTTAATTTTTCAGTTGCTTTCTGTGTGTTTAAAAAATGCAAATCTTTTTGTAGATTCTTTTGGGGTGATTGGAATGGAAGGAGAAATACCTGTCATTGTTGATTTTGTGAAGCTTATATCATATGTTTACTTATAGAAAAGAAATGGTTCATTTCTCTATTTTTTGTATGTCTGTATTCTTGAAAATCAACTTCTTGATTTACCTCTTCTATTTGGAATAGAATGAATTAGATTTAGTTTTTTGTGTGCTTCCTAGTATCTAATCTCCCAATATTTGGGTTTCTCGTGTGATTTTATATCACCACTTACCTTATTGGTAAATATCCCTTATAATTTTGGATTTGGCACTGTGTATGTGTGTGCTCGTGAAATGAACCAGAGATGAATCGTGTTCATGATTAGGTTTTAAATTCTTTGGAAGAATGTTTTTGTTTATTTTGTAGACCTTACCTTACCCCATGGCGGGCTAGTCCCACTATGTGGGTCAGTAGTGTCTACTACCCGCAGGTATCAGTACTACCGGTCGCCAATACTGCTACTCGGTAGAAGCACTACCGGTCGGTAGGACTGCCACCGAATGGTAGCAGGACTGCTTATCGGTAGGACTTTTACTAGTTGGTAGTAGTGCTACCGATCGATAGCGGCTGCTACCAACGGTAGCAGCACTACTAGTCGGTAGCAGCTTCTACTGGTTGGTAGCAATGCTACTGGTCGGTAGGCCTACTACCAGCAGAACCAGTACTACCAGTAAGTAGTGTTTGTTGCCTCAGCAACAACACTACTACGGGTTGGGCTTGACCCCCACTTGACCTTGTATCCTTAGCAGTGCAAATTTCTAGGTGCTATGAATTTAATTTTTATTAAATGGAATATTTTTAAGTGGTTTTTTTAATGTTAAATAAAATAGTAATTTTCATGTGATTTTTTATTATGTGGTTTAATAAATTTATTTATGGAAATCAAGGCATGAATTAGTAATTCATATTTGTTAATTTGGATATATTCTGGAAATGGATTAAAATGCCTATTAGAAATCCATGTTTTATTTGCTTGAATATATAATGTGAATTTTATCCTTGACAGAATATTGATTTGAAAATTGAATAGACGTGAATGTTGTAAAGGAGTGTTTGATTTAATTTTCAATCAATGAATTTTCAAGTGCTTATGATGTTGATTTTCTCAAATATTGTCTGAGTGCGGACTTAGTGAAATTAGCTTTCCTTGCAAGAGTTATATTGTGTTTTTCCTGGTTTTTGGTTCAGTTGTCCTATGGTGGTGTATTTGGTACCTTTGACCAAGTGATATATGACGACTTTGTTTTCTTAACCATGTAGTGTCTTTGTCTTATGCTTAACCAAGAGTAAATATGTCTTTGTTTGACCACTTGTAATTGGATAGTGATGTTATGGTTGTTTGCTTCACCATAGGATCCTCATGGAGTGACCATGTTTGTTTAGTGTCTTTTGAGAGAGTGGCTTTCGAGTGGGGGTTGCGCCCAAAGAGGTAGGTAGGATAACCCCTCGAAAGTCAGATAATAAGTGATAATCTAATTAATTGATTAGGTGGGTAGTTCATAAACATTAAATACAATATTGTACCTCACGCATAGGTGAGTGCTTGCACAGGGTTCATAATGTAGAGAGAAGGTCTAGAATGAAAAATCGACCACCTTGTCTTCACAAAAGGCTGGTAGGGTCCTCATGAGACTTAGTTGGAGATGGAGGTTCAGGAAAGGTTACCAGGATACTGAGTCGAGACCTATGGAGGCTGACCATGATAACCATCATAAGCTATGCAATGACACTCTCTCTTTAGGTTCACTTGTGTTTGTGATGTTAGTTCACTTGTGTTTGTGATGTCGATTCACTTGTGTATTGTGATGTTGAGTCACCTGGATTATTGTGGAGTTGTATTGTGATATCATGGTGTCATACTCTTTCATCAACCATGTCATGCTTTTATCTTGCTTGAGGGTCCTCTTCTATCTCCTAGCATGGTGGGGTGATTTCTAGTTTGGGATCACATGGTCGGGTGGTAGTGCCACTTTCCATCGGATGTCCTTGTTCATATCTTCTTATGGGGATTGGCTTCATAGGTGTTTTTGTGGTTCATGGCTCATGCTCTATCTCATGTTGGAGATTATTATTCTTTGGAGACCTATGTTGTCATTGTATCATTGATCTCATGTAACCTTGTATTTGGTTAAGTTGTAACTCTATATGTATATTGAGAAGCCATGTATTGGAAAATCAATGTAATCTTATGTTTGGGATGTTTTTATCAGTTTCCTTTACTATATGTGTATATGCTTATTGAAGAGAAACTATGTTGTATCCTTTCAATCTTTCAATGGTGTATCTTTTATTGCATTTGGCTTCTTGGTTCATTGAGTTAATGATGGAATTATTGGATTAATTGTAATTGTGGAATTTATCTTTTGGTTAATTATTCATTGGTAACCCTTAAGGAATTCTGGTGCAAGTCTTTTGCTTCTATTTTTATTGTGATAAGTGGTGTTTAATGCACTTAATATGATTATACTTTTAAAAAAAAAATGTTTCACCCTTGTTGTGGATTTTTCCTTCGGGGTTCCTGGCAGGGCATTACACAAGTCATTTGTAGTCAATCCCTTAATTGGGTGATTCCTAACAGGATCAGTTCTTAACAGGACTTTTGTAAAAGCTTTAATAGGGTTGGCTCCTAACAAGGTGAACTTTAGAAGAGTTCAAATATTTTCTTATGAGTCTCATCTCACCATGGTTTTTAACTATTTGGGGTTTCTACGTATAAATACTTATGTCATGTGGTGAATGTTTTTGTGGTTATGATCTTATTGTTGATTTTATTAACTATTTCTGATAAGGCATGATAAGTGGAAGCATTTAGAAGTGAAGTATTGACATATGATGAAGTGTTTGGATGTTTACAAGTTAAATGATGTTTATTGTTAAGTTGTTGTAACAATCAAGTGATATTCTTATGAGTATTAATCTTGACAATGGTATTTCATTGATAAGATTACTTTGCATTTTTGAGTTTGAGTTTGGGAAGTTTTATCATTTTTTCTAGTTACTGATTCACCTCCCCTCTCAGTAATCTACTAGATACTTATTCTTTCATCATACCATCAATTGGTATCTGAGCAGCTCAGGTCCTCTAAGATCTAAGCCTAATAGCTTGAGGAAAAAATTTGCTAGATCATGATGAAGAAGGAAGATCTGAAGTTCAACAAAGAAAACTATAGGATATGGAGCGACAAAATGAAAATTTACATCAAGAGTCTGGGAAGTTAGTATTGGGATCATGTAGAAACTAAGTATATTGCACCTATTGGAACTCTGACTGATGATCAAAACAAAGAACAATAAGAAAATCATCAAGCACATGGAAGCTATTATTAGTTCCTTGTCTGATGTTGAATATGTAGATGTTCATGGTCTTGAAACTGCATATGAATTATGGATAAACTTGAAGATATTTATAGCAGTGATGAACATGTTAAGATTGTTAAAGAGGAGAGTCTAAGAGGAAAGTTTGATGACATGAGGATGTCTGAAGGTGAGAATATCCAGTAGTATGGTCAAAGGATAAAAGAGATAGTCAGTGAAATTAAGAGTGCATGAGGGAAAGTGGAAGATGCGATAGTGATCAGTAAGGTACTGAGAACCCTGCTACTGGTCTATGCTATTAGAGTTGCAGCTATTTAGGAGCTGAAGTCCATTGACAAAACTAAGGTAACTCTTGACTCCATCATTGGCAAGCTTACTTCTTTTGAACTAAAGGGTTATGATGGTAGTATACATAAATTTGATTCTGCATTTAAAGCTTTTATTTCTAACCCATATGTGAGAAAAAGTAGAGATACTAGTCATGTTTATGAATATAGATCCAGTAGAGACGTTGATGATGAAGACAATTCAGTGGAGCTTGAAGAATTGTCAGCAAAGTGGTTGCCTATAGGCACTGGTGAATACAGAGGTAAACTACCTTTAAAATGTTTTGCATGCAACAAGATTGGTCACATGGAGGCTAATTTTTGTAATGGTGAAAATGAACAGAAGAGAGATAAATTCAAGAAATATAAGGGGAAAGGCAAGAGAGATTGTCTTATTGCTATTGATAGTGGTATCACTGATGAAGAATCTAATGATGATGCTAGTGAAGATATTGTGTTTGTAGCTATTAAGGAAGAGATGTCAGACCAGAAGGCATTAGTATCCAAGATGGATAACTTTGATGATTGGATCATTGATAATGGTTGTTCACATTATATGACTAGTGATCGGAGAAAATTTATTTCTTTGAAATAATTTGATGGTGGTGTTGTTATATTTGGCAATGACTCACCCTGCATGGTTAAAGGTAAAGGAGTTATTTCTCTTAATGGGAAGAGTAGTACAGATGACGTCTACTAGGTTGAAGGTCTAAAGCACAATATTTTGAGTGTGGCACAACTTAATGACAAAGGATACCCACTGGAGTTTAAAAATGATATGTGCAAAATCCTTGACAACAAAGGTGAATTGATTGCAACCAAGAAATAAACTAAAGTTAGCAACTGTTTTATTGCTAAAATAGATGATAGCCGGCTTTGGCATAGGATATTTTGTCATATAAACTTTGATAACATTATTAAAGTGAGTAAGTCCAAGATAGTGAGAGGTTTGCCTTAGTTAGACAAACCGGTTAATGCTCTTTGCAAAGAATGTTAGTTAGGAAAAATGACTTCTTCAAATTTCAAAAGAAAATCCTTCTCAGCGGAGCACTTGTTAGATTTGGTTCATACAGATCTTTGTAGACCAATAAGAATAAAAATAATTCAAGGTGACATATATTTTATGATTCTCACTGATGATTGCTCAAGGATGATGTGGGTTATATTCTTGAAAGATAAGACTAAAGATTTTGGTAAGTTCAAGGCATTTAGGGCCTTAGTTGAGAAAGAGAGTGGCAAGAAGATAAAATGCCTGAGGACAGATCAAGGTGGTGAATTTACTTCTGAGGGATTCACTAAGTACTGTGAAGAGAATGGTATCAAATGACAACTTTTTGCACTAAGGACACCACAACAAAATGGTAGCATAGAAAGGAACAATCAGTTAGTTGTTGAAACTGCTAGGACAATGTTGATACAAGGAGGTGTAGCGAAAACCTTTTGGAGAGAATTTGTCAGCACAAATGACTACACAATAAACTGAGTTCTGGTAAAGAGAGATAAGGAAAAGACTCCTTATGAATATTGGTATAGAAGATCACCTGATGTTTTCTATTTTAAGATATTTGGAAGCAAATGCTTTATTAAGAGAGGTGATTACATTAACCAATTTGAGGCTAAGAGTGATGAAGACATATTTACTGGCTATTTCACCAAGAGTAAGGCCTACAAATGTTTTAATAACCAAACACAAAGAATTGTTGAGAGTGTTGATGTTCAAGTGGATGAATTTCCTGAAGTCTTGGAAGGAACTAGTTCAGAGAAGAAGGATGAAGATCCTTGTATTTTGTTTTTGGAACTAGAAATAGTGAAATTCAAAACCGGTAAAGAAAATTTTGATGCAACAATTCAACCGGAACAAATAAATTCAGAAGAAGATGATGACAATGAAGAAGCAGAACCTAAAGATAATGATCATGTTATTCCTAGATATGTGATAGTGAATCACAATCCTGAGCAGATTATTGGAGATAAGGATGCTGGAGTACTAACCAGAAGAAGAATCAGAGAGAATTCTTGCATGATCTCCACCATTGAACCAATAACTGCTAAGGATGCATTTGGTGATGATCATTGGGTTAAAGCTATGGAGGAGGAGTTGGATCAAATTAACAAGAACAACACTTAGACCCTAGTACCTCGACTGGTAAATAAGAATGTTATAGGTACTAAATGGGTATACAGGAACAAGTGGAATGAAGATGGTTTTGTAGTTCGCAACAAGGCAAGATTAGTCTGGAAGGGTTATGCACAAGAAGAAGGAGAAGATTATGGCAAAAATTTTACACCAGTGGCAAGACTAGAAGGTGTTAGAACTTTACTTGCATTTGCAGCCCATAAAAATTTCACGATATATCAAATGGATGTTAAGTCTGCATTTTTGAATGATATATTGGAAGAAGAGGTATACATAGAGTAGCCTAATGGTCATTCGTCGACTGATGAGAAAGACGTGGTATACAAATTGCATTAGGCTTTATATGGATTAAAGCAGGCACCTAGAGAATGGTATGAAAGGCTTCATACACATCTAATGAAGATAGGCTTTCTGAGAACCAATGATGATACTAACATATATCTCAAGTCTAAAGGAGATGAAATACTGGTGAGTGTAGTATTTGTTGATGATATTATATTTGGAGGTAATGATGTCATGAGCAACAATTTTGCAAATGAAATGAAAAATGAGTTTGAAATGTCTTTAGTAGAGGAAATAAAAAATTCCATAGGCTTGCAGATACAACAAATGAAGAATGGTATTTTCATTACACAGTCTAAGTATGTAAAAGATGTTTTGAAGACTTTTGACATGAGTGAATGTAAACTAGTTGGGACACCACTGGTTACAGGTTGTAAGTTGTCCAAGGAAGATGAATCTAAGTCTATTGATGAGAAGGAATAAAGTTCAATAATTGGCAAGTTACACTATATTGTTCAGAGCAGACCAGACATAGCCCATGTGGTTGGCATAGTTTCTAGATTCTAGAAGAATCCTAAGGAGACACACCTGATAGCAACCAAGAGAATATTTAGATACCTGAAAGGTACTGTTGACTATGGACTATAATATCCATATGGCAGAAACTTTGATTTGAAGGAATACACAGATGTTTATTGGGCAGGAAATGTTGATGATCGGAAAAGCACAACCGATGGAGCATTTTTTCTTGGAGGAAGGCTTATTTCATGTTGTAGTAAAAAGCAGAGTTGTACTTCACAATCTACTACTGAAGCTGAGTATGTTGCAGCTTATATGAATTGCACACAGGCTATTTGGATGAGGCAGATTTTGGAAGGTTTTAAGATGAATATTTCAGAACCTATAAAGATTTTATGTGATAACACAAGTGCCATTAATATTTCTAAGAATCCTATTTTGCACGCACAAACCAAGCACATTGAATTAAAGTATCATTTCTTAAGGGAAAAAGTTCAGAGTGAAGATGTTATCTTAGAGCATGTTTCTACCAAGGAACAACTTGTAGATATTTTTACCAAACGTCCGCCTAAGACTACTTTTGAGTATCTTAGAAGTCAATTGGGGCTTTTCCCTCTTCATGAAGTCAGTTGAACATGATGTTGACTACATCAGTCCCTAAATCACTTGCAAAATTTTACAAGGGTTGATGTAGAAGTGGATGTATTCCACAAGGGGGGCATAAAGTTGTAGTATGTTGTTGGTGCACAGTGTAAATTTGGCATTAGATGTTTTACTTTCAATTTGGCATTGCTATCAAAGGGGGAGAGGAATTATGTGATTATGTGAAGGAAAAATAGTGATAGACTGAAGACAAAGAGAGCATGTGAATACTGGGTAATGTAAACCAGGATTCCTATTCACAATCACAACACCAAACAATGGTGTTGATATTTTGTATTGCCATCAATGCTAAAGGGGGAGATTGTTGTCATTTGCATAGAGATTTCATTAATCATATGTTCTCTTGTCATTAATGTCAATTGAACTGGTAATGATGTTGTTGATATTGTTGATATTATTGATATTGTCTTATAACCAGTAGGAAGAGCTTTGTGAAGGTTATTGTAAACCAGTATGTAACGTTGTGAGTTGAACTGATAATCAGGGTAAAAGGTTAAACCCTTTCTATGTTATGTAACATGTAAACCCTACAAGTTGTTTTTGCTAAACCCTAACTGATTAAGGTTGTTGAATTGGCTATGTTGGTTTATAATATGATGGTGACATGTAAGGTCATTGTATGAAGACTAGTTCAGATTGTTTTGCCGCATTTGTTTGTTTGTCTAGGGAAGGAGAAAAATGTATTGCATCTAGTACAAAATGTGTGATGAGTTACTGAGTTTGATGAAGCGGCAATCAAGGAGCGGTTGAGGATTTATTTATTGACGTGAAGAGATTGATGTGAAGAGATTTCTATGAAATCCAACGGTCATGCTTGTACTAACTTGTTTGTAATCTCGATGATGAGAAGATTAGATTTTTGTTATGTTACTGACCTAATTGATTTGTATTTAAGGTCGATGAAGTTTTTTTATTTTAGTGTTGGCAAGACTTGGTAGAATTGAGTTGAGTGTATGATTGCCTAACCGAAGAATGAGTCTATAGTTTGAGTAAAGGTTGATAGAAGCTTAAATGGATCTGATCAAGAAAATGTAGTGCTATTCAGAGAGATCAAGAAACTCCTGTTGTTTTCTAACAATTATAACATAATTGAAATCCCCTAACTAAGTAAGCCCTAACAATCTTGGTCACTTATTAAATCCTCTAACAAGGTGGTCCATTAGATTGTATTTTCAAATCCTCTACTGAGGTTACTCCTTACAGGGTATTTGCTTCTAAGAAGGCATTTGCAGTCAATCCCTTAACCAAGTGATTCCTAACAGGATCAGTTCTTAATAGGACTTTTATAAAAGCTTTAAGAGGCTTGGCTCCTAACAGGGCAAACTTCAGAAGAGTTCAAATATTTTCTTGTGAGTCTCATCTCACCATAGTTTTTAGCTATTTGGGTTTCCCACATATAAATACTCGTGTCATGTGGTGAATTTTTGTGTGGTTATGATCTTATTGTTGATTTGATTAACTATTTCTAATAAGGCATGATAACTGGAAGTAGTCAGAAGTGAAGTATTGACATATGATGAAACATTTGGATGTTTACAAGTTAAATGATGTTTACAGTTAAGTTGATGTAATAGTTAATCAGTATTCTTATGAGTATTGATCTTGACAGTGGTATTTCAATGATAAGATTACTTTGCATTTTTGAGTTTGAGTTTAGGAATTTTGTATCATTTTTTTGAGTTACTGATTCACCCCCCCTTTCAGTAATCTATCGGATACTTATTCTTTCATCATACCATCATTAACCACTTGGAAGGGATCTCTAAATCAAAGGCAAATATGGGGGAAGGAATGAGTTACAGAGAAATGGCTAGGGAACTTGTTGAAACCAAGGAAGACCTTGAAACCCTAAGAGGCAAATACAAGGCATCACTAGCTAAAAGGAAAGAACTGACCAAATAGTTGTTGGAGATTTCTGAGAGTAGTTCTTCTGATGGAGCAAACATTGATGCACTAGTTGAATAAGTGGAGAAGCTAAATAGTAAGAAGGCTAACATTAGAAGAGAGTTGGAAGAACTTACAATCCAAATGAGTTAGGAACTTGAGACTAGAAGGAAGGTTGAGGATTAGATCCGAAATAAAGAGCATGAAATCATTAAGATTAAGCTAGAGAATTCAACTTTGTATGAGCATTGGAATGAGGAAAAGGAAGAAAAATAAAGGATACAAGAATATCTAGCTATGGCTATTTCTCTTAGAGAGACTCTCATGAAAAGGAATGAAGACCTTACTAAGGAACTTGATGAGACCAAGCAGAAGCTTGCAAAATTCAATAAGAGCTCCTCTTTGCTTGATGAACAGATCCAATCTCAGAGGATGAATGGTGATACAACCAAACTAGGATACACTACATTTGAGAAAGGTGAACCTTTCAACACAAAAGGCAAAATGCATGAAGGTAAAACAAACCAAGACACACTGCAAATGTGTGTAGAAGCAGATCTGATAGTAATACTAGTTATAGACCTAATGCTAGGTATGTGTCTAGAAAGTTTGAGGGTTATTTTAATACATGCAACATGTATGGGCATAGATCTATTTAATATTGGTATGGATATAATAATATAAAACCTCCTATGAATCAAAGATCTATCTGTAATTGGAGAAGGAATTCCTATAACCAGACGAACATGAAGTAGCCAAGACCTTATGTTAACTGGTCTAGTCCGTATGAGATGGAGAAAAGAGTCAATGTGATCTGCACAATCTATAATAATTTTAGACATGTGGCAATGAATTGCAGAAGAAGAATGGGAAGAGGCAATGCAAGACCATGGAGAGCATCTAGAATGGTCTCCTATCATTGTCATAAACTAGGACACATTGCTAAGTTTTGCAGAATGCAAAGGAATCTACCGATAAGTCACTCTATAAAATAGAAAGGGAAGAAGAAAGTGAATGTTGAAAAAACTAGAGCCAAGATGGATAAGATTTGGAAGAAGAAGAGTGAGGAAAAATCATCAAAGGATTCCAATTCTTCATCGCAAGTGGCGAATTCTTCACCAGCAAACTAAGTTGTTCTTACAACTTGGGGGGTGCATATTGTCAAATCTTGAGATATACCCCTGAATGATGTTCTGTAAGTTAAATCTACATATCTTGATGCACTTTAATGTTTTCATGTGTTTTTAGATCATAACTGGTAATATTATTTAATGTATTTTATGATGTTTTAGGGTTTTGTCAGTTAAAGCATTTATTGTGGCAGATAGAAAGCAAATAAATTGAACTTTTTGAGTTTCATTTGACACTTTGGAATCTTGATATCATTTGGAGAGTGAGCAGAGTAGTGAATAGTGTGTGCTAGCAACATTCAACCATTTACCAGCAATTGGAAGTGATTGAAGTAAAATAGCTGATCGGGTTATTGAAGGTTTTGACAGTTGAAAACCCTAGTACCAAAGCAAAAAGGTATTTATCTGAGAAATTCTACTCTTTGCTTTAAGATTTGCATAGTTGATATGGATACTCCACATCTTATTGATGCGACAGAGAGGGAATGACCTGAATATAAAAGACATCCATATAAGTTCGAAGAGATAGACCCTGTCAATGCATTATCGGGTGTACCAAATGGTGTTCTACATGTTGAGGATGTAAGATCCTTTTACCATTGCAAATTAGATTACTTGGTGACCATTTTCAATCAATTCAGAACTCTGTGTCATAATAAAGGTATTTTGAAAGACCAATTTAAGAGCATCGCCGATAAAGGGTTTTACCATGCAATTAACTTTATTGATGATTTTGATGATGACTTGGTTAGATTTGTTTTGAGTTGTATTCATTATCAATTCATATGGCTGGATAGACCTCATAAGATCACAGAGGAAGCAATCCATGCGGTAACCGATTTTTGCTCAACCGATGAAGTACCATTATTAAGGTCAGTATTAAAGAATGAGGTGAAAAACTCACTGGATCAAACTGGGATGGAAGTGTCATGATGGTAAATAATATAGATGATCCTGCTATCAAATATGCATCCATGGTGATAGGTTACATAATTTTCTACAGTAGGAGAATGAACAACATACTGACAACAACTATTCATACTACCTTCCAGATGATAAAGGAGGATGTACACTATGACTTGGTAGAAGCTTTGAGAAGACAATTAATGGCTAATTTGGAAGATGTGAAGAAAGATAAAAAAGTTGAGATTTAAGTTTGGACAATCAATTATGGGGTTGTTCTTTTACTTTCAAAACTATTTCCCCAGTATTGGAGATGTTCAATGGATAATCGGTAGCCCTTCCCTACTTCAACTGAATAATAGTATTCAGACAAACAAGGATAAATTTGATGATATTTTATGGGGTTATTTTTAAAATATTCAAAAGAAAATGCATTCTAGAGAGCACATATCAACTAAGGTGGTGAACAAGTATGAGGATTCCATCTGCTTTATGGTAGGAACATACACATGTATGATGGAAGTTGTTATTCCAAGGAGCACATTGATAATGCCCATGGGTTATGAAGTAGACAAAGTTCTACTCATTTCCTATGTTGATCACTTATTGGATCAACCGGTTGACACCACTGCATAAAGGTTTGCAACATATAAAGATAAACTACTTCAAGTTTACTCTTAATTGTACCAACCAATAAATGAAAATAAGGTAAATAAAAAGACTGAAGCATTCGCTAAGTAGGAAGGAATTTCCAAGGAGTAGTTGGCAGCTACAAAAGTCAAACATCCAACAAAACAAGTAGGTACCTCTAGTGTACCAACTGGTACTCCTACTGGCAAAAGAAGAGAAGCTAAAGTAGCAGAAAAAAAGAAGGAAGAATAAATCAAAAGGAAACCTGTTGTATCTCCAAGAGATAATCTCTACATCAACTTCAAATATAGTAACATTATTAGGAGTGTTATCAACATTGCTAGTGTCAATAAACAAAGAAGGGGAGAAAGAAACCGATAAGAACTCAACTAAGTAACCGTTACTTGTATAGTCAACAATGACTAAAACTACACTGATCAATGTAATTGAAAACACAAATGTAAATGTTAGTGTTGCTACAAATGACAGCCAAAAGGATCGAGATAATGAAAAGAAGGTAGAGGAAGAACCGGTATCTGAACAAAATGTGGAAATACAACCACCACTGGTGAAGGAACTACATATTGAAAATCAACTAACATCGAACATAGCAACCACAGAGAAATAAAAGATAGAGACAAAGAAAGAAAAGACTGAGACAGAAAAAGAAAAAGGAGGAAAAGAAGAAAACATTGATTGATGATGATGATGATGATGAGGACTCGATGAGTATTAAAGGTCCTATTGATATAGACAATTTGAGTTCTTCAGAGTTACTGGAGATTGCTACTATTATGCAATCTAGAGCACAAAATAAAAGAATCAAGGAACAGAAAAGGGAAGCAGAGAATATTAGAATTGTTGTTGATATTTTGTCAAGTCTCCTACTAGAGACTGATATAGACCATTTGACTACCCCTATTCCTAAGCTTGGACAATTAGTTGTTGATGCTGAAGAACAACTTAAAACTCTTGAAGAGGCAACATACATTTCAGTTGAAAAAGATTACAAGAAGAAAAGGGGAGAACAGTTAATGTCTGACATAGACAAAGGCAAAGTAGCTCTGACGGTGAACAAATATTTGTTGAAAACTGGATTAGAAATAGGAGGTAAGATTTTGACTACTATCTCCAAAGTGTCACTATTTTGTTTTGATTTAAAGAAGAAGAGATAATATGTTGAGAAGGATCTATAAAGGTTAAGTAAAGCATTTACACTAGTACATGACTGAGCTATAACTTTTGGTAAAATAGTTGATGGTTTACATCACAAATTAGAGGTATATGATTATGAATAGGTGAAGCAGACCACATCGCTGAAGGAGCTCAAGACTCAGCTAATTCCTAAAATTGAAATATTGCAAAGATCATACGAGGAGTCTAAAGCAATTTTGGCTTCTCGAAACTAAGTACTGTTGATACTATGGAAGAGTTGGCAACACAAATAATTACACATGTTGAGATAACCAAAACACTATTCGAAACTTGGGATAATGACCTACAATGGTTGAACTTTCATTTCATTGATGTTTTCTTAAGAATTGCATTATAAAGGACATTAACACTTTTATCTCTATATATACATGCAATTTTTGATGACAAATTTTGATGTAATGTATGCATTTTACTTCTTTACTTGGCATTGTTGTCAAAGGGGGAGTAGAATTAGTCTAAGTGAGTGAGTCAAAATTTTGTATGTATTGTTAAGGGGGAGTAATGTATTTCATTTTTGTAATAGCATATAATTTCTAAGGGGGAGTACGAGTCTATGTATGTTAGATAGTCAATTTTTATGTTGCACACTTAGTTGATAATTTTTTTTCCTAAGTGTTGCCATCAATGCCAAAGGGGGAGATTGTTGGAATTTGATCAATCAGTAATGTTTGTTTTCTTAATGCAATCAGTACTTGTCTATTTTGTAAAGAGATTAGTTTGAGTTATGACTATTTTGTATGTTGTCATTTCTAGCAACTAAGTTTCCTTAGCTATCTAAGTCCTACAGTGAAACCAGTAATACTTAACTGGTAAGAAGAGACAATTTCATCAGAACCGGTAATTAGGGCTTGAACTGGTAAAAGACTGACAATGTGACATTCCAACAACCAATACGTGAGATTCATGAAGAATGAAGTGATGCGGTTTGACAACAACATTGAAGGATATCAGATGAAGATGTTTTCATGACCGCACAAGCAGATTTGATCAGATGAAAGAGTTTTGATTGACATAACAACAATGTTGACATAAAATTAACTAGTAGTGATGAAAAATCACTCATACTGGTAAATCAACACAGAATTTGTTGTCTTATGTCAGTGGATGACATAAGTAAAGTTTATATTAAAAGTTTGTCTAGATTCATTGAACCTAGGGAATTGTTCTAAGGTTCTAGCCAACCTAATGATGTTTTAAGATGTGTGATGAGGTATTAAGTCGGTAGTGTGTATGAGCTTGAAGAAGGGAGAAAATCTTTAGCAAATATTATATTTTTGACAATACAGTGATCACAGAAGTTTTGAGATGGTGTGTATGTGACATTGTGATGGTGTGTATGTGACGAAGCAGATCTTATCGATATTGATGATTTTATACTAAGATCATTTGAACCTATTGTTATCCTAGTAGTTACAACAACTAAATCCCTTTACTGGGTAGGTCCTAACTGGCCTTTATCACTTAGGTCCCCTAATAGGGAACTCTCAAAAGGAGTGATAAATCCTCACACGAGGTTGATCCTAACAAATCATTAAGCTCATCATAGGGCTGATAGGTAAATCCCCTAACCAGATGACTCCTAACCAAGTTTTCTCCTAACAGGGCTTTTTCATTGTAGACCTTAACCGATCAGATCTCTATACTGTAGTTAGTGGATCTTGTGGGTACCTATTCCCACCATGGTTTTTCTCATTTGGGTTTTCCATGTATAATATATTTTGTTATGTGGTTCATACTTTATGTGGTGATTGCATACTTGGTATTATTTCATATATTCTTATTGAGTTTCAAGTTGGTGAAATTGTTAATCAGATTTGTGTTGTTTTTATTTGCACTGATTCACCCCCCCCTCAGTGCCTTATAAGTTCATCAGGCAGTTCTTGACATTACTGCTTGATTTTTTGAATAGCTTTATCATGTGTTGAGCTCCATGGTCGTGCATTTTTCCTTAGAAGCTTATTAAGCTCCTTTCTTGCTTCTGCAATATTCTGAAAATATCTTGCAATATAACTAATTAGACCAAGAAATCTTTGTAGGGTTTTCTTATCCTTTGCTTCAACTTTCTAGATAGCTTCAAGAAAATGTTTCTAAGGATAGATTCATCCATTATGCTCTATTTTGGTTCCTATGAACAATAAAAATTTTGTACACTAGCTGACCTTTGTAGGATTGAGACACAAACCATGAGTTTGACAAATGGAAGGAAACTTCTTTAGATGTTCTAGATGACTTTTATGATCTTTCCTAAAAATGAGAATATCATCTATATATAGTTGAACAAACTTTGCATAAGGCAAAAAGATCTTATCCATAATCCTTTGAAATATTGAAGGTGTTGTTTTGATACTAAAGGGTAACACTATCCACTCATACAATCCTTTAGGCACTGAGAAATTCATTTTGTACTGGTCTTCTTCCTTTATCTTCACCTGCCAGAATCCTTTTGTTAAATAAAATCTACCAAACACATTACATCCTTGAATTCTTTGCCAGATTTAATCTTTACTAGGTAGAGGATGTTGATTAATTTCCAAATAGGCGTTTAAAGGTTTGTAATTTACAACTAACCATTTTTCAACTAACTCATTCTTGTGTTCATCCTATTTTGGGACATACATGACATGACATGAGAAATGACTGGTGCTTTGTCGAATTAACCCTTTTTGTAGTAATTCAAATATTTCTTTATCACAAAGCTCCTGATCTGATTTTGATAAGATGAAATAAATGGCTTTGCAAACAAGGATCATTTCTTTTCCATATTGATATTTTTTAAGTTTGAGTGAAAAATCAAACATTCTCTAATATCTATCAAGATCTTTGGTGACAACACTATTAGAAATTTCTTTTTGTATTGTCTCAAGATTTGGTTTCACCTCTTCTGCTTTTTTATGAACCAGACTCTTTTTCCTGGTTCAAATCGCCTCTCATTCTTTTGAAATGGCAACTTTGGAGAGTAAGACCTGGTTTCATTAATTTGTGGAATAGAACCAAATCTAAAAGATATGATAGATCTTGTTTTCCCTATTGTATAAGGAGTTCAACTTTGCATAGTGTTGCTGCCAATAATGCAATCATAATGTTCATCTAGAAACTCAAAGAACCTAGTTTCCTTGATTTAGCTATCAAATTGTAAAGGAACAACTCTTTTATATCTAATGGGGTTTTCTTTATCTATTATTGATCTTATGCTTGTTCTAGTGTGTCTCCAACAATCTCTAGGAAAAAAATAAGCTTGTGCTAGATTGTAATTAGCTCCTAAATCTAACAATGCACATAAGGAATAAGCTTTGAATATAGGAAACTTGACTGTTATGATGAATTAAGGGCAAGGATTTTAAACTCCTTTCAGGTAGGTGTAAACTATTGGTTCTTCCTCTTAACCCTTTTCTTTGACAACTTCTTATAGAGTTACAAATGAAGTCTGCTCACATTTCAAACTTTTTTCTTCATCAAGATATTTTCCTAGCTGACTTGTACCAGATATGTTTTCCATTAGATCTCCTTTATTCTTTTTATTTCATTATCAACTTTTTCTTTGACTGAATACAGGAAGGCTAGACGATTTTGCAACCATTGATTTCTAGATACTTGCTAAAATATGTTTTTGGCCAATTGGATTACTGACATATTTTGAGGAAAATTCTTCATCTTTCCAATATCTATCTTGTAAGATTGGATTGTCATGCATAATATTAGCCTTTTCAATTTCCAGTCTAACTAGCTCCTGAGTTATTCTTTAATGTTGAAAAGGTGTCACATATTTTTCCTTTTGTTTTTCAAGTTTCTAAATTTTCTTTTCAATTTCATGAAGCTATTTTTCAAGATCAGAGGATTGCACTATGATTAGAATATAAGGACTGCCTCCTCTTGCTCTTTCATAAATTCTCCCCTGAGAGAAATACATGTAGCACAAGAAAGAACTCTTCAGCCGTTGAACTGGAAAAATCATGGAACTGACCATACTTGCGAACAATAATAGTATCTAGGTCAGAAGGACTATCATAGTCCTATTCTAGAAGACAAATGTCTTCTAAATCAGAACTAGCATCACTATAGATTCTACTCAATGGTAAGTATTCAAGACCTATTTTTCTGAGTGTGTGTACTTTTATATGATGTTCGGGCTTATGGTGTTGATCACATTTATTGGCATAATGGGGTCCTTTATAGATATAACATCATGTCTTAAAATCATTTTTTTTTATGCGATGCTTTTTGCGAAGATACATCTTCTTTTTGTGTTTCCTTCTAGGAGAGTTGGACCTATATATCCTAAAGGTTCGGTCTGCATATTTTTGTTTGCATTATGGATGAATTGATTATGTGTTGCATTGATGTTTTGTCATTGATGTCAACACTAGCTGATATGTATGGTTATCGACAGTCACACTTTGGTTACTAGTAGAAGATCTAGTGTTACTGGTAGAAGAAATTATCCGTTGACACTTTCGGCATGTTTGGATGAATGAAGTATATTGGATTTCATGTGTTATATGTTCCATGAGCATGTTTTGGTCAGTTGGTATTGGATTGGTAATTGGATGTTGTCATACACTCTGGTAAACCCTTACTGACACTGGTTTAAGGCTTTACCAATAGAGCTTTCATTAAGGAATCATAACAAGATGCACAATTGGTGTTGGTGCAGCTTCTTTAAGGATTTTAGGATACTAAAGATGTTCTTTGATCATGCTTCAATTACTTGAAGACATTTCTTTGGCATGGTGGACCCAAAATAGGTCCACTACCTATCTAGGTTATAGACTGGTATCATACTAACATGTACTCTACATGTTACCGGGATGCTTGGAGATGATTTATGAATTTGTTATTACTGTTTTGGTCTTAAGTCGGCATGCAATATCATTATAATAAGGAATTATGTAATGATCTTATTGTAATATCTTTAGGTGGCCGACCTAATTGATTTAGGCCTTAGGGTTTGTATAAATAGGAGGTAGAAACTCTTTGTAAAGTATCATGGTTATTGGAAAGGTCATGATCAAGGAATGTAATGTGTGAATATTGTAATATCATTCAGGAAGAGGAGTTGATCGGTCATTGGTGATCGAATTGGATTTAGAAGATGATTTAATCCTCCAACATTGAGCTTAACCAAGACTATAATCAGGAATAGTAGATGCTATTTCCAATAGTTCACTCTATTGGATTTTTTTCCATTTATCTTGAGAAGGTTGTATCCTCTCTATAGTCAATGAGACTCTTTTGTAATGAGCAGTACGCTATAGGCAATGTGCCTTCCTGCAAGTGCAAGCCCCTCATTGTAACACATACTTTTTACAGAAGTATCATCTGAGTGTGGGTAGGCTTCCCACCATGGTTTTTCCCTTTCTAAGTTTTCTATGTATAAATCATGGTGTTATGGCGTATGGTTGCTTTGCATTGATTATCTAGTTAATTATTAAGATGTATTGTTTATCGGTATATGTTCCCACCAACATATATTTGTGCTTTATCGATACTTGATTTGTTTAAGGTTATATTGTGGATTAAAATTTATAATCTGTTAACAACTGATTCACCCGCCCCTCTCAGTTGTTCACTGGTTATCCTAACAATTGGTATCAGTGCTTTGGTCCTCTTTTGCAGAAGCTTAACTGCTTGAGGTAGATCCTATGGGAACTAACACTTCTAATCCACCACCAACTATTTTTAGAAAAGAAATCCCTAAGCTTGATGGAAAAAATTATGGGATATGGAAAATTTGAATGGAGACTCTTCTTAGATGTCTTGGCAAGGATATTTGGGAGATTACTAAGAAAGGATACACACCTTATGATCCAACATCTAGAAATCCTACTCCTACAGACCTAGATAAGAATATCAAAAATGATTGTAGAGCTAGAGAAGCCCTCCTGTGTGCGCTTACTGATCAATAGATCATGAGATTGACTGACAAATCATTGGCTAAGGTTGTATGGGACAAATTTCAAACTCTGAATGAAGGTGACCCTACTGTCAAAATTGGTAAACTTGATGGTTGCCAAGTAAGATATGAAAACTTGAAGATAAAATATAATGAAATAATTCATGTGTTTATGGAAAGAGTAAATGAGATTGTTATGGGAATTCAATATTGTTGAGGATTACTAAGTGAAGATGAAATAGTTTCCAAAGTCTTGAGAGCCCTTCCACCAACATACAAGATGAAGGCAACTGCAATTAATGAGTTAAGAATAATGGAAAACACTTCAGTCAACAAAGATATTCTTTATCTACTTTTGAGCTTGAAGAATTTGGATCTCTTGGAGTTGTAAAGTTTGAACCTTCTTTTCATGCATCATCATCAACATCTACCAGCAAGAGTGATTGGAGAGCCATATATGCAAAAGAATTGGAAGACATGAGGAAAGAAGATGAAGAGATTGAACAACTTGAATCCTTATTTTCTAGAAGAGTACCTAAAGGATCAACTAGAAGTAAGTATGAAGGAAAAGCACCTTTTAAATGTTTTTCATGTAATAAGATTGGTCATTTTGCATCTAGATGTCCTGAAAGGAATGCAAGGTTTGAGGAAAGAGTTAAGAAAACTTTTAAGCCTAACCAGAATAGATATAGATTCAAGAACAAAAAAAATTGTTACATAGTAGATGAGGAAGGAGTAACTGATGACTCTAGAGATGAACCCACAGAAGACTCTGTGATGTAGAGGTATGGTTCCAACAACTTGAAAATGCTCCAAGTTGCTCACTTGCTCAACGGGAAACCCAATCCCTTTCAAAAGAGAATTTCCCAACCAAGCCTCAAACCTTTAAGAGTATCAATTCAATATCCCATATCACCTATTTCCATCCCCATAAACCCACAATGAGATAGTGTGCAAGGTTATCAATGTTTGGTTTCAAACCCCACAGGAAAAAATGCTCAAAATGGCTCAAATTGCTCACAACCCCTCCAAATGGTTTTATAGGCCAAAAAAGGCTCAAGAAAGGTTTGATAGGTTCCTAAAAACTCAAATTATTCCAAAAAATCCTCTGATTTGGTTGTTCAAGTCCCAAAAGTCACAAAGTGCAAATTGGCTCCTTAGACCTATTAACCTTCAAAACTCACTTTTTGGCTTCCCACCCAAAAACTCTAAAGGATAGGAAAATATTGTTTTATTTTAATTAACACCAGCTTGGGGAAGAACTTTCTAGCAAAGGACAAGTTATAGAACCTCTTGTAAGTACCATTTCTATTAAACCCTCATCTAGGCTAATAAGGGCTAATTTAAGCACTTAACAAAGGAACTACCCCCCATACCTACAACTTAAAAATATTAAATATTGGATAACCTTGGGGTATCCATATAGTCACCAAATACCAAGTTATAGCTTCTGGTTTGTATTAAAACTAAAGTTATGGGGATTGTTCATGAATTTTATTCAATTCCCACAACTAGTCACATAGAGATGCAAGCCCAAATTTTAACAAAATCTCACCCAAAATGCATCCTTTTGGTCTGAAACCTTTTGGATATTAAAATAAACTCCCAAATCCTCCATTTAACTAATTTTTAGAATTTTCCCATGGTGAATTTGGAAGAAATGGGAAATTGAAGTTGAAACCCTAGGAAAGGGCACTTTCACGGGCTGTTTGGATCTGTTACAACTTCTCTCCCTCAATACTCCACCTCTAGACCTCTGGTTGGATAAAAAAGAAAATTATTTCACCCCTCTAACTCCCCATGAAATAATTTTTCAGTTTGGAGGTCATGAAATTCCGTACCAACCGAAAGAACATAAAATTTTCTGAAAAAATGCAGTATTTAATTGATTTCAAATATCAAGTTTATAAATTCCACCCACAAAAACCCCCACACGAGTTTGTTGAGGCATTTTATATTTTTCCCAAAATTTTAAAACTTTTTTTAGATGGTTATGAACATTGGGCAACCAATTACAACAACATTTTGAAAAGTTGCTTTACAAATTGACAACTTTGTCAATTTTTGATAATTTTTGCATTTTGCCATTCAAACTAATTTTATTATCAACCTAGGGACCTAAAAACATTTAAATGGATCTAAATAGACCAAAAAAACCTTGAATCCCTAATTCTACTCATCCTAAGTCCCTTTGACCATAGTTGACCATAGGGTTTATAATGCACGCTAGGCCACTAGGCCTTACAAAATGGACAATTAGGTCCTTATTATGAAACAAAACATAAAAAAAGGATTCTTTGATCCTTCCAAACACCTTTCTATCAAAAAAATGAATTTTTCAATCAATAAATTATGAAATTGAGGCTTGTACCCCTGCACCATCCTCCCAGGGTGGGCTGATCTCATTTCTACATGAGATAAGTTGGTCCAATGAAGTGCCATGCTTCAAAATTTCTGCCTCATCCATCCATACTACCTCTTCAACAGGTTCTCCTACCCATTTCACAAGGTATTTTTTGTATTCTTTATTTCTGGTCTTCTTAATGATCCTTTCATCAATGATCTTTTCAAGCTTCTTTGGTGCATGAGGAGGTATATCAGCCATGTCCTCTTGAATCTCCTCCACATGAAAGTCTATACCTATAGCAACATTCCCTTTATAGTGTGTTAGATCACATACACTAAAGATAGGAGAAATACCAAGGTTAGAGGGAAAGGATTGTTAGGTCCTGGAGACAATTGAGAGGGGGGGGTGAATCAATTGTCTAATAATAATAAACCAAAAATAAACTTAATAAAATTACTGTTTAATACCGATGAAACAGTCTGTGATACCGATGGACAGATTTAATAGATAAATGCAATATCGGTAAATATTAATGCA
Source organism: Cryptomeria japonica (assembly GCF_030272615.1). Lineage (NCBI taxonomy): Eukaryota > Viridiplantae > Streptophyta > Pinopsida > Cupressales > Cupressaceae > Cryptomeria > Cryptomeria japonica. The sequence goes on along the minus strand of NC_081408.1, from coordinate 695,604,252 downwards.
TGAAACAAAAGAAAAAAGTCATCCACAACACATAACACCAATATTTGTACGTGGAAACCCTGTAAGGAGAAAAACCATAGTGGGAAACCTTACCCATAATCAGATGATACTACTGCAGATAGTAAGTGTACATAAATGGGGTCTGCACACGCAGAAAGGACAAGTGCATAGAGCTCACTGCTCAGACACAAATAAGAGTCACACTGACTATAATTGGATGGTTAAATCCAATAAGAATGTACTGCTTAAAATAGCATCTTCATATGTTGGATTCAGTACTTGTGTAGTTCTAATATGCTTTCACAAAATCCTAGCTTCACCTTCAAATGATGTTTGTGTGTATAGCTCTGGTTAATCTCACATATATCTTCGCACAAAACCTTTTTCACATTCCTCCATCGATCTTACAATTAAGACCTTATATTTATACCATGACCTAAGACCAATTTTAGTAGGTCGGCTCTATAAGATATTACAATAAAATCATTTTACAAACAATACAATATACGATGCAATAACTGATTGAACATGTCAGCTTAATGCATTCACAACAATAATTAATCATCTCCATAGTGTGCCATGCTGATCTAGAAAAGATAAAACTATCGGTGTAACCCTGGACCTGTTTGCCAGTAATAGCAAATATGCAAATACAAATATTCCAATGAACAACTCTCTAAGATAAGATGTCCAAACAATGTCTTTGACATTACCAAGTGTTTTTCATGCCATTCCAAGTGCCGATGATCATTATATCCTACTGGTGTACTATATACCAGTGACTGTGCATTAGTCACTTGCTTGTCGGTGAATGTTGTTGGAGCTCCAAGGTGCTAGAGTTTTAGTAGGTGTTGACATCAATGACAAAACCATACCAAAATGCCAACAATCTCCCCCTTTGGCATTAATGGAAACACAAGATGGAAAAACCATCAAAGTGCCAAAATAGAAATGCCAAATACCAAAAACCAACAATCTCCCAAAAAGATCATTACAGAGTTCAGAAACCAAAATAGATAATCTCTCCCCCTAGGAGTAACATGTATCTTTCTATGTTTTTCTGTGTTTTTCCATACCAATCTCTCCCCCTTTGACATCAAATGCCAAAGAAATATAAAAACCATTTTCAGATACAAAATACCAACTATACCAACTATACCAACTACTCCCCCTGAAAAGTAGCTTCCTCATCAAAGCCAGAGTAAGAATATATCTCTGTTAATTCTGTCGATTGATGACATATATCATCTCTCTAAGTATCTACCAATGGGGGTATGACCCCAAGCTATTCTCTTAGATTTTCAAAAGTCTCCTTAGGTAGGGGTTTAGTGAAAATATCTACAATCTGCTCTTTAGTGTTCACATAAACTAGTTTGACTTATTTTGCTTCTACATTTTCTTTCAGAAAGTTCAATTTGATAGAAGCATGTTTAGATTTAGAATGTAGTACCGGATTCTTGGATATATCAATTGATGCAGTGTTATCATAATAAATAGTTATAGGTTCCTTACAATTTACCTTTATGTCCTTCAACATTTATTTAAGCCATAATACCTGTGTACAATTTGTTGCTGCTACAACATATTCTGATTCTACTGTTGATAAAGATGTACAACTCTGTTTCTTACTTAACCAAGAAATTAATCTGTTTCCAAGGAAAAATGCTCTATCGGTGGTGCTTTTTCTGTCATCTATATCTCCTACCCAATTTGTATCTGTGTATGCACATAATTCAAAGTTGTCATCTCTAGGATACCATATGCCAAGATATGTAGTGCCTTGTAAGTACTCGAAAATCCTTTTCACTGCTTATTCATGATTTTCTCTAGGATTACTTTGAAATCTTGAAACAATACATACTGCATTCATAATATCTGGTCTTGTTTGTGTTAAATATAGTAAACCTCCTATTATAGATTTGTACCTGGTTGGATTAATAGGCATTGACTCATCTCTTAGTGATACTTTGTCATTTGTAGTCATAGGTGTACTTACCGGTTTAGAGTTCTCCATCCCAAATTTCTTTAGTAACTCCTTTAGGTACTTAGTTTGAATCAAGAATATACCTTTATCAGTCTATGAAATCTGCAATCCTAAGAAGAATTTTACTTCTCCAATCATAGACATTTCAAATTCTTGCTGCATTTTGATAGAAAAATCTTTACATAATCCATTTTCTCCTCCAAAGATTATATCATCAACAAAAACTTCTATAACCAAGATGTCATCATTAGTCACTTTATAGTATAAATTAATGTCTGCATTACCTTTAGAAAAGCCAATCTCCAAAAGGTACTTATCTAATCTTGCATACCAAGCTCTTGGAGCTTGCTTCAACCCATACAAAGCTTTTCTTAACCTACAAACCATATCTTTGTTATCTGTCAAGGAAAATCCATCAAGTTGTTCAATGTAAACCTCTTCTTCAATAATTCCATTCAAGAATGCATATTTAATATCCATTTGATATACTTTGTAGTTATTATGAGTTACAAAAGCCAAGAATAATCCAACTGCCTCAATTCTAGCTACTAGTGCAAAGGTTTCATTATAATCAATTCCTTCTTTTTGAGAATATCCCTTACACACTAGTCTTGCTTTATTTCAGATTACCTTACCATCTTCATTAAGTTTGTTTCTAACTACCCATTTGGTTCCAATAACAATTTTATCTTTAGGCCGGGGAACTAATGTCCAAGTGTTATTCTTCTCAATTTGTTCTAATTCTTCTTCCATAGCTTTAATCCAAAATTTATCTTCACATGCCTCATTAACTGATACTGGTTCAATTTGAGAAATAAGACATACCTCTTCATTTGCCAATCTTCCTCTTGTCATAATTCCTCTATATTTGTTTCCAATTATCTGATCTTCAGAATGATTCAATCTTACATATCGGGGTGTCTTTGTTTGTTGTTGTTCCTCAGTCATTGTGGAATTTTTAGATGATACCGGTGTAATTGGATCTTCACTCTGTACCGGTGGATTTTGTGTAGGTTCATTTGTTAGAATTTCTATTGCCGGTTTTGAATCTATATACCTTGAAGTTCCTCTGAATTGTTCATCAATGTTTACATTTGTACTCTCAACAATTTTCTGCAATCTCTTGTTGAAAAATCTATATGCTTTACTCTTAGATGAATAACCAAGAAATATTCATTCATCACTTCTAGGATCAAATTTTCCAATATACTCATCTTTTCTAATATAGCATTTACTACCAAAGATTCTGAAATATTTAAGAGTAGGAGTAATACCAAACCATAGTTCATGAGGGGTCTTACCAGTTTCACCTTTGATGTGAAATTTGTTGAATGTATAGACCACTGTACTTACTGCTTCTCTCCAATATACATGTGGTAGGTTTGCTTCTGATAACATACTTCTTGCTGCATCCAGGATAGTTCTGTTTTTCCTTTCAACAACTCCATTTTGTTGAGGTGTTCGAGGTGTTGATAGTTGTCTTCTGATTCCATTCACTTCACAGAATGCATTAAATTCCTTAGATGTAAATTCACCTCCTTGATCTGATCTTAAACATTTGATTTTATTGCTGGTTTTATTTTCAACCATTGCTTTGAATAGTTTAAACTTTCCAAGTGCTTCTGATTTTTCTCTGAGAAAAGTAACCCAACACATTCTAGAATAATCATCAATGATTAGCATGAAATATCTATCACCTTGCAAACTTTTAGTTCTAGCTGGACCACATAGATCAATATGAATTAAATCAAGAGCATTATTTGATTTTTTTGGAATACTTTTGAAACTAGCTCTAACATGTTTTCCAAATTGACATTCCTTACATACTATGTTGTGAGGTTTGACAATTTTAGATAAATCTCTAACTTCCTTAGTAGTACTAATTTTTACCATACAATAATAATTTACATGACAGAGTCTCTTATGTCATAACTAACTTTCATCAATGTGTGCAATCAAGCATGTCTTTTCATTGTTATTCAAATGAAAGATATTACCTCTAGCCTGATTACCGGTTGCAATTTGTAAACCACTTTTGTTCATGATTTTGCATTTTCCATTCTTAAATTGTAACTGAAATCCTTTCTCAACTAATTGACCAACACTCAAAAGATTATGCTTTAAACCTTCAACATAGTAAACATTGTCAGTGTTATGCTTACCATCAAGAGATATTGAACCCTTACCTTTGATCTGACAAGCTTTGTCATCTCCAAATCTTACTAAGCTCCCATTATATTCTTGAAAGTTCAATAATTTACCTTTATCTCCTGTCATATGATGTGAGCATCCAGAATCAATGCTCCATTCAACCTTTACTTCAACTTTAGCTACGAGGGCTTGCTCTACTAGTTGAACAATAGGTGTCGGTTGATCTTCTGTTATAGCAACAAAAACCCATCCATTTTCTGTCGGATCTTCATCAGAATCATCAGTCGCTCCTTCATTAGCAACATAACAAGATTTGTCCTTATTCTTCTTGAATTTGTATCTCTTATATACAAGATTAGGCTTGTATGTCCTTCTGGCTTCTTGTCTTAGTCTTGCATGTCTATCAGGGCATCTTGAAGCCATATGACCTATCTTGTTGCAGTTAAAACATTTAAAGGGTTCTTTACCTTCATACTTACTTCCAACTAGACCTTTAGGCATATTTCTTGCAAATAGTGCTTCAAGTTATTCATTTTCTCTCCTTCTTTCCTCAAGTTCTCTTGCATAAAAGGCTTTCCAATTAGATTTGTCAAGTGATGATGCAGATGATGCTGATTCTTTGAAAGCTAAATCTGTCTTTATAGTAGCAACAGGACCAAATTCCTCAATTTCAAAGGCTAAAAGTTTTCCAATCAATGTATCCCTAGTTACTGATGTATTAGGCATTGTTCTAAGTTCATTTATAGCAGTAAATTTTAATTTTATATGCCGGTGGCAATCCTCTTAAAAATTTTGAAACAATTTCATCTTCACTTAAGGTTCCTCCACAACATTTAATACCCAAAACAATTTCATTTACTCTTTCCATAAAAGCTAAAATTCTTTCATCTTCTTCCATTTTCAGATTTTCATACCTGACTCGGAAGCTTTCAAGTTTTGAAATTTTGACTATGGAATCTCCTTCATTCAATGTTTCCAAATGATCAAAAATAGCTTTAGTAGTAGACCTATCTGATAGTCCCATGATTTGCTGATCTGATAATGCGCTCAGAAGTGCTTCTCTTGCCTTGCAATCATTTTCCTCATCTTTGGCCAGATTTGGAGGATTGGGTTGAGTTGTAGTAGTAGCAGTATATCCATTCTTTGTAACCTCCCAGATATCTTTTCTTATGCAATTCAAATGTGTCTCCATTCTGATCTTCCATATGCCATAGTTTGTTCCATCAAGTTTAGGACTGTCCTTTCTAAAATAGTTGCTAGACATTGGATCTCCTCAAGTTGTTAAACTTTTGCAAAAGAGGACTGGGCTCTAATACCAATTGTTAGGTCTCGGAGACAACTGAGAGGGGGGGGCATGAATCAGTTGTCTAATAATAATAAACCAAAAATAAACTTAATCAAATTATTGCTTAATACAGGTGAAAGAGTCTGTGATACCGGTGTACAAATTTAACAGATAAATGCAATACCGGTAAAGAATAATGCATGAAACAAAAGACAAAAGTCATCCACAACACATAACACCAATATTTATACATGGAAACCCTATAAGGGGAAAAACCACGGTGGGAAACCTTACCCACAATCAGATGATACTACTACAGATAGTAAGTGTATATAAATGGGGTCTACACATGCAGAAAGGTCAAGTGCCTAGAGCTCACTGCTCAAACACAAATGGGAGTCACACTGACTACAATTGGATGGTTAAATCCAATAAGAATGTACTACTTAAAATAGCATCTTCATATGTTGGATTCAGCACCGGTGTAGTTCTGATATGCTTTCACAAAAACCTAGCTTCACCTCAAATGATGTCTGCATGTATAGCTCTGCTTAATCTCACATATATCTTCACACAAAACCTTTTTCACATTCCTCCATAGATCTTACAATTAGGACCTTATATTTATATGATGACCTAAGACCAATTTTAGTAGGTCGGCTCTACAAGATATTATAATAAAATCATTTTACAAACAATACAATATCCAATGCAATAACTGATTGAACATGTCGGTTTAATGCATTTACAACAATAATTAATCATCTCCATAGCGTGCCATGCTGATCTGGAAAAGATAAACATGCTGGTGTAACCTTGGACCTATTTGCCAGTAATAGAAAATATGCAAATACAAATATTCCAATGAACAACTCTCCAAGATAATATGTCCAAACAATGTCTTCGACATTACCAAGTGTTTTCTATGCCATTCCAAGTGTCAGTGATCATTATATCCTGCTGGTGTACTATATACCGATGACTGTGCATTAGTCACTTGCTTGCCGGTGAATGTTGTTGGATCTCCAAGGTGCTAAAGTTTTAGTAGGTGTTGACATCAATGAAAAAACCATACCAAAATACCAACAAGGATATCTCATAGGCATTCAACCCGTGTTTCTTCAAAACCTTGCAAGGACCCACTTTCTTCATGAGTAACTTTGTATGCTTCCCCTTTGGTAATCTTTCTTTTCTCAGGTAAACCCACACCATATCACCAATTTGAAATTGTACACCCCTCCTATTCTTATCAACAAGTTCCTTGTGATTTTGTGAACTCTTTTTGGAGGGCTACCCTTACTTGATCATGCACTTCTTTCATGCTATCAGCAAATGGTTCACCATGAGCACTTGTTTTCCCATCATGTGGAAGGTCTATCAACTCCAAGATGCCTCTTGGATTCTATGCATACATAATTTGAAATGGACTCCTTCATGTACTCCTATTCATAGAATAATTGAATGCAAATTCAGTTTGTGGAAGTACAACATCCCACTTCTCTCCATATTGCTTTGTCAAGCATCCCAATAGGTTTCCCAAGGACATATTCACAACTTCATTTTGGCCATTTGTTTGTGGAAGGTAGGATGAACTAAATTTCTAGTTTGTTCCCAACCTCTTCCATAAGGTTCTCCAAAAATGGCCAATGAAATTCACATCCCTATCAGACACAATTGTTAGATGAAGTCCATGTATCCTTACAATCTCTTTGAAAAACAAATTTTCTACATAGGTTGCATCACTTGTACTCTTACATGGCAAGAAATGTGCCATCTTACGAAACCTATCTACAACAACAAAGATGCTATCAAAGCCTTTTTGAGTCCTAGGAAATCCCATTACAAAATCCATACTACAACTTTCCCAAGGCCTTGTAGGTATGGGTAATGGTTGATACAAACCTATATTGGTGGAAGTACCTTGGCCTTTTGACAAATAGTGCATGTTTCAAAAAATCTTCTTACATCACTTTGCATCTTAGGCCAATAGTAGTGTCTTCTTACCTACTCATGGGTTTTATCCAACCCAAAATGTCCACTCATGCTTCCACAATGCTTTTCTTTCACAATATTCTCCCTCATTGAACTCCTAGGAATGCATAGTTGATGTCCTTTGAACAGTAAACCATCTTGGATCAGGTAATCAACATATTCAACATGCTATGCTTCTGGAAAATCAGAACAAACTTTATAAATTTCATAAAAGTCTTCATCACCTTCATACATACCTTTCAAGGTCTTATCACTATTTAAAAAATGGGTTTTCTTTTCCCATAATTGGCTAAGTTTTTGAAATTTTGAATCAGATGCACTATTAACTGTTTCAAGCCTATGTTAAGTCTTAAGGGTTTAGCATTTCATTTTTTAAAAATCATTCAATGTTGGATAAAAACCCTTTGTTTTCTATTCCTACATTACTTTATCCACTTAAGTGATGGGTCTTGGGGTCGTATGAAGTGTCCCCCCCTTGTCATTTGCCTAAGCAGTCGTTGAATTAATCATAAAAAATTTATGCCCTATACCTTTCTCTTTCTAATGTTGTCGGGCCCAGTAAGTGTCGTGTAAGTCTCAGATGGATCTATGGTTTTCGCTATTTCGCTAGGTTAAGTTGCGCATGTTTTAAGACCCACGAAATGGTGAAAGGGAAAAGTTGTTCGATGGTGCGCATTTGATCCAATTTAAAAGGCCTCCATCTCGCTCAAGATCTAACGGCTGGCATTATTTCGCAGCCGAAACTAGCAAGTGAAATACCTTTTGCAAAATGGCAAAAAGGTTTGGTGGGACCCTGTAGCAAAGGCTTTTCAAATAGCTAAAAGGTGATCAAGTCCAAGAAAGATCGACGGTTCGTGTTGTTTCGTGGCTGATAGATGCTCACGTGTTACACCTTGCGAAACAATGAAAAGGTCTTTTGGCCTAGGCGAAAGGGAGTTTTCATAGGAGCTTAATGAATGTCCAAGTTTCATCTGATCTGGTGGCTAGCATAGTTTCATAAGAGAAAGGTGCTCGACAGTTAGCTTTCGTGAAGTAGTGAAATGATGTGGTGCTCCAAGTAGGCAGTCCAGTTTGTCAAGACGGCGAGTAAGATAATGACACGTAGCAGAAAGTCACAGTGGTCAGCAAGTAAGATAAGGACACGTGACCGAATGGTCCAAGAAGATGACTCATGTCACGGCATGTGAAAGTGACTGGGTAGATACAGGTGGCAAGGATGAGGTGAAGTTCGGTGTTCCCCCTCAGCGACTGAAAGGTTGACATGTCAGTTTAAAAGTGACTAGATGCCAGATGGATAGAGTTGAGTCAGAGGGCCCACGTCTGCCGGATTCAATTAGGGTTTTAAGCAGCGAGCAAGTCAGATGTAATCCAACGACCGGTGTGATTTCACAAAGGTAAAATGCTCATGTTTTAAAACCATCGATAATAGTGAAAAGGTTTTTGTGGCCCCAAGGATAGATAAAGCATGAAGTTAAAGGATGGTCATCTCCGATTTGATCTAACGCTTCGCATTGTTTCGTGGCCCAAAGTTGAGGGCGGGTTAAGCTACGCGAAATAGCAAAAAACCATTAGCCGACAAGGGTGAGGCGCGGTTAATAAAAAAGATGATGGTCCTGGTAGGAGTTAAATGTCGAGCAGTTAAATTTCCATCTGATGCCTGGCATAGCTTCATGAAAGGAAAGTGCTTGACAGTTAGTTTTCATGAAATGGCGAAAAGGAGGTAGGGCTCAGTGCTAAGGAAAAGCTATTAAGTCAGTGTAAAGACCAATTAAGTTTCATTTGATCGGACGGTTAACGTGATTTCACTTGGCGAAATTGCTCAAAGGTTATGCTCTATGAAACAACGAAAGAGCGAAAAAGAAAAGTGCGCAGGCATGTTGTGACCCGTTGGAGCGAAAATTTTGAATTCTTCATGAATTCAATTCTGAAGGGATGATCGAAGCATGCGGTATCAATGTCGTAGTTAAGAGCCTGAGTACCATATATGATCTCATATCAATTAAATGAAGGTATCATTCTAAAACGTTGTTGCAGAGAAGTGATTGCAGAGCTATTTTCTTCAAAAAAGAAAATTTATTCAGTTGCAGAGTGGATTCCTTCAAGTGAAAATAGGTTCTCTTATACTCTTGTTTGGCAATCACTTAGCAGTGTGTTTTAATTAAGGTCTTGATTTGTCATATAACAGTTGGGGATAATAGTTAGACTGCTTGCATAATTTCAAGATGGCACCTAAGAGAGAATTCTTAGGAAAAGTTAATTACCAGGAAAGGGCCATTTGTGATGATTTTCTTGAAAATTTGACATTGTCAACTAATCTGGCATCAAAGGTGAAAGAACTAGTGCCGAGAGCTCCTTTCTTGAAAATAGGAGAGGGGTTATATGATAAGGGTAATTGGTTGAGAGACCCATAGGTTGGATTGTCCGGATTGGGGTTATTCAAAGTAGGATTTGGCATGAGCAATTCCCCAGCCCCAATGAACAACATCTGGGAGTTAGATGTTGGAAAATTGGTGGTTCCATGAGTATTCATGGATATGGATCTCTTAACCTAGATTGCACATAATTATGATCTAGTCACAAGAAGCATTAGGGATATAAATGGGAAAACCCTCATTGAAATTCATAATGAGGAGTTCAGAAATGCTTTTGGGCTAAATGAGTTTACTAACTTTATAGAACCTATCAATTTCAAATCATTAGCTCAGGTATACAGTGTGCAGAGGAACCACCTTAGAAATGGGCCTCTTAAAGAATTTTTTGTCAAGATAGGTGGGTTGACAGTTGTAGGACCCAACACTGAAGAGCCATTTTCATTGAATCTGTTCACTCTTAGGGATAAGGGATTGTATTGGTCACTATGCCAGATTTTTGAAGAGGATGCTAAGGCAAATATGCCCACTCATTACATGCTAATGATTGCTCAGATTTTGAATCCTTCTCTTGCAGTAACCTTTGATTATGCTTCTTTTATCATTGATGTTATCCATGAAGCATTGATAGGAATAAAGAATGGGAAAGTGGATAGGCCTTTTGGATGGTATTCCCTCATCATGCATCTATTTTTATTCAAGGGTGGTGATTATTTTGCAAGTGGAATGGATCTTGTAAAAGATAAAGATGGAGAAAAGATGCCAGTACAATTATGGAGTACAGTGCTGTCATGGGACAGGGATGATGCTAGTTTCCTAAAATTTGATAAATGTTTTGGATCAAAGATTAGGGCTCTCCTCTATTCATAGAATCCAAGAGCCTCCAGGGTTATTTTGGAGTTTATTAGACCAAAAGAATTTGCAGAAAATATAAAAATTGTTCATAATTGGGGTGAAATTTACTTATACCCTATCTCCACATTTTTTAGAATATTTGGTTTCAGAGGCACTCCATTTTTATTGCCCTATCAGGTCCCTCTCAAAGTGGGAACTGCAGAGATCCTAAGGTAAATTGGTAGTGTGCAAGAGGCAGAGCTAACAGGCAGGGGTAAATGGACTATTTTCCCTACAGTTACTATTGCTCACCAATTTGTAATAACCAAGGGAGGTTGGAATTGCTTTGAAGATTTTCTTCAACCTTATCATCTGTCAACTGTAGTATCTAGGTGAGTTGATGCTGAAGATTTCTTTAATGGCATGTTTAGAAAAAGGGCAATATGCAGAGATAGACCCCATCAATTCTAGTTTCCTAAAGACCTCATTAGAAATGAGTTTGATCTAGATGAGCAAGAGCTGAGGAAGGAAAATTGGGTGGCTTAGAAAAAGGCCTTAGACTTTGTACATCAGTTTGATACCAGTTATGATCCGTTGTCTAGCTTCCACCCTTTTGAGGAGAAAGTAAGATTTTTAATTATTTCTTTTGAGGATGTGATGCAAACTTTGAAAGAAAAGAGGGAGGTTGTAATTAAAAACAATCCTGAGAAAGAAAGACCGGTTCTAAGTAGGTCTGCATATGCCAGAGAAGTCCCTCCTGGTGACTATATGTTGCACAAGAAGTCAAATTACAGTGTGTTGATGCCTACAATAGGGGAGCCCTCTACCTCCAAAGGAAAAAGGAAGATACAAGATGTCATTGATATCCAAGATAGCCCAAAGAAATAGAGAGTGGGAAAAGAAATACAATCTGATGAACCTTTGTACTCTCCATCCCAATCCCCTATTCATATAGGAGATGAACAGGCAATAGCTGAGCAACTATTACAGTTAGGCAGTTTGGGAGAGATAGCGTACACATATGATGAAGTGGAAGAGGGAATGCCATAAGAACCCCTCACAGCTGAAATGAACATCACTGCTAATGAGTTCAAAGGCTAGGAGTGGGATCCTGAGATTAAGCAGGCCAGTGAAGACTTCTTAGCTCATAATAATTTTGTCACATTAGAAGCTTTCATGCAATTTGTGTGTAAGCAGAACATTGACAAATATAATGCAAGGTGTGAAAAGAGAAAAGGTGAGCAGCCCCACAAAGACCCAGCTTTGGTAGAGGAAGTGGTGAAGCAAGAATGGTTGATGAGTTTAAGACCATCACTCCTGAGCAAGGAATACACATGGTGGAATAGGATGGGGTACTCATTCTCCCCGAGTGGGACATAGCAGATGCCTTGGTATTGGAGGCAGTGAGAAAAGAGACTAAACCTATGGAGGGAGTCACTTTCAACAAAGAAAATGTTGCACTGCTCATATGGTCTCTAAAAGAGATGAGAATAGGAGGAATAAGGACACCTCAGGGTCAAGTTACCTTGGAGGGATGATAGTGAGAAGAGTGCAGAACACTAGTGTAGTGGAAGCTGCTAGCACTGTGCTAGATGTTGTTCTCAAAATCTGATTCACTTTAAACTCCTTAAGATGATATGATAACTCTATGTGTAGATGAGAGATTAGAGAGAAGAAGACCTTTAGGACAACATATGAAAAGGTTTGATTAACCTTCTACACTTTGAACTTACTCAATGTTCAGGCGGGTATACCTTTGTGAAACTAAATTCACACTTTTAAAAGATAAATCCACAGCAAACCAGTCCAACAAACTAGTGGATTTAATCACCTTAAAACTAACTGAAACAAAGGAATGGAAATTGTATTCATGCTTAGTATTGATCTACAAAATATGTAAGAGACAACCTTGATCTATACCAGTGCCTTATCCAAAGTCACATAGTCATCTCAATTCAAACAACACTCTCAAAATCAAATATCTCTACACATCCCATTAGCTTGGGTTTTGCAGGTCCTCATATATGCCTAACACACATAAGAACTTATTCGTACCACATTAAACTATGCTCATCAATATTCAAAGTATCCTATAGAGAATCTTTTGGTAGAAATAATTTCTGCATATTTAATTCCCTTCCTAAAGAGAAAAGCTAAGAAAAATATCTACTGAAGGTTGCCTTACAACCTTATTCAAACAAAATAACCCTAGATTATTTTAGAATGAAATAGTAAATACTTGCAAACACATTTGAAGATGACACAAAGTTTTTACTCGAAACCGATGGTCTGTATATTGATATTATCTTCGAGAAAGTATTACAAAAAACTTTCGAATATTCTCCATTAAAATTTGGAAAAGCCCAGACAAATTTCTGTAGCGTTTTCTTACAATTTTTTTTGAGATCATTTCTAACTAGTCCTGGTATCCATTTATAATAACATGGATGCACATAGCTTCAGACTTTCCTAGGAGAGTTTGTTACAATTATTGCTTCTCAAGAAGAAGTTACAACATTTTTTACAAAAAATGGTTACAAGTCCTTTTCAACTTTTGCGGCTTCTTCTACTTGTTGTCTAGTTGCAACCTCTTCTAACTGCTCTGCATCCTGTATGGCATATTTTCTTGTCAACTCATTATACACATCATCAGTTGGCCACGCGAAGTTAATCGCTTTTTCTTTTGCCTTGGTTAACATTTTCCATGAATTCCTCATCTTGTTAACCTCTGAATTGAGAAAACTATAATGAGATTTGATTCTCTCTATCTCTTGAATTGTTACAACAAAAAAGGAAGCATCATCTAAATCAACAATTCCTTTTATTCTACCTGACAATTTGGCTTCTAATTCCTTAAGCCACACTTGTTTGTCCTTTAATTGATTTGGGTTGACAAAAACTCTTGGGAGCAATTCAAAAACCTAATCAGTGTACTCCTTCTTGTACAAATTGATCTTCCTGTCAGCAGTGTCTATTCCTTCTGCCAATTTTACTAGATCCTTTATGGTGTCACAAGTGGATTTGATAATAGGATCTGCCCCTGCTTCATCATAGGATACACAAATAAGCTCCAAATCCCGCTCTCTAGGCTTCCACTTATCAAAAATAGGCATTAAAACAACCTTATCTTCATTAAGCTCATTCCACCTATCTAGAAACTTACTTATGTTGTTATACAACAGTGAGGCCCCCATGGTGTTAGCAAAACTTGAAATTGTAGCTCTCACTCTTTCTTCCTACTTCTTTGCATACAGGGCTTGAGCCTGTTTTAAATTCTCCAACTCTTTGGAAGTGATCTCAACCATTTGAGAACTAGAAGGTGTTGGAGATGGTGGGAACTCAATAATGGGGCTAGTAGGTGGAGGTCTTGCAGGAGAAGAGGAGATCATCAGTGTTGAAGACTCACCTTGATGGTACTTTCCTGCCAACTAGCTTTATAGCTTAGCAATGATGCTATCTCTACCTCTTACCTCATCCTTGGCATTGTTATAAGCTTTCAAAACTGTCTCCAGCTTAGCTTGGAGATCTACCTTTTCTTTTGCTTCTCTTTCTACCACTACAACATTAAACCTTGCAGTCTCTAGCACAGTGCTAGTAGCTTCCACTACCCCTGTGTTCTGCACTCTTTTCACTATCATTCCACCAAGGTAACTTGACCTTGGGGTGTCCTTATTTCTCATATTTTCATCTCTCTTGAGAGACCACAGGACCAGTGTAGCATTGTCTTTGCTAAAAGTGACTCCCTCCATAGGTTTAGTCTCTTTTCTAACTACCTCCAATACCAAGGCATCTGCTATGTCCCACTCAGGGAGAATGAGTACTCAAGCTTGTGCCACCATGTCTCTTCCCTACTCAGGAGTGATGGTCTTAAACTCATCAGCCATTTCTTGCTTTATCTCTTCCTCTACCAAAGTTGGGTCTTTGTTGGGCTGTTCACCTTTTCTCTTTTCACACCTTGCATTATATTTGTCAATGTTTTGCTTCCACACAAATTTCATGAAAGCTTCTGATGTGACAAAATTATTATCAGCCAAGAAGTCTTCACTGGCCTGCTTGATCTCAGGATCCCACTCCTAGCCCTTGAACTCATTGGTTGTGATGTTTATTTCAGTAGTAAGGGGCTCTTCTGACATTCCCTCTTCTACTTCATCATATGTGTAAGCTATTTCTCCCTGACTGCCTAGCTGTAAGAGTTGCTCAGCTACTGCCTGTTCATCTCCTATATAAATAGGGGATTGAGATGGAGAGTATAGAGATTCATCAGATTGTATTTATTTTCCCACTCTCTATTTCTTTGGGCTATCTTGGATATCAATGACATCCTGTATCTTTCTCTTTCCTTTGGAGGTAGAGGGCTCCCTTGTTGTAGGCATCAACATACTGTAATTTGACTTCTTGTGCAACATATAGTCACCAGGAGGGATTGCTCTGGTGTATGTAGACCTAGTCAGAACCAGTCTTTCTTTCTCAAGATTGTTTTTAATTACAACCTCCCTCTTTTCTTTTAAAGTTTGCATCACATCCTCAAAAGAAATAATTAAAAATCTTACTTTCTCCTCAAAAGGGTGGAAGCTAGATAATGGGTCATAGCTGGTATCAAACTGATGTACAAAGTCTAAGGCCTTTTTATAAGCCACCCACTATTCCTTCCTAAGCTCTTGCTCATCTAGATCAAACTCATTTCTAATGAGGTCTTCAGGAAACTAGAATTGATGGGGTCTAGCTCTGTATATTGCCCTTTTTCTAAATATGCCATTAAAGAAATCTTCAGGATTAGCACACCTAGATATTGCAGTTGACAGATGATAAGGTCGAAGAAAATATTCAAAGAAATTCCAACCTCCCTTGGTTATTACAAATTGGTGAGCACTAGTAACTGTAGGGGAAATAGTCCATTTACCCCTGCCTGTTAGCTCTGCCTCTTGCACACTACCAATTTGTCTTAGGATCTCTGCAGTTCCCACTTTGTGAGGGACCTGATAGGGCAATAAAAATTGAGTGCCTCTGAAACCAAATATTCTAAAAACTGTGGAGACAAGGTATAAGTAAATGTCACCCCAATTATGAACAATTTTTATATTGTCTGCAAATTCTTTTGGTCTAATAAACTCCAAAATAACCTTGGGGACTCTTGGATTCACTGAACAGAGGAGAGCCCTAATCTTTGATGCAAAAAATTTATCAAATTTTAAGAAACTAGCATCATCTCTGTCCCATGACAGCACTGTACACCATAATTGTACTGGCATCTTTTCTCCATCTTTGTCTTTTACAAGATCCATTCCACTTGCAAAATAATCACCACCCTTGAATAAAAATAGATGCATGAGGAGGGAATACCATCCAAAAGGCCTATCCACTTTCCCATTCTTTATTCCTATCAATCCTTCATGGATAGTATCAGTGATAAAAGAGGCATAATCAAAGGTTACTGGAAGAGAAAGATTCAAAATCTAAGCAATCATTAGCATGTAATGAGTGGGCATATTTGCCTCTACATCCTCTCCTAAAATATGGCATAGCGACCAACACAATCCCTTAGCCCTAAGGGTGAACAGATTCAATGAAAATGGCTCTTCAGTGTTGGGTCCTACTACTGTCAACCCACCTATCTTGACAAAAAATTCTTTAAGAGGCCCATTTCTAAGGTGGTTCCTCTGCACACTGTATACCTGAGCTAATGATTTGAAATTGATAGGTTCTAAAAAGTTAGTAAACTCATTTAGCCCAAAAGCATTTCTGAACTCCTCATTATGAATTTCAATGAGGGTTTTCCCATTTATATCCCTAATGCTTCTTGTGACTGGATCATAATTATGTGTAATCTGGGTTAGGAGATCCATATCCATGAATACTCTTGGAACTACCAATTTTCCAACATCTAACTCTGAGATGTTGTTCATTGGGGCTGGGGAATTCCTCATGCCAAATCCTACTTTGAATAACCCCAATCCAGACAATCCAGCCTGTGGGTCTCTCAACCTGCTAGCCTTATCATATAACCCCTCTCCTATTTTCAAGCAAGGAGCTCTCAGCACTAGTTCTTTCACCTTTGATGCCAGATTAGTTGACAATGTCAATTGTTCAAGAAAATCATCACAAATGGCCCTTTCCTGGTAATTAACTTTTCCTGAGAATTCTCTCTCAGGTGCCATTTTTAAAATATGCAAGAAATTTAACTATTACCCCCCAACAGGTTCTGTGACAAATCAAGACTTTAATTAAACACACTACTGAGTGATTGCCAAACAAGAGTATAAGAGAACCTATTTTCACTTGAAGGAATCCGCTCTACAACTGAATAAATTTGCTCTATTTTTTTAAGAAAATAGCTCTGCAACAACCTTTAGAATGATACCTTCATTCAATTGATATGACATCATATATGGTACTCAGGCCCTTAACCGCGACATTGATACCGCATGCTTTGGCCCTCCCTTCAGAATTGAATTCATGAAGAATTCAAAATTTTTGCTCCAACAGGTCACAACATGCCTGCGCACTTTTCTTTTTCGCTCTTTCATTGCTTCGGAGAGCATAACCTTTGAGCAATTTCTCCAAGCGAAATCATGCCAACCGTCTATTCAAATGAATCTTAATCGGTCTTTACACTAACTTAACAACTTTGCCTTAGCACCGAGCCCTACCTCCTTTTCGCCATTTCACGAAAACTAATTGTCAAGCACTTTCCTTTCGTGAAGCTATGCCAGGTGTCGGATGGAACTTTAATTGCTTGGTGTTTAACTCTTACCGAGACTGTCAGCTTTTTCACTAACCATGCCTCATCCTTGATAGCTAGCGATCTTTCTCTATTTCGCATAGCTTAAACCATTTTCAACTTTGGGCCGCAAAACAACGCGAAGCATTGGATCAAATTGGAGAGGACCATCCTTTAAGCGAGACCTTTATGGTTGCTTTACTCATGTCACTCTTTTACTGGTTACCGAATACCACGTGGCACTTAACCATTTTCTTTGTAAAACTCTTCAAGTTTAGTCCAGATTCAGCCACGTGTCTTTCCCTTACAACTGTCGGTTACACCTTGGCAGGCCCTCAATCTCTTTTGAAACCATGTGCCAATCGACATGTCACCATCTAACATTTCGCCTGGAAGAGACTTCTTTACTTTTCACCATTTCACGAAGCATATCCCTCAGTTGGTTCGCAACCACGAAACAACGCGAGCCCTTGGATTGAATCAGAGATGACCATCCTTTAACTTCATGTTGTATCTGTCCTTAGGGCCACAAAAACCTTTTTGTTGTTTTGCTGGTTTTAAAACATGAGCATTGTACCTTCGCGAACTCACACTGACCGTTGGATTACATCTGACTTGCTCACTGCTTAAAAAACCTAATTGAATCTGGTAGACATGGGCCCTCTGACTCAACTCTATCCATCTGGCATCTAATCACTTTCGAACTAACATGTCAATCTTTCATTCACTAAGGGGGAACACCAGACTCTACCTCATCCTTGACACCTGTATGTACCCAGTCACTTTCACACGCACGACATGAGTTATCTTCTTGGACTATTCGGTCACATGTACTTATCTTACCTGCTAACCACTGTGACTTTCTGCTATGTGTCATCATCTTACTCACCATCTTGACTAACTAGGCTGCCTACTTGGAGTGCCACGTCATTTTGCTACTTCGTGAAAACTAACTGTCGAGCACCTTTCTGTTGCGAAACTACGCTAGCTGTCAGATCAAATGAGACTTGCACATCTGTTAAGCTCCTATTAAAACTCCCTTTCGCCTGGGCCAAAAGACCTTTTCATTGTTTTGTAAGGTGTAACACGTGAGCATCTATCAGCCATGAAATAGTGCAAACCGTCAAATCAGATGAGACTTGATCACCTTTTAACTGTTTGAAAAGCCTTCACTATAGGGTCCCACCAAACCTTTTTGCCATTTCATGAAAGGTATTTCACTTGCTAGTTTGAGCTGCAAACTAATGCTAGCCATTAGATCTTGAGCGAGATGGAGGTCTTTTAAACCAGATCAAATGCGCACCATCAAACACACTTTTCCCTTTTCGCCATTTCACAGGTCTTAAAACACGTGCAACTTTGCCTAGCGAAATGGCAAAAACCATAGATCCATATGAGACTTACATGAAACTTATTGGGCCCGACAATATTAGAATGAAAGAAGGTATAAGGCATAAATTATTATGATTAATTCACCGACCGCCTAGGAAAATGATAAGGGGGAACACTTGATATGACCCCAAGACCCATCACTTAAGTGGATAAAGTAACGCAGGAATAGAAACCAACACTGAATGATATTAAAAAATGAAACCCTAAACCCTTAGGACCCAACACAGACTTGAAGCAAGTGATAGTGTGTCTGATTCAAAATTTCAAAAAACTTAGCCAATTATGGGAAAAGAAAACCCATTTTTTAAACAGTGATAACACTAGAAACTGCAAGGTTTAATGTTGCAGTAGTAGAAAGAGACACTAAAGAAAAAGAAGATCTCCAAGCTAAGCTAGAGACAGTTTTAAAAGCTTATAACAATGCCAAGGATGAGGTAAGAGGTAGAGATAGCATCATTGTTAAGCTACAAAGCCAGTTGGCAGGATAGTACCATCAAGGTGAGTCTTCAACACTGATGATCTCCTCTTCTCCTTCAAGACCTCCACCCACCAGCCCCATTAACCTCCACCCACCAGCCCCATTATTGAGTTCCCAGCATTTCCACCACCTTCTAGTTCCCAAATGGTTGAGATCACTCCTCATGTGTTGGAGAATTTAAAACAGGCTCAGGCCCTGTATGCAAAGAAATATGAGGAAAGAGTAAGGGCTACAATTTCAAGTTTTGCTGACACCATAGGGGCCTCATTATTGTATAACAACATGAGAAAGATTCTAGATATGTGGAATGAGCTTAATGGAGATAAGGATGTTTTAATACCTATTTTTGATAAGTGGAAGCCTAGAGAGTAGGATTTGGAGCTTATTTGTGTATCCTATGATGAAGAAGGGGCTGATCCTATTATCAAATCCACTTATGACACCACAAAGGATCTAGTAAAACTAGCAGAAGGAGTAGATAATGCAAATAGGAAGATCAACTTGTACAAAAAGGAGTACACTGATTAGGTTTTTGAATTGCTTCCAGGGGGTGTTGTTAGCCCAAATCAATTAAAGGACAAACAAGTATGGCTTAAGGAATTAGAAGCCAAATTGTCAGATAGAATAAAAGGAATTATTAATTTAGATGATGCTTCCTTTTTTGTTGTAACAATTCAAGAGATAGAGAGAATCAAATCTCATTATGGTTTTCTCAATTCAAAGGTTAACAAAATGAGGAATTCTTGGAAAAAGTTAGTCAAGGCAAAAGAAAAAGTGATTAACTTCGCATGGCCAAATGATGATGTGTACAATGAGTGGATGAGAAAATATGCCATACAAGATGCAGAGCAGTTAGAAGAGGTTGCAACTAGACAACAAGTAGAAGAAGCCGTGGAAGTTCAAAAAGACTTGTAACCATTTTTTGTAAAAAATGTTGTAACTTCTTCTTGAGAAGCAATAATTCTAACAAACTCTCCTAGGAAAGTCCGAAGCTATGTGCATCCATGTTATTATAAATGGATACAAGGACTAGTTAGAAATGAACACAAAAATTTGTAAGAAAATGCTACAGAAATTTGTCTAGGCTTTTCCAAGTTTTAATGGAGAATATTCAAAAGTTTTTTTTAATACTTTTTTGAAGATAATATCAATATACAGACTATTGGTTTCGAGTAAAAATTTGTGTCATCTTCAAATGCGTTTGCAAGTGTTTACTATTTCATTCTGAATAATCCAAGGTTATTTTGTTTCAATAGGGCTTGTAAGGCAACTTTCTGTAGATATTTTTCTTAGCTTTTCTCTTCAGGAGCATAGTTTGATGTGGTATGAATAAGTTCTTATGTGTGTCAGGCATATATAAGAATCTACAGAAGCCAAGCTAATGGGATGTGTAGAGATATTTGATTTCGGGAGTATTGTTTTGAATTGAGATGACCCTGTGACCTTGGATAAGGCACTGGTATAGATCAAGGTTTTCTATTACATATTTTGTAGATCAATACTGAATATGAGTACAATTTTCATTCCTTTGTTTCGGTTAGTCTTAAGGTGATTAAATCGACTGGTTTGTTGGACTGGTTTGCTGTGGACTTATCTTTTAAAAGTGTGAATTTAGTTTCACAAAGGTATACCCGCCTTTACATTGAGTGAGTTTGAAGTGTAGAAGGTTAATCAAACCTTGTCATATGTTGTCCTGAAGGTCTCCTTCTCTCTAATCTCTCACCTATACACAGAGTTATCATATCACCTTAAAGAGTTTAAAGTGAATCAGATTTTGAGAACAACAAAATTGGCAACTCTACTGGGGAGAGTCATAGTAAGAATTTAGACGCAGATTTGTGCTTTAAATTTATAAGGAAAATCATTACGTGCCTGTTGGAATAGGTTGGTACTAAATTGAATATAGCAATGGTGTCTAGAAGTCTCTATCTATAAATTCCCTCTATTTCTTCTGATCTATGATTTTGGTCTAGAGATTTGTAACTTTTTATCCAAGGCTTGTTTTCCATTCTTTCCCGTAGTCTTGTGGGTGGCAACTCTGTTATCTTGGAACCAGTCCTTGTGAAATACATAAAATTCCAAAAGAAGGACAAGCATAATGCAAGGAGGAAAAAATACCAGATCATTCATGAAGAAGCATCCTCATGAAACCTTGCAAGAAGGTTTGCCTGAACCATCACAAAGAGGTCAGAAGAGATCAGTGTTACAGGAACCATCAAATGCTGCTTGGGTACAAAAAAATAATAATACTAGTAAGATACTTGATCGACCTGTTTATGGAAAGTCTAATGCTTCTTCCAGAGAATCTGGACATGATATATTAGGTTTCCATTCTGGATTGTTT
Organism: Cryptomeria japonica; assembly: GCF_030272615.1. Classification (NCBI taxonomy): domain Eukaryota; kingdom Viridiplantae; phylum Streptophyta; class Pinopsida; order Cupressales; family Cupressaceae; genus Cryptomeria; species Cryptomeria japonica. Next base: position 695,582,705 of record NC_081408.1, on the reverse strand, counting down.
GGAAATATAGATAATGTTCCTTCTTTAAATCAAGATATATCTAATGTAAGTTTTTCTGCTAGAGATAGGACTAGTTCAAATGCAATCAGACATTCTGTGCCTAGAACAATTGATCGAAACATCAGCTTGATTGATATAGATCATCCTAATGTATCTGACTCTGAGGAGAATTTCCCTGATGAAGAAAAGGTATCACAAGAGATAGAAGATTTAAATAGAAGGGTTCATCACTTAATCTCCTTAAGAGCCCAGAAGGAGGCAAATAGGGAAAGGGAAGTCAAAGCTAAATTAATGGAGAGAGATAGGCTTCTTAGATAGATAGTTGATCTTGAAGTGTTAGCTAAGGAAAAAGAAAAGAGTGATGAGGAAGGCCCTATAATCAGAGAAATTCTGATCCGCAAGGCCAAGCAAGTATATAGGCTAGTAGTCCAACCAAACAGGGAAGTGCTTGGTGATTCACAACCTCCTAAGAATAATGTTGATAAAGGAAAGCAGGTGTGGGTGGATGATGGAAATGAATCTAGAAATACAAAGGAAATTTCTCATAGGCTATCAGCACATGAGAGAGAGATGGAAAGAATGAGAAAGGAAAAAGAGGATCTACAAATGGAGTTAGAGAAAGCTGAGTTGGAAGCAGCTAATCAGGAAGTGAAGAAAAAAATTAGCTACTTAAGAGCTCCCCCTATTATTTTCCCATCAGAAGGTCTTAGTAAGCCTGATCCTCAACAAATTTCCCTTCCCCTCATTAAAATTCAGCCCACTGTGCCTGCTAATACAACAACAGTTAGTCAAGCCCCTGTAAACAATCAGCTCAACCAAATATCTCAGACCCCAATTCCAAATGTCTGAATGAACATGGGAAATAATAGTGTTGTCAACCCTTTTCAAAGGAGACCTATCAATTTAGAGCAGTATAGACAATTGTTTTTTGATGGGATCCTGGGATATCCAAATCATGTTCCCAGTGAGTTAAGGGATAGACTCCATAAGTTTGCTAGAAATAATGCAATTAGTGCTAAAGAACATTTAAAATATTTTGGTGATTTGATAAATAATTATGAGATAGTGGATAAAGATGTCATAATGAAATTGTTTGTTCAATCCCTGGTTGATGATGCAAGAGATTGGTACTGAGGTCTTCCAGTTAATAGCATTGGGTCATGGGAGGATTTTAAGAATTGTTTTCAAGAACAATATGGTGACAAAACAAATGTGAGCTTCATGCTCAATGAATTTAATAACATCAGAGAGTCTGACAATGAAATGGTCACTGATTTTAATGCTAGGTTCCAAAAGGCCATGCATAGATTGTATCAGGTGATGAGGTTAGATGATAACATGTGTCTGAATACCTATTACAATGCATTTGATTCTAAGATGGCCTATATCTTGAGGGATAAAAATCCACATAACTTGAGGGATGCATTTAAGATTGCCATTAATGTGGAAAGCAACAAAAAAGCATCTAGGAAGTTAGGAAGGAGAACAGATGGTAGGTTATGGCAAGAAACAAAACAACAACCTAATAAAGTTGCTAAGGAGGAAGACAAGATAGAAAAGTTGGTTAATGCTATGAAGGATCTAACTGCCAAGGTAAACAAAAATGACAAGCCTCATTATAATTGGCAAGATAGACCCCCTAGACTACATGACATGCCTTATAATACCAACTGGAGAGATGGCAAGCCCCAAAATTAGAAGCTTAAAAATGCTCAGAGTTAGGATACTCCTGATCCCTTAAAGGGGAAAAATGTCCATAATGTAGAAAACACTCCCTGGTGTATTGCTTGTGATGGGCCACATTCTCCTCATCAGTGTACAGTAGCTCAAGCCCTTGAAGAATCCATGAGACAAGAAGTTGAGCCTGACATTAACATGTTTGAGACTATTATAGAAAGTGATGAGGAATCTATACAAAGTGAATATAGTGATGCGTTGGATAATGAAAGGTTTGTTCAAGGACAACTAACACTGGACTTACATCCTACCTTGAATGTGGTGACAATTGAAGATGAAGAAGTTCATCTTAGAAGGCCTAGTGAGGAAGAAGTTAAAAGTCTCACTAAAGTTGCTATTGCTAAAGCAAGGCACAATTATAACTTAAGAAGCACCAAGAAGGACATTGATTAGGGTGAGCCTGGTTCCATGTTCATAAAAGAGATTACCCAAAAGGGGGCAACAAGTAGTGCTACTGCTATCCCTAAAATTGGTCAAGAAAAGAAAGAACAGGTTAAAGATGTACCCAAGAGTACAGATGACAAAAATACCAGTGATATACAAGGAGCTACCACAACAAAAAGAGTAAGTCAATTTAAAGCAAAAAGAGTTAGAGCTAGTACTGAGATAAGCAGTAGTTCTACATTTGACATGGCTCAAGCTCTTACTCAAATGAAGGTTGCTGTCCCATTAGTAGAATTGCTGAAAATAAAAGAACATAGGGATGCAACTTTGTCTTTGTTTTCTAGTATATCTGACAGTGACATAGTCCTACCCACCAGTTTAGCTAAAAATGGAAAGGATCAAGAATTCCAAACCCCAAAGGTTTATGTTGGAACCACTATCACTCAAAAGCCTTCATAGGTAGATCCTTTTTATGTTACTTTGTTGGTAAACAATCGGTTGATAAAAAATTGCATGATTGATTCAGGAGCTGCTGCTAATGTTATGCATTATGTTGTTATGAAAGAATTAGGACTATCAGTAACTACTGTGTATGGAAAATGCTATGCTATGGATAAAAAGGAAGTACTTGTGATAGGTACAATGAAAGATGTTGAAGTAAAAATAGCAGCATTCCCTGAGGCAACTTATAAAATGGATGTTATTGTTACTGATACCAAGCCCCATTATGGTATGTTGTTATCCAGGCAATGAGCAACAGCAGTAGGAGGAAATGTTCAACTGGATTTGTCTTATGCCACCATTCCAATCAATGGAAATTAGGTTAAGTTGTACAGAGAGCCATGTGCTCCTAGGGTAATTGAAAATGTAGACGTTAATATGCTCAATTGTATGATTGATGTAGATCTTGACAATTTCAAACCACAACCAATTGTACCTCAATTAAAGAATACTAACGCTATTGTGGTTGAATTAATATCACAAAAACATGGTCTATGGTAGATGTATTTTGATGGAGATTGCTCCAAAGAAGGATCTGGAGCAGGGGTTCTTTTTGTATCCCCATCAGGTATAACTTTTAAGTGTTCTTTCTTATTGGCTTTCCAGTGCACTAATAGTACTACAGTGTATTAAGCCTTATTATTGGGGCATGAGGTTGGAAAAAGGCATGGAATCTAGCTGTTGATAGTGTTAGGGGATTCAGAATTGGTTGTCTCTTAGGTAAGATCCAAATATGCATCCAAGAATGATAGATTAAAGAGATATAAACATGCAGTTTGGGATGTTATTGAGCATTTTAGTGCATTTTCTATTAATTGGATAGAACGATCAAAGAATATTATGGCAGACTTCCTAGCTAATGTTGCCTTAAAAAATGATGATGCAACACTAACCGGTATTTCCACTGTGGAAATAAAATCTAGGCCTGCTATCCCTGATAATGTGTATAATTGGCAAGTTTTTGCTGATGATGAAGATATTCTTAGGTTCATCCAATGTGTTGATGATTATGATGGATAGAATATTGATTGCAATGCACTGGTGGAGGTGGTTGACAATAGGGAAACAATGTTTGGAAATGAATTGGTCTAGTTAGAAACCAATGAAATACCTAAAGGGTTGGTAGAGCTAGAGAGCATGTTCAGTTATAATGATAGTCACTTACATCAACAGTCTACCACCAAGTTGGAAGAATTAGAGGAGGTAAACCTGGGCACTGAGTCATCCCCTAAGTTAGTATACATTGGAAAGAAATTGCCCCCTCATGTCAGAATTAATCTTATTAATTTATTAAAAAGATATAAGCATTTTTTTTCTTAGTTATGAAGACCTAAAGGTGTATAGACCAGACCTTTTTGAGCATGAAGTTCCTTTACTTCTAGATGCTAAGCCTTTTAGATAGAAACAGAGACCTATAAATCCCCTGTTAGAAACTAAGATGCAGCAAGAGTTGACTAAGTTAAGAGAAGGGGGGATTATCAAACCTATAAGGCATTCTTCATGGGTCTCCAATCTGGTCCCAGTAAGAAAGAAAAATGGGGACATTAGATTGTGTGTGGATTTTAGAAATTTGAATGTTGCTTCTTTAAAAGACAATTACTCTTCTCCCAATATGGAATCTATGTTGCAGAGAGTAATAGGTTGTGATCTTTTATCCATTATGGATGGTTTTTTAGGGTATAATCAAGTATTAGTGAAGGAATTTGAACAGTTTAAAACTACTTTCACTACTCCATGGGGAACATATGTATATGTATATGTAAGAATGCCTTTTGGATTAAAAAATGTTGGAGCTACATTTCAGAGAGCTATGGATGTAGCCTTCAAGGAATTCATCAATGTCATCATGGTCATTTATCAAGATGATCCAACTTGCTTCTCTAAAAGAGTTGATGATCATTGTGGACATTTGGAAAAAGGTGTTCAATAAAGCTTTGGAATTTGGTGTGTTATTGAATCACAAGAAATGTCATTTTGGGGTCACTGAAGGAAAATTATTGGGACACATTGTTTCCAAGGAAGGGGTAAGGATAGACCCTGAAAGAATTGAAGCAATAAACAAAGTGTCTAAACTAAAGAATGTTAAAGGTATTCAATCCTTTCTAGGCAAAGTAAATTTTGTCAGGAGATTCATTGCAAACTTTGCAGAGATAGTGAAGCCCATCGTCAAGTTACTCAAGAAGGATACCAAATTTTGTTGGGATCAAGAAGCCTCAAAGGCTTTTGCTGAAATTAAAAGGGCCATTCAAGAAGCACCAATGCTAAAGTCTCCTGATTACAGTAAGCCCTTCTCTCTATTTTCTTTTGCTTCATATCATACAGTAACTGCAGTGTTGTTACAAAAGGATAATCAGGGATATGAACATCCCATAGCTTTCTATAGCAAGTCTTTGCAAGCAACATAATTAAAATATGAAACCATGGAGAAACAAGCTTATGCTTTAGTTAAAGTCATCAAGGCTTTTAGGCCATACCTTGTGAATGCAAAAATCATTGTGTATGTCCCACATGCTACAGTTAAGGATATTCTATCTCAATCTGAGGTTACAGGAAAAAGATGCAGATGGATTAATAGAATCCAAGAATTTGACTTGTAAATAAAGATCACAAAATTGGTGAGAGGTCTAGGTTTGGCTAAGCTCATGACTGAGTCTAACCTTGTAAATGTTGAAATACATAATGTTGAAGTCAAAAATACTTCAGTCACTAGTATTGAAAGGCAACCTTGGTATTCAGAGATAGTCCAATTTCTAAAAGATGCTGCATTCTTAGAAGGAATGACACATAATCATAGGAGAACTCTAAAACTCAAGTCACAAAAATATGTTCTCATTCAAGGTGATTTATTTTGGAGAAAGAGAGATGGATAATTGCTAATGTGTTTGGATGAAATCCAGGCAAAAAGGGTATTGACTGAAATGCATGATGGAGTATGTGGGGGCCACTACTCTGCTAAGACAATTGCTGGTAAGATAATCTAGGCTGGTTATTATTGGCCTACTTTATTCAAAGATGCTCATGCACATGTTCAGAAATGTGACCCATGTCAAAAAATTTCATCCAAGCTGAAGTATGAAGGAGCTTTACCCCTAAATCTGGTCACATTGGAAGCCCCTTTTGTCCAATGGGGCATTGATTTCATTGGAGAGATTGTTGAGAGATCAGGAAGAGGTCATAGATGGATCATAGTAGCCACTGATTACTTTACTAAATGGATTGAGGCTATCCACACAAGAAGAGATACAAGTAAGGTTGTCATTGACTTCCTGATGGATAATGTAATAACTAGATTTGGAATACCTGCAAAATTAGTGATGGATAATGCCATGAGTTTCAGGTCAGAAGAGTTTGCTGGATTTTGTACTAGTCATGGAATAATCATGTCTTACTCTTCACCCTACCATCCTCAAGGAAATGGACAACCAGAATCCAGCAATAAAAGCCTTTTGAACATCATCAAGAAAATCCTGGAAAAAAACAAGAGATCTTGGGATCAAAAATTGAAGTTAGCTTTGTGACAGATAGAATAACAATCAAGAAGGCCATTGGAATGTCACCTTTTGAATTGGTTTATGGTACACAAGTCAGATTGCCAGTGAATAATCTTCTTCCAGTTTATAAATTCTTGCAAGATGAGGATATGGAGCTATCTTAACCAATGGAAAATAGAATGATCCAAATTGTGGAAGTGGAAGAGCTCAGAACTTTAGCTCATAAGAGAAATTAGAAGATCCAATTGCAGTCCAAATACCTTTTTGATAAAAGGACATCATTAAGGAAGTTTCAAATTGATGATATTGTTCTTCAGTGGAATGCACAAGGATAGGATAAAGGGAAGTATAAAAAATTTGAATCATTATGGATTGGCCCTTTTGTGGTCTATGATTTAAATGGAAAGGATTCATATTTTGTGAAAAATTTGAATGATGAAGTAAAGGAATTTCCAGTAAATGGACAATTCCTAAAACATTATTTCTCTTGATGTCCATGCATAGTAGGTCCCTTGTTTGTATATTTTTTGTTTCCTTCCTGTTGTTTTTGTTTAGGTCTGTGTTTAAGTCTGTTTCTCCAGAGTTTCTAAGTTTTCTTGTGTTGACCTTGCGATCAACCATCCCTAGTTAGAGCCGTTGTTATCACTATTTAAAAAATGGGTTTTCTTTTCCCATAATTGGCTAAGTTTTTGAAATTTTGAATCAGACGCACTATTAACTGCTTCAAGCCTGTGTTAAGTCTTAAGGGTTTAGGGTTTCAGTTTTTTTTAAATCGTTCAATTTTTGATAAAAAACCCTCTATTTTCTATTCCTGCATTACTTTATCCACTTAAGTGATGGGTCTTGGCATCATATGAAGTGTCCCCCCCTTTTCATTTACCTAGGTGGTCGTTGAATTAATCATAAAAAATTTATGCCCTATACCTTTCTCTTTCTAATGTTGTCGGGCCCAGTAAGTGTCGTGTAAGTCGTAGATGGATCTATGGTTTTTGATATTTTGCTAGGCGAAGTTGTGCGTGTTTTAAGACCCGCAAAATGGTGAAAGGGAAAAGTTGTTTGATGGTGCGCATTTGATCCAGTTTAAAAGGCCTCCATCTCACTCAAGATCTAATGGCTGGCATTATTTCGCAGCCGAAACTAGCAAGTGAAATACCTTTTGCGAAATGGCGAAAAGGTTTGGTGGGACCCTATAGAAAAGGCTTTTTAAACAGCTAAAAGGTGATCAAGTCCAAGAAACATCGACGGTTCACGTTGTTTTGTGGCTAATAGATGCTCACGTGTTACACCCTGCAAAACAGCGAAAGGGTCTTCTGGCCCAGGTGAAAGGGAGTTTTAATATGAGCTTAACGGATGTGTGAGTTTCATTTGATCTAGCGGCTAGCACAATTTCGTAAGAGAAAGGTCCTCGACAGTTAGCTTTCACGAAGTAGTGAAATGACGTGGCACTCCAAGCAGGCAGCCCAGTTAGTCAAGATGGCGAGTAAGATAATGACACATAGCAGAAAGTCATAGTGGTCAGTAGGTAAGATAAGGACACATGATCGAATAGTCCAAGAAGATGACTCATGTCATGGCGTGTGAAAGTGACCGGGTAGATACAAGTGGCAAGGATGAGGTGGAGTCCGGTGTTCCCCCTCAACAACTGAAAGGTTGACATGTCAGTTCGAAAGTGACTAGATGCCATATGGATAGAGTTGAGTCAGAGGGCCCATGTCTGTCGGATTCAATTAGGGTTTTAAGCAGCGAGCAAGTTAGATGTAATCCAATGGTCGGTGTGAGTTCACGAAGGTAAAATGCTCGTGTTTTAAAACCAGCAAAAATAGCGAAAAGGTTTTTGTGGCCCCTAGGATAGATAAAGCATGAAGTTAAAGGATGGTCATCTCTGATTTGATCTAATGCTTCGCATTGTTTCGTGGCCCAAATTTGAGGGCGGGTTAAGCTATGCGAAATAGCAAAAAACCATTAGCCGACAAGGGTGAGGCACAGTTAGTAAAAAAGCTGACGGTCCTGGTAGGAGTTAAATGCCGAGTAGTTAAAGTTCCATCTGACGCCTAGCATAGCTTCACGAAAGGAAAGTTCTTGATAGTTAGTTTTCACGAAATGGCGAAAAGGAGGTAGGGCTCGGTGCTAAGGCAAAGTTGTTAAGTCAATGTAAAGACCGATTAAGTTTCATTTGATCAGATGGTTGGCATGATTTCACTTGGCGAAATTGCTCGAAGGTTATGCTCTACGAAACAGCAAAAGAGTGAAAAAGAAAAGTGTGCAGGCATGTTGTGACCTGTTGGAGCAAAAGTTTTGAATTCTTCATGAATTCAATTCTGAAGTGACAGCTGAAGCATGCGATATCAATGTCGCAGTTAAGAGCCTGAGTACCATATATAATCTCATATCAATTAAATGAAGGTATCATTCTAAAAGGTTGTTGCAGAGAAGCGGTTGCAGAGCTATTTTCTTCAAAAAATAGAGCAAATTTATTCAGTTGCAGACCAGATTCCTTCAAGAAAAAATAGGTTCTCTTATCCTCTTGTTTGGCAATCACTTAGCAGTGTGTTTTAATTAAGGTCTTGATTTGTCATATAATAGTTGGGGGTAATAGTTAGATTGCTTGCATAATTTCAAGATGGCACCTAACAGAGAATTCTCAGGAAAAGTTAATTACTAGGATAGGGCCATTTGTGATGATTTTCTTGAACAATTGACATTGTCAACTAATCTGGCATCAAAGGTGAAAGAGCTAGTGCCGAGAGCTCCTTGCTTGAAAATAGGAGAGGGGTTATATGATAAGAGTAACTGGTTGAGAGACCCACAGGTTGGATTGTCTGGATTGGGATTATTCAAAGTAGGATTTGGCATGAGCAACTCCCCAACCCCAATGAACACCATCTGGGAGTTAGATGTTGTAAAATTGGTGGTTCCAGGAGTATTCATGGATATGGATCTCCTAACCTAGATTGCGCATAATTATGATCCAATCACAAGAAGCATTAGGGATATAAATGGCAAAACCCTCATTGAAATTCATAATGAGGAGTTCAGAAATGCTTTTGTTCTAAATGAGTTTACTAACTTTATAAAACCTATCAATTTCAAATCATTAGCTTAGGTATACAGTGTGCAGAGGAACCAGCTTAGAAATGGGCCTCTTAAACAATTTTTTGTCAAGATAGGTGGGTTGACAGTTGTAGGACCTGTAGTCACACAAATCTGTCCAGCTTAATTAAATAAATATTCGCTATTTATTTGATTAAAAATCCACTAGCCATCAATTAATTAAATTAATATTTAATTAATTCATTCCCCAAATGTTCTTCTATTAATTAAATAAATTATTCAATTTATTTTAATTAATTCATTAAATCAAATTCCAATCAATTAAATAAATAAAATCTATTTATTTAATTAATCCCCTTATTCCTCTTTTAAATAAATTAAATTAAACATTTATTTAAATCATTATCCCCACCCCACTTGCATTTTCCTACAAATGCAACTTGCACACATTTATTGAAATAAATGAATTTTATTTTAATAAAATCCTATTTTCCCTCACCCACCAAATCCACTTGCAAAACCTAATCCCCTTCTAGATTCTTCTAACCCCTTTCTAATTAGCCTAATCCATCCCCTAATTATTGTCACATTCCTAAGCAAAATGGAGTCACTTCTCAAAGACTCCAAAGTCTTTGAAAAGCATTTAATGCTTTGTGTGTTCAACAAATTAACCCCCAAAGTCTTCCAAGACCACTAATGGCTCTTACATGACCATTTATGGCTCTTACATAACCATTTATGGTTATTTCAAACTTGTCCCCCCAAACATTTATTGTTTTGACCATATTCATCCATTTCACATTTGCACAAGAATTTATCCATTGGATAAAAGCTTTATTCTTTGAATAAAGAGTTTATTCATTCAACCAACCTTGACTCAAAATCCCAAAGTCATGTCAGGCATTTAATGCTTATTCCCTCTCCTCTCAACCTATCTCACATTGACACTTGTCATCTTGGGATTGGGTTGAAAGCCCTCACATGGATTTGAAATCATTCAATCCTGACCCTTGTTGAGATTACTCAATCTCAACCATCCATTGCTCCATTTTTCCTATAAATAGAGCCCATTTCTTCATAATCCAGATCCTGAAAACTTGCATGCATTTAAGCTATAGTCATTTTTAGAGAGCATTTTAGCATAATCAACTAATCTTTTGTTATTTTGGTAAAATAAATCATTTTAGCATCAATAGCATAGTATTTAGCTTTTTATTTCATATTTGAAGCTTAATACCAAATCTCAATCCTCCATAAGCATCCATAGTGCAAAAAGTTGTTGAGAGCTACACTATTTTGGAACTTGGAGAGGAGAGGAACAAGGGAGAAAGAGCTAAGGCCATGCTAAGAGGCAGTTGGAGATGCCTCATAATCTTTGTTTTGTTTATTAGATATATTAGCATGCTTTTAGTGTCTCTCTTGGTATGCCTTTTTAGATTAGTTTTTGATTGACTAACACTAATGTTTTTGTGTCTTTGGTGTTTTTTATCATTCGCTAACCTTGTGCCATTTAGGAGGGCGTCATTTGGTGAACCCGACGTGAATCGAAGCACCAAAAACATCTCATTTTTTAAAAACTAACATGTTTGATTGTTGAAAGTGACACACAGGTCGCGCTTCGGCGCTATTGAACCCGTTTTAGCGCTACCAACATTTTTTCTTTTAGCGCTATTTCCCCCACAATAGCGCTATTGTAAAAGTTTCAGCGCTTTTGCGACTGTTCTAGCGCTTATGTTCTTATTCTAGCGCTACTGAAGATATTTTAGCGCTGTTGACGCTCTGGTTTTACCTTTCTTTCAGCGCTTTTGTGTAAATTAGCGCTTTTGTTTAAACACAGACTAGCGCTATTGCAACAGAATGTTGTAAAACTCGCCTTGTAACCACAAACATGGAACATTTTAGGCTTGTGGAAGCCCCCCTTGAACATCGATTTTACTAACTCATTTTTGTTCATGCAGGTTAAAAACTCACCATAAAAATCACAAAATTTTCCTTTTGGTGCTTTTAAAAACTTGAACAAAAACAAATTTTCATTGTTTTCTAGTTAGGATTCATCTTTATTTTGGTGCTTAAAATCAACACACAAAATTTATTTTCTTGCATCAAACTAAAGAATTTACAAGCCACACTTCAATTTTGGGCAAGTAAAAAGAACAAATCACTTGTTTTTGGTTGTTGCAAACAAATTTTACTTCAAGCAACAAAACGTGTTTTTCATTAAGTTGACCAGGACTTCTCATTTCTAGATTAAAAACACATTGCTTTTGAAGTTAAAACGAACACCATGGCTGTTGGAGCAACATCTCCAAATAGTTAGATCACATTTGCAAATGCCGGATTAAAAATAACAAGTGTTTTACGTGTTTGGCACGCTTGTGCAAAAAGGTTAGTCGAGTGGTCCTACCTCTAACACACACTATCCTCTCCCTTGGCTCTCGTGGTCCTAGGTGCAAGAGAAAAGTGTTAGTAACACTCAAAAATTTTATCTTTTTAAGAGAGGCCTGCCAAGAGACACATCACTCTTGGGAACGACCTCGCGCGATAAATCCTTCGAGCCACTATAGAAATCAGGTGAGAGCGAAAGCTGTAGCCTTGGGTATAGCTGTTCCTACAGTGTAACTGGCCGAAAGGACAAATGGGCCCCACCACCAGTTACAAGGCTCTTAAGTGAGTCACTGCAGAATGAACTTATGTCCAAAAACATCGAACATGACTAAACACCTTTAAGTAGTATCCCACCTGTTCTATTGATTGAGAATATTTGCGATATAATTTAGTGCAAGAGCATAGATGGTTTTGCTCCCAAGATACTCACCATACATATTTCCTTGAGTAGAAACATAGCTTTTTGAAAAGTCACTTGTGACTTGATAAAAGTGGTGACTCCCCCATCATAGGGATCATCTATTTGTTATGCTCGTGCAAGACTTAGTATATCACATCCTTACCTGCCACGGCGGGATTCATAAGGTATGTAGTACCAAAGTCGAAGAAATATCAAGATGTGGGCTAAATTTATCACAACTGGCCATTTGACCTTAGGGATAAAAAGTGTTTGAAGTGTGTTCATTTTAAAGACCAAGTGCAAATTGAGCCGACTTCAGGCTTTGGAAATACACCTTAAAACACATCTAAAGGAAAGTGTCATATACAAGTCCAAGGATTGGGTTGATCTAGACCCATACTCATTTGTGCCTTTTTAGGCAACATTCTTGTGTTTGTGTTCTTGCTTTGTTTTCTTGTCAAAAAAACATAAAATCAAACAATCAATTCCAAAAAAAACAAAGTATTCATCCAACCAAACATTTCTCAAAACAACCAAACACATCAAAAACAAAGTGCAAACAACAAAGAGTCAAAACTTTATGACCATTCTTCACATCCTACGAAAGAAGAAGAGTCATCAGAATATCACCTTGAAAAGAAGACCATTAAGCTCAAAGGCTTTGATCAAAAGAAGGAAGTTCTTCTATATCAATAGACAAATCTTTGTCTCACATAGAGTCTTTCTACATCGCATGCGTCTATACCTTCAAGGTAAAACAAACGAGTTTGATTCAGAATCATTGAACCACAGGGCTTTTATGCAATATAGAGCTCTGAGTTATCACAAAAATCAAGGAAGAAAGATTAATCCAAATTTCTTCCCAAACGTCTATATCACCTACAACACAGCTCGAGAAATACCGCCAACACTCGAAAGGGAAGAGATAGAGTTTGTCCCATTTGTCACACAAAGATTTTATTTAGGTTGCAAAGCATCTCATCCATCATCTCACTCATACATCATCACTTCATCATCAATTCGCCCCAAACTCTCAAAACATTAAGAGGTTCTTGTCCCAAGTTCTCTTTTAGATATTGCTTGAAATCAAAAAAAACAAAAAAACTTCACATCACTTTTAGATTGTTTCTACATCTAGGATAAGCTCATCCTAAGAAACACATCTACGCATGTTAAAACTAGTTCATGAGTGCATCCTCTCATTGCTAGGTAGTCCAATCTGTAACACATCTCAGATTTCTCTACACCTTATCACATCAAAATCTTATCAAACAAGCAAGCAATTCAAAGAAGGAACTTCGGTTACATCTACCTTAAAAGTGCTAGAGATCTGCATACCACACAAATCACCAATCCTCAATCTCTCATTTCATCACAAACTCATCATCATTTTCATGCAATTTCAACAAAGACTCATAAACAAAATGGCTCAAACCCGATCACAGTCAAGGCAACATGAAATCGAGATAGAAGAAGAAGAAGAGGAAAATCTCAATGAATTCCAAGAAGCACTTCGAGGAAATGCGAATGATGAAAACCCAAGTACTCCTACTCCTGCAACAATAGAAAGGGCTCAGCATAACCCTCTCTTTAATAGATTGTTTGACGAAATACTCAGGAGCAATGTGGATGCTCACTTCTTAAAACTCGCTCAAGAAGGAGCCAAACTCCCCTCAGACTTTGATCTTGCCCAATTGAGACAAGCATCAGAAAGACAAAGTCACCATGAAGAGGAAAGAGGTAGAGATCCCATCAGATATAACATTCCTCGAGGTAACCCACCACCTCCTCCTCTAAATGAAATGGAGATGTTGCGGCAACAAGTCGAGAATCTCGCCCAACAACTTCATAGTGGTGTCAAGACTAACCAATTCTCACTCAATGACATCTGTCCCTATCCTTTTGATAGGAATCTTTATATGCCACCCTTTCCACGAGGATTCGAAACACCCAAATTTGAAAAATATAGAGGAAAGGGAGATCCCCGTGATCATGTCCGAGAATTTCATTCCGCTTGTCTTGAAGTGGCATATGAAGACACCTACCTAATGCGCCTTTTTCCCCAAAGCTTGGGAGGACCAACCACATCATGGTTTTCCCGAATAACAGGTGGCATTCGAACATTTGAGGAACTCATCCAGAAGTTTCTAGCTCATTACTCTCATAATATTGAACGCGACATCACCATGGCTGATCTGTGCAACACCAAACAAAAACCAGGTGAACTATTCTCAGTATTCCTACAACGATGGCGCCAAATGTCTAGCAGACGTTCTCTTCAGTTGCCTGAATGAGAACTAGTGGAAATATTCATTTCCAACTTAAACGAAGAAATGGAATTTCACCTGGATGTCAAAGACACAGACTCTTTTAATTATATGATCACCAAAGGTTTAAAATGTGAAAGAGCACTCATCAAGAAAGGACTCATCAAAATCTTTAATGAACCAAAAGATGGTCCTCGCCCACGCTTCAATAGCGATAAACCGAACTTCTGGAACAAAAACAAGAATATCGTCAATGATGGGGTTGTGGATGCCCGGACTATACAAAATGCACAACCTGTGGTTCGGTTTGCAGGACAAAATCCTCCGCCTCAGAATAACACAAATGTTCCTTCCAATCAAGGTCGCATCACATCTCATGATGAACCTAGACCTCATCAGCAAAAACAAAAATGCACATACACTCCGTTAGGGGAACCCATTGAAATAGTGTTGCGACAACTCATTTCTCAAAATCTGGTCACTCTACCTAAACTATCAAACTATGAGCCTCAGGTCAAACCAGCATGGTGGAGAGATACTGAACACTGTGAATTCCATCAAGGAAGAGGACACAAGACAAGTAATTGTCACCGATTAAAAGATCTTATTCAAGATCTTATCGATCGAGGAGAAATTGAAATTGAAGGACATGACCCAAAAACAACAAATAATGATCATCTGATGTTCAAAAATCCACTTCCATCACAAGATCAAAGGGGTCCTTCCACTTCTAGGCGAGGCCCTGATACCACTGATTATACACAGGCTACATATAATTACACTGTAAATCACCTGTATGATGCCAATGAACAAGTTGCAACCATAACCTTCAAAAATCCCAACCCAAATTGCAATGTTGTTACGCGTCGCAGCAAGCTCACCATCAAGGCAGCTCCACAAGGCACCACCTCCATCCCAAAGCAGTACAATCTTGTGGAACAATTAGACAAAACCCCTGCGCTTATATCCATTTTAGAGCTTTTGCGCCTATCGCCCTCTCATAAAACTATCTTGGATCAAGCACTCCAAGAGGCGTCAGTCCCTGCAAATCTGAATACTGACCAATTTCAAGCCATGGTTGGAAGTCTCAAGTCATCACCTTGCCTCACCTTTTCTGAAAATGACAACTCTTCCTTCCAGCAACCTCATAACGCCTCACTCCACATCGAAGGATTTATTAACCAGCATAGGATCAAGTGAGTCTTGATCGATAATGGAGTAGGCCTGAATATTTGCACACTACAATTGGTCACAGCATTAGGCTATGCAGTTGAATCAGTGGATCCTCGTCAAAAGATCACAATAAAAGCCTATGACAATGCGGAACAGTCATCCAAAGGAGTTGTGGTACTACCAATCCGAGTGGGCCCTGTGGTAAAGCACATCATCTGTCAGGTTCTGGACCTTCCTCTGTCGTATAATCTGTTGTTAGGGAGACCTTGGATACATGCCATGCAAGCCGTTCCATCTACCTACCATCAATGTATCAAGTTCCCACATAATGGTGTAGAGATCACAATCCTGGGCGATGCAAACCCCTTTGCATACTGTCATAATATCAACCATCAACCAGAGATTACTGTTCCTAATAATAGAGAAGCCATTTCCTCCACATCATATATAAGTCCCGCCTCTCTTACCAGTTCAAACACCACTATGCCCAAGCAAGAAAAGCTTAAGATGAAGGTAGCAGAGGAAGGTCCCGGAGAATACAACTTGAGTCAACTCTTTTGTGTGGGACAGATGCCCACTTCTCCCAGAACACATGGTAAACCACAGCAAGTACTTCAGCAACCATTAATCACACCAGCATGTGCTTTTACGCCTTTCGTTCTTGGAAAGAGTCAAGAGGAAGAAACACAAGATGAGGACCTAGCGGAATGGATCTATAAAGATCCCATCACCACTGATATACTGTGAGTTACACTTCCTACAGATCAGTATGGCAAAGGTCTCCTCATTATGCAAAGAATGGGGTATGATGGTCAGAGTGCTTTGGGATACTACAAACAAGGACGACATGAACCTCTGCTTCCGGAATTAAAGCCCAAAGATAATACAGGCTTAGGCTTTGAAAAAGAGGTCTTTCCTAAACTCAAATTCAAAGGAAAACCCAGGAAACCATTTTGTCTGCCTACTGCAAAGAAGACACCTTTCATCATCAAAGCACCATCAAGCACCATACCAACTACCCCATCGAGGCTCACAAACCCAATGCAACCATCACCAATGCCATTTATTCCACCCAATGAACTTGTAAAACCACCAGCAGTACCATTAGCAGCAACAACTGTATCCGAACCCGCAACAACATCTATGGCCTCAGCAGTTCAAGCAAAAACCACTGAGACAACACTACCGATACTCCCCGTATTGGATTCCTTGATCCCCATCGACCTTCCAGCAGCACCGATCACTACAAAGGTACATAAACCAATCACACCTGCAGTGTTTAACTCAAAAGACATCCCGGTATGGTATAGTAATCGGATGCTGGAAAGTGATTCAAAGACCGACTCACATGAGTGGGAATTTGATTCAGTGCAGCTTAACACTTCAGATGAGGAAGACACATCACCGCCTCCACCACGCAAAGATATCCCTATTTACGGAGAAGCACAGATAAAGACCACTTGGGTTCCTGAACTGGAAACATCTTCCACAGACCCTACGTCTCATCCTACGCCTGATTCTGATAGGGAGAGTACCATTAACGACCTTCACCATAACGTTTTAACCCTCACTAATACATCTAACGAACTTAACCTAATTGATGAAGTAATGCCCATTATCCACCCTGAACTCATCGAATGGAACCAACCGAATCCCCCATGTCTTGACTTCTTCCAAAACGATGAGGCCATGATTGACTTTTTGGAATTAAGGGATAACCTACCAAGCGGGGATCACAAGGCTGGCTTTGCCATTGAACTTAATAGCGTAGCATACTTCAGGGTGGATGCCAAACCTTTCAGCTGCAAAAATATAACAATAAAACATGGATCTTCCAGTGAAAACCACACCGTGGCACTGTTTGATCCAACAAAAGTAAAAAGAAAGAGCGTATCCAATGGTGAAAACCTCTCTGAGGCGCCTGAGGATGAAGGGTTTGACATTCTCCCAGATAGTACACAACAGGAACGATCAACGATTCTCATCGAGGAAACCAAAGAATACAATGTGGGGACTCCTGAAAATCCTCATATCATACATCTGGCATCTCTTCTCACTCCAGAGGAACAGCCTAAGTTTATAGAGTTCTTTCAGCAGCGTTAGATCAACTTTGCATAGTCATATGTAGACATGCCTGGGCTTGATCCTGATTTAGTCATGCATCATCTCACCGTAGTAGATGGAGCCAAACCTGTCAAGCAGAAGCTTCGTAAGATGCATCCTCAAATTGCAGTACTAGTCAAAATAGAACTCAAGAAGCTCCTAGATGTTGGTTTCATTAGACCAATTGATTATGCAGAATGGATCTCCAATATTGTGCCTGTTGGCAAACCAAAAGGGGGCATTCGCATTTGTACTGACTTCAGAGATCTAAATAAAGCCTGTCCTAAGGATGACTTCCCCCTACCAAATATCGACATCATAGTGGATCTGACAGCAGGACATGCCATGCTTTCACTCATGGATGGCTTTTTAGGATACAATCAGATAAAGATCGCACCAAAGGACCAACATAAGACAGCCTTCACCTGTCCATGGGGCACATATTGCTGGAATGTAATGCCTTTCGGTCTAAAGAATGCAGGAGCAACCTATCAAAGAGCAATGACCACCATCTTCCATGACATGATGCATACTATGATGGAAGATTATGTTGACGACTTACTAGCAAAATCACTCACCAGAGAAGGTCATCTCCACATCTTAGATCAAATCTTTGATAGACTGGAACAATACCGTGTTCGACTCAACCCAAAGAAATGTGTCTTTGGAGTAACCTCCGGGAAGCTTCTAGGATACATTGTCTCAAGCAAAGGTATTGAGGTCGACCCAGCAAAGGTCAAGGCAATCATGGACATGCCACCTCCAAAGAATATCAGTCAGCTAAGGACATTACAAGGGCGGCTTCAATCCATCCAAAGATTCATTGCATAATTGGCTGATAAGTGTCACCCATTCACACACCTGCTACACAAGAATATCCGCTTTCAGTGGGATGCCAAATGCCAGCAAGCATTTCAGACACTTAAAGACTATCTCATGAATCCACCATTGCTGATGCCACCAGATCCAAGAAGACCATTGTTATTATATATCTCAACAACGAGTACAACATTGGGTGTACTACTGGCACAACATAATGCAGTAGGAAAGGAGTGTGTTGTATACTACATCTCTCGCACACTGGTTGGCTATGAACTCAATTACACACCTATTGAGCGAGCTTGCCTGGCAGTGATCTTAGTAGCCACAAAATTGAGACATTATCTGTTGACACATAAGGTACAACTCATTGCAAATATTGATCCACTCAAGTATTTACTTAGCAAAGCAGCATTGACAGGTCGCTTGGCCAAATGGGTGATGATTCTAAGTGAATTTGACATTGAGTATGTGGACCATAAAGCTATCAAAGGTCAAGTTATTATAGATCAGTTAGCTGATGCACCACTCATAGGCGATCATCCTCTCATTTCCAATTTTCTGGATGAAGAGATATTCATGATCACAATAGCACAACCATGGAAACTATACTTTGATGGTTCATACACTAGGCACGGCTTGGGGGCAGGCAATCTGTTTATCACACCCCAAGGTGACAGCATCCCGAAGTCTTATAGGCTCACATTTCCATGCACAAACAACATAGCAGAGTATGAGGCCTTGATCACAGGACTCAGGCTAGCCGTACAATGGAAATTACGAGAACTGCAAGTATATGGTGACTCACAACTGGTCATTCGACAAGCAACAGGTGAATATCAAACCAAAGATGATAAACTCATGCCATATAAGCAAATGGTGGACACTCTAAAGACATCATTTACTACTATCACTTTTGAGCAGATACCAAGAGATCAGAATTGAGCTGCTGATGCCATGGCTACCATCGCATCTCTACTAGATCTTCCACAGAATTCAACACGCTACGAGTTCTTGGTAGAATAGCTTTGGATCCCCGCTTATGATATCCCCGAATCTAAAATGATATGTTGCCTTGTTAGTTCTGAATCCCCATGGTATGGTGAATTCTACACCTATCTCTGTGATCACACCCTTCCTCCCAACCAATCGAATAACCAACGAAAAACCTTCATTCGCCAAACTGCTCGATATACCATTATTGCTGAAACCCTATACGGACGCGGTCTTGATGGTACTCTCCTTCGATGTCTGGAACAAGATGAGATAAAAAAGGCCTTGGAAGAGGTACATAAAGGAATTTGTGGGACTCATTCAAGTGGTCCATCACTCACCAAGAAGCTCCTACGCAATGGGTACTATTGGCCATCTATGGAAAAGGATTCCTACTACTTTGTCAGAAAGTGCAAGAAATGCCAAGTTCATGGTGACTTGATACATGCACCAACCCAGGAATTGCAACCAATCATGACACCATGGCCTTTTTGTCAATGGGGCCTTGACCTTGTGGGTAAGATTCATCCATCTTCATCTTACGACCATAAATTCATTATTACCGCCACCGAATATTTCACAAAGTGGATCGAAGCTATTCCACTTACCCAAGTCATCGGCAAGCAGATCGCCTCATTCATCCTCAACTACATCATCTGCCAGTATGGTGTGCCCATGTCCATCATCACAGATAATGGTCTTCCTTTCAAAAATCAGGATGTTCGTGAACTTTGTGAGAAATTCCATATCCAACACCGCTTTTCCACTCCCTATTACCCACAAGGCAATGGTCAGGCCGAAGTATCCAATAAAAACATATTGAGAATCCTAAAGAAGACAGTCAACGATGTCGGCCGTGATTGGCATGTTCAACTGAATCCAGCGCTATGGGCATATCGAACTAGCATTCGAACCCCTACAGGTGCAACTCCTTATTCATTAGTCTATGGTGTTAAAGCTATCTTACCTATTGAGGTCGAGATACCATCCTTACAGGTTTCTTTGCACAATCTCATCGATGATGAAGCATACAGAGTCTCACGCCTTCAGGACTTAGAGTTACTTGATGAGAAACGACAAGCTGCATACAATCACCTCAAAGCCTATCAGTAGCGCATGAGTAGAAGCTACAATCACCGATTTAGACCTCGTGCATTTGAGGTAGGTGTTCTTGTTCTTCGCGAGAATCCTCGCAACCAACCAAATAGAGAACATCAAGGCAAGTTTGAATCAAACTGGCTGGGCCCATATATTGTCACTGCTGTATTCAAGTCCGGGGCATATCAGTTGGCTACATCAGAAGGAGAACCGCTTGCAGATCCAATCAACAACATGCACCTCAAACGGTTTTATACCTAAGCTGAACAGAGCATCAGGCTCCCCTGCATACCGGAAAATACCAAAAACATTTAGAAAAATGTCCTGAAGAAATACAAATACATTCAGAAAAGTAAACAAAAATCATGCATCCAAACGGTGAACGAACACTCCGATGGCACCTTGGGTAAGTGCGATGGTAAAAACCTGACAAACAGGTGCCACTCGTAAAGGCTATGGCTCCATTATCTTTCAGACTTGTTGCGATCACATCTACTTCATAACATACATCCATCCGTCCAAAACCATGGCTTGTTATTCATCCACCATTAAGCCAGTACTCCATGCATCTTATATCCCGCTTTTTCGTAGTCATGTCTCAAAAACTGGGGACAATGCCCTTAACCTATTGATGGGAGTGGATTCTACATTGTCTTATGATTCATTAAGTTCTTCATTCAAGCAATCATCAAAATACTAAAAACATTGGAAAATGTCTCAACAAAATACCAAAAACATTGGAAAATATCTCGCAAAAACTCCAAAAACATTCAAAAAACAATTCAAAATCCATAAACATCAAAAACACATTGAAAATCACACGGAAACATGGCAACACATTGTACATACTCATCCATGCAGATACCAAAACAAACATTGACAAACTACTCACACACTGACCATTTCTCAATTGACCACACAATCAACATCCACATTCCAAACTGTCTTCAACAAGGATGCATCCTTCCTTACCAAAACAAAGACAACAGGGACGTTTTCTTTGACAAGAAAATTAGGTTAGCTATCAAATGCTTGGTTGATTTGTGAGTATAATCATTTGTTTATCTATATCGGGATCTTTTAGGATTGTTTTGTATCGTTTGCGCATTACTTCCGATGAAGTTCTAGGGCATGTACTAATGGTGTCTACGTGGGAAGTTCACCAAGTTACGTGATCTTATGCCAAATGCAGTCATAGATCATTACGGCTTGCTGACTACAGCGTATACCTCGACCATATGGGCATGAACTATTACCAAGGATCTTTATTCTTTATTCTTTATGTATATACTGTTTGTTTGAAGGTACAATGCTCATTCTTTGGTTCCTCTCCATCCAAACTAGATAAAGGTTTTTATCTCTTAGTACGGTATGCACTTGTCTCAAGATATGATCAGCCTAAGATCAAGGAGGACGATCCAAGTCATGCATGAATAGAGATAATCCTTGTCTATTCCGCAAGCAATACTCTGGTCGACTTGACCCTTATATCAAGTCGTTTGTATTAACTTGCTATATTAAAATCCATGAAAGAAATACTCAGGTCATCTTGAATCATTATGTCAAGATGCTTGTATTCTCTTCCAACATTTTAAAAGCTCAATGATGAAAATAGAGCGCTATGGATCATCATTTCATCTCATCTGTTTATATATTGCATTCTGTTGCATATCACCCATCCATTCACTCATTCATATATAGGTTTTTATATGCAAAATGGGAAAATTAAGCTGGTCTTGGATACAATCACGATCGAGTACTCTGATACATCATCAATGCATCATGCAAAGTCTTACAAAACCTTGCATTCCTCATGCTCATATCATCCTTACATTTAGTTGCATCTTGCATTAAACATTTAGTTGCATCTTGCATTAAACATTTAGTTGCATCTTGCCTTCAGTACATTCAC
The DNA here is from genome assembly GCF_030272615.1 of Cryptomeria japonica. Taxonomy (NCBI): domain Eukaryota; kingdom Viridiplantae; phylum Streptophyta; class Pinopsida; order Cupressales; family Cupressaceae; genus Cryptomeria; species Cryptomeria japonica. The sequence goes on along the minus strand of NC_081408.1, from coordinate 695,560,391 downwards.
CTCATTTTAACTTAACATTACATATAGTTCATTTTAAACATTAGTTTTTATTAAAACATTTGCATCATTGAATCAATCATCAATAATTCGATTCATTCATGGGATCAAATTGTCTTTAATTGTTTTAAACTCATTTATTAGGCATTCATTTAGTATCCAAAATCCATTATCATCTTATCATCTTTTATCATGTATTATTACATACATTCATTTATCCATTTAGTGAAAAAGTGCATTCGTTCATTCATTAACTAAGTATCTTATTACGCTCATTTTAGGATTCATTCACATTGCATCCATTTATCCTCTTTTTAAATTGCATTAAGGTGCAGTTATTATACCCATTAGCAATAGTATCATCACATTATCATTTGTACTTAAAATCATATTTAAGCATTTAGAATCATACATCCATTTGTTTACACAAACATTGGTTCATAACATTTTGTTTATCCATATTGCATTCATTTACCACATTATCATATAAATATTTGTACTTTACATTTTGTTTATCCATATTGCATTCATTTAAACATTATCATATAAACATTTTGTCCTTTACATTTTGTTTATCCATTTCATTTAACAAAACATTGAGATGCATATTCATAACATAACATCATTTATTCAACCATTGCATTAACATCATCACATAAATCATCTCATCATTATATCAAAATAGGAAACACCAAAATCCTATTCATAAATCATCATACGCATACATCATCATCATGGCATTACATATATAAAGCATTGCATCCAAAAAACCAACAAATCATACATATATAAACCTGCATTCATATGTCAGTATCCAACATCATATATCATCATAAACACATGCATAAAAGAAACATCTCATCAAATGCATACATATACATACATCCATCTAAAACCAATCACTCATCATCCAGCATAAACATCCATACATAAATCAAATGCATCTCATCAAAATATGGGATCTCCTCATATATATCATCTCATCTATCAGAGTACAATGAAGTCTACAACATCGGCTACCAAGAGCCATCCAAGATACAGTCAAAAAAATAATAAATGATACAATACATATATGCATGCCAAAAATGCTCTCTCAAATGCTGCTCTGACCGGATGTTGTCCCCACACCTCCCCCTGCTCCACCACTGGTGCCGGCCCCACCTGATCCATCTCTCTGTGGAGGCCTCATCGAACCACCACTCCCTCCTGCATCCCCTGATCTCTCCTGCCTCAATGGACCCATCACTCCCCCACTGCTCTACACCCTCTGCGACCGCTCTGATCTAGCCTGCCGCATCTGTGAATAGCTGAGAGCTCGCTTACTCACTGGCACCACCTACTCATATAACCCCCGCCAGTACTCTATCTCTACCTGAGCTCGCCGCATCTCCCTCATCACCTCTCTTGTGGGTCCCTGTGCTCCAATCTGGACTCTCTCCTGCAGCTCCGCCAATCTCTCCACTGTAGTATCTCTCTCCCGCAGCACCACTGCCAGCTTTGACTCCCATGCAAATAGCTGCACATCCCTAGCTGCCACCTCTACCTCCAAGTCCTCTATCCGCATCTATAAGCGTACTATAATATGGTCCCATAGATCTCCAGTGGATCCCTCCCCTGTGTCCATAGCAGCCTCCCCTACACCTCCCTCTCTAGTAGTCCCCTCCCCTCTGTCCATCAGGATCTCCCTCTCCATCCCCCTCCCACTCAGCTGCACTCCTCTCGGAATCAATGGTCCCTGTGAGATCTGTAGAGGAAGTCCATCTCTCCCTCTCCGCTGCCTCCGCATCCCCAATCCTCCTCATCCTCCTCATCCTCCTCCACCTCCTCCACCTCCACCTCCTCCACCTCCTCCACCCCGTCCACCTCCTCCATCTCCTCGGCCTCCTGCCCTCCTCCGTCTCTGTCCCCTTTCATCCTCAAATGCTGGGATCGGCTCTGCTGGGTCTGATATCCGTAGGATCGGATGTGCTACCCGATACTGTGTGTACTCATCTGTCACCCCTGCATCAACGACTCTCAGTCGTAGGTCCCATGGCCTCGCCTGCAGTGTCCAAAACTCTGCTAGTGCCTAGTCATAAGGTAGCACTGGACCCCATGCATACCTCTCTCGAATCACTCGAGCATACTCCAGATCCGCTAGGCAGTCCCTGCTGCCGCCCGAACTGCCTCATCACTCTCCCCGGCACCTGTCTCTCTACATGATAGGAGGTCCTCCCAATGAGGAATTGGGTCATGAACACATATGGCAGTGCCTCTGTGTCATCATCCCATGGCTCACACTCCAAGTATGGCCGCCATATCACTGCATCTAAATCATCCAGTGGCCGCCGCCACCACTCTAACTTCCCCAAGTGGGGCTGACTCATCATACCACTATACATAAACATGTACGGCTGGTCCACGGCTCTGAATCTCAGACTCATTGGTCGAGTTACTGGTAGGTGCTCCCACGCCCAAATATGTAGCAGCGTCATGCCCACTACTAAGGAACCCCTCTCTCGGTACACTACCTTGTGCAGCTCCTGATACATGTGCGCCAACACGCACGACCCCCATGCAAATTGGGTCCCCTCGGTCATCATCATCTCGATAACTTGTCCCCATCCCACCGCCAACCCATGTGACCGCCGATCTAGACACAGAAGTCCTCCCACAATCCCTGACAACACTGCTGGAAGAGGCTCATATAGTGCCGCTATATCCTCCCAAGCAATGGAGCCATCATCAATAAATAAATCCTCATCAAATATCCTCTGCACTGCCACTGTCCCCCATGATCTATCATACGTGACCAACTCTCCTCGGATCGGAATCCGTAAGATCCGCCACACATCCTCCAACATCACGGTCATCTCTCCCTGCGCCAAATGAAAGGTGCACGTCTCGCTGTGCCACTGCTCGGCCAGTGCTGTGATCAATCCGTGATTCATACGAATCACGGGCATGTGCATCACCTCGTAAAGCGCAGTCACTACAATGCAATCAATCTCTGCCTGAGTCAACCGGTCCCGCAACCCCTATGTTGCAAGATGACGCTCGCGTAACTGCAACACGCGCAGATCCTCCTGCACATGGACATTCATCAATCACTATCAGTTGTTTTGTTTTCAAACTTTCTCAAGTTTAAACCTAGACTATCATCAGATACTTTGATCAAGTATCTTCGGGTCTCAACAGGTAAGCAATCATGGCCACCTAGACTTCAACAGGCATTTATCCTACAACAAATGACCTAAGTCTCATCAGGCTGCTATGGTTCAAAACAACTCCCACTTCACCTCGCCATCCATCACTCGTTGGCATCAGGAGATTTTCTTTGTCCAAACTGGGGCATCCTTTATCTTAAGGCAAAAGCGCTATTTAACCAACAAAAGTGCTAGTTTTCAACAATAGCGCTACAACCCTAACAGAAGCGCTCAATCAGCTCTACAAAAGCGCTACAACTACAAAAACGCTAAAAACACTATCCAATAGCACTACTTTAACTCACTAGCGCTCAATTAAGCCTACAATAGCGCTATTGGGCCAATAGCGCTAAAACTTGCATACAATAGTGCAAAAGCGCTCAAACCAGGGGACAATAGCGCTATTGCGGCACAATAGCGCTAGTTTATGGAGCAAAAGCGCCAAAACAACCGTTTCAGCGCTCTTGCTTCGACTTGACTTGGACTCAGCTAAAAACCTACCAAAAATGCACAAAAGTTAAGTTTTTGAATTTGCGTACCACTGGTCCGTAGTCATCTGGGTGCTGGAACCGTCGGACTCTCTCGAATCTGTGCTCAGTGATCGAAATCGGCATCGTCGCTGCTACTTGCTCCTCCAAATGTCACTGTCCGAGCTCTGGTTTTCAAATGGTCGCGGTCACAAATGATCCTATTTTCCCCCCTTTCACCCCATTTATACCCTTCGCCGTCACCGTAACTTCTCCCCGTTCATCGCCGTGGTCCCCGTGAACTTCCCAAGCTCCCCATTTCTCCTTGTTATCCCTGCTTTCTTCTATTTTTCACCAGTATACTTAACTCCTTCTCTTCTACCACCTTGCCAATTTTCATTCTTTTTCGAGAGATCGCCCGATTTTTTTAAATTTTTCGGCCCATCTCTCGAGGGGGCATACCACCTATTAAATTTACATTTTATGGTGCATTTTCTTCACACCAATTTTTCTTTCTTTGAAACGACGCGATAAACCGCACCGTCTCAAAGAGGGGCAAATGTAGTCACACAAATCTGTCCAGCTTAATTAAATAAATATTCGCTATTTATTTGATTAAAAATCCACTAGCCATCAATTAATTAAATTAATATTTAATTAATTCATTCCCCAAACGTTCTTCTATTAATTAAATAAATTATTCAATTTATTTTAATTAATTCATTAAATCAAATTCCAATCAATTAAATAAATAAAATCTATTTATTTAATTAATCCCCTTATTCCTCTTTTAAATAAATTAAATTAAACATTTATTTAAATCATTATCCCCACCCCACTTGCATTTTCCTACAAATGCAACTTGCACACATTTATTAATAAATGAATTTTATTTTAATAAAATCCTATTTTCCCTCACCCACCAAATCCACTTGCAAAACCTAATCCCCTTCTAGATTCTTCTAACCCCTTCCTAATTAGCCTAATCCATCCCCTAATTATTGTCACATTCTTAAGCAAAATGGAGTCACTTCTCAAAGACTCCAAAGTCTTTGAAAAGCATTTAATGCTTTGTTTGTTCAACAAATTAACCCCCAAAATCTTCCAAGACCACTAATGGCTCTTACATGACCATTTATGGCTCTTACATAACCATTTATGGTTATTTCAAACTTGTCCCCCCAAACATTTATTGTTTTGACCATATTCATCCATTTCACATTTGCACAAGAATTTATCCATTGGATAAAAACTTTATTCTTTGAATAAAGAGTTTATTCATTCAACCAACCTTGACTCAATATCCCAAAGTCATGTCAGGCATTTAATGCTTATTCCCTCTCCTCTCAACCTATCTCACATTGACACTTGTCATCCTGGGATTGGATTGAAAGCCCTCACATGGATTTGAAATCATTCAATCCTAACCCTTGTTGAGATTACTCAATCTCAACCATCCATTGCTCCATTTTTCCTATAAATAGAGCCCATTTCTTCATAATCCAGATCCTGAAAACTTGCATGCATTTAAGCTATAGTCATTTTTAGAGAGCATTTTAGCATAATCAACTAATCTTTTGTTATTTTGGTAAAATAAATCATTTTAGCGTCAATAGCATAGTATTTAGCTTTTTATTTCATATTTGAAGCTTAATATCAAATCTCAATCCTCCATAAGCATCCATAGTGCAAAAAGCTGGTGAGAGCTACACTATTTTGGAACTTGGAGAGGAGAGGAACAATGGAGAAAGAACTAAGGCCATGCTAAGAGGTAGTTGGAGATGCCTCATAATATTTGTTTTGTTTATTAGATATATTAGCATGCTTTTAGTGTCTCTCTTGGTATGCCTTTTTAGATTAGTTTTTGATTGACTAACACTAACGTTTTTGTGTCTTTGGTGTTGTTTATCATTCGCTAACCTTGTGCCATTTAGGAGGGCGTCAGGACCCAACACTGAAGAGCCATTTTCATTGAATCTGTTCACTCTTAGGGATAACGGATTGTATTGGTCACTATGCCAGATTTTAGGAGAGGACGCTGAGGCAAATACGTCCACTCATTACATGCTAATGATTTCTCAGATTTTGAATCCTTCTCTTGCAATAACCTTTGATTATGCTTCTTTTATCACTGATGTTATCCATGAAGGATTGATAAGAATAAAGAATGGGAAAGTGGATAGGCCTTTTGGATGGTATTCCCTCCTCATGCATCTATTTTTATTCAAGGGTGGTGATTATTTTGCAAGTGGAATGGATCTTGTAAAAGAGAAAGATGGAGAAAAGATGCCAGTACAATTATGGAGTACAGTGCTGTCATGGGACAAAGATGATGCTAGTTTCTTAAAATTTGATAAATGTTTTGCATCAAAGATTAGGGCTCTCCTCTATTCAGAGAATCCAAGAGTCCCCAAGGTTCTTTTGGAGTTTATTAGATAAAAATAATTTGCAGAAAATATAAAAATTGTTCATAATTGGGGTGACATTTACTTATACCCTATCTCTACAGTTTTCAAAATATTTGGTTTCAGAGGCACTCCATTTTTATTTCCCTATTAGGTCCATCTCAAATTGGGAACTACAGAGATCCTAAGGCAGATTGGTAGTGTGCAAGAGGCAGAGCTAACAGGCAGGGGTAAATGGACTATTTTCCCTACAGTTACTATTGCTCACCAATTTGTAATAACCAAGGGAGGTTGGAATTGCTTTGAAGATTTTATTCAACCTTATCATCTGTCAACTGCAGTATCTAGGTGTGCTGATCTTGAAGATTTCTTTAATGGCATGTTTAGAAAAAGGGCAATATGCAGAGCTAGACCCCATCAATTCCAGTTTCCTAAAGACCTCATTAGAAATGAGTTTTATCTAGATGAGCAAGAGCCGAGGAAGGAAAAGTGGGTGGCTTACAAAAAGGCCTTAGACTTTGTAAATCAGCTTGATACCAGCTATGATCCATTGTCTACCTTCCACCCTTTTGAGGATGTGATGCAAACTTTGAAAGAAAAGAGGGAGGGTGTAATTAAAAACAATCCTGAGAAAGCAAGACTGGTTCTAAGTAGGTCTGCATATGCAAGAGCAATCCCTCATGGTGACTATATGTTGCACAAGAAGTCAAATTATAGTGTGTTGATGCCTACAACAAGGGAGCCCTCTACCTCCAAAGGAAAAAGGAAGATACAGGATGTCATTGATATCCAAGGTAGCCCAAAGAAACAGAGAGTGGGAAAAGAAATACAATCTAATGAACCTTTGTACTCTCCATCCCAATACCCTATTCATATTGGAGATGAACAGGCAGTAGCTGAGCAACTGTTACAGTTATGCAGTTTGGGAGAGATAGCGTACACATGTGATGAAGTGGAAGAGGGAATGCCAGAAGAGCCCCTCACATCTAAAATGAACATCACTACCAATGAGTTCAAAGGCCAGGAGTGGGATCCTAAGATTAAGCAAGCCAGTGAGGACTTCTTAGCTGATAATAATTTTGTCACATTAGAAGCTTTCATGCAATTTGTGTGGAAGCAGAACATTGACAAATATAATGCAAGGTGTAAAAAGAGAAAAGGTGAGTAGTCCCACAAAGACCCAGCTTGGGTAGAGGAAGAGGTGAAGCAAGAAATGGTTGATGAGTTTAAGACCATCACTCCTGAGCAAGGAAGAAACATGGTGGAACAGGTTGGGGTACTCATTCTCTCCAAGTGGGACATAGCAGATGCCTTGGTATTGGTGGTAGTGAGAAAAGAGGCTAAACCTATGGAGGGAGTCACTTTCAAAAAAGATAATGTTGCACTGGTCATATGGTCTCTAAAGAGATATGAGAATAGGAGGAATAAGGACACCTTAGGGTCAAGTTACCTTGGACGGATGATAGTGAAAAGAGTACAGAACACTGGGGTAGTGGAAGCTGCTAGCATTGTGCTAGAAACTGCAAGGTTTAATGTTGCAGTAGCAGAAAGAGAGGCTAAAGAAAAGGCAGATCTCCAAGCTAAGTTGGACAGAGTTTTAAAAGCTTATAACAACGCCAAGGATGAGGTAAGAGGTAGAGATAGCATCATTGGTAAGCTACAAAGCCAGTTGGCAGGACAGTACCATCAAGGTGAGTCTTCAACACTGATGATCTCGTCTTGTCCTTCAAGACCTCCACCCACCAGCCCCATTATTGATTTCCCACCATCTCCAGCACCTTCTAGTTCCCAAATTGTTGAGATCACTCCTCATGAGCTGGAGAATTTAAAACAAGCTCAGGCCCTATATGCAAAGAAATATGAGGAAAGAGTAAGGGCTACAATTTCAACTTTTGCTGACACCATAGTGGCCTCATTATTGTATAAAATCATGAGAAAGATTCTAGATATGTGGAATAAGCTTAATGGAGATAAGGCTATTTTAATACATATTTTTGATAAGTGGAAGCCTAGAGAGCAGGATTTGGAGCTTATTTGTGTATCCTATGATGAAGTAGGGGTTGATCCTATTATCAAATCCACTTGTGACACCACAAAGGATCTAGTAAAACTAGTAGAAGGAGTAGGTAATGCAGACAGGAAGATCAACTTGTACAAAAAGAAGTACATTGATCGGGTTTTTGAATTGCTTCCACGAGGTTTTGTTAGCCCAAATCAATTAAAGGACAAACAAGTAAGGCTTAAGTAATTAGAAGCCAAATTGTTAGATACAATAAAAGGAATTATTAATTTAGATGATGCTTCCTTTTTTGTTGTAACAATTTAGGAGATAGAGAGAATCAAATCTCATTATGGTTTTCTCAATTCAGAGGTTAACAAAATGAGGAATTCTTGGAAAAGGTTAGTCAAAGCAAAAGCAAAAGTGATTAACTTAACGTGGCCAACTGATGATGTGTACAATGAGTGGATGAGAAAATATGCCATATAGGATGCAGAGCAGTTAGAAGAGGTTGCAACTGGACAACAAGTAGAAGAAGCCGCGGAAGTTGAAATAGACTTGTAACCATTTTTTGTAAAAAATGTTGTAACTTCTTCTTGAGAAGAAATAATTGTAACAAACTCTCCTAGGAAATTCTAAAGCAATGTGCATCCATATTATTATAAATGGATACCAGGACTAGTTAGAAATGATCGCAAAAATTTGTAAGAAAACACTGCAGAAATTTGTTTGGGCTTTTCCAAGTTTTAATGGAGAATATTCAAAAGTTTTTTGTAATACTTTTTTGAAGATAATATCAATATACAGACTATTGGTTTCAAGTAAAAACTTTGTGTCATCTTCAAATGTGTTTGCAAGTGTTTACTATTTCATTATGAATAATCTAGGGTTATTTTGTTTGAATAGGGGTTGTAAGGCAACTTTCAGTAGATATTTTTCTTAGCTTTCCTCTTCAGAAGGGGAATTAAATATGCAAGAATTATTTCTACTAGTAGATTCTTTGTGGGATACTTTGAATCTTCATGAGCATAGTTTGATGTGGTATGAATAAGTTCTTATGTGTGTTAGGCATATATAAGAATCTATAGAAGCCAAGCTAATGGGATGTGAAGAGATATTTGATTTCGGGAGTATTGTTTTGAATTGAGATGACTCTGTGACCTTGAATAAGGCACTTGTATAGATCAAAGTTGTTTGTTACATATTTTATAGATCAATACTAAATATGAGTACAATTTTCATTCCTTTGTTTTAGTTAGTCTTAAGGTGATTAAATCAATTGGTTTGTTGGACTGGTTTGTTGTGGACTTATCTTTTAAAAGTATGAATTTAGTTTGACAAAGGTATACCCACCTGAACTTTGAGTGAGTTCAAAGTGTATAAGGTTAATCAAACCTTGGCATATGTTGTCCTAAAGGTCTCCTTCTCTCTAATCTCTCACCTATACATAGAGTTATCACATCACCTTAAAGAGTTTAAAGTGAATCAGATTTTGAGAACAACACAAGGAGTCAATCCCCACACTTTGCAACTTCACCTCTTGCATTGTCAAGGATCTTCTACTCAAGGAATCTGCCACCTTGTTTGCAACTCCCTTTTTGTGTTTGATTGTTAAGTTATATACTTGGATAGATTCTACCCATTTCATATGCTTATGACTCAACTTATCCTGGCTATTCAAGAAGCTAAGTGTTTTATTGTCAGTAAAAACAACAAATTCTTTTGGAAGGAGATAATGCCTCCACTTTTTCAAGGCTTGAACTAAGGCATACATTTCCAAATAATATGAGGAATACTTCCTCTTTTCCTCACTGAGTTTCTCACTAAAAAATGCAATGGGCCTACCCTCTTGGCTCAAAAAAGCCCCTATTGAAACATTACATGCATCACACTCAATTGTAAAAATGTTTTGAAAATCTAGAAAAGAAAGTACAGGTTTCTTTGCTACCTTTTGTTTGAGACTTTGAAAACCCTCCTTAGCCTCCTTGGTCCATACAAACTTGCACTTCTGCCCCCCGTTGATTGTTTCTAGGATAGGTGTGTAATGCCCGCCAAAATACCCTAAAGAAACTAAACAATAATATACAAATGGAGATACTTTTTTTTTTAATTAACATCTAATAACAATTAATGCAACACATAACATCTCCATCTATTTACATTCATTCATCAATTAACCAATATGAACATATATCATTACTCATTTCATGAATTAACGCAAGCGGCAATATCACATCATTAATCTTTCCCTAGGGTACTTTAGCATCATTACTTAAATTCATTTCCACAATAGCATACTACAGACATGAAAGATACATTTCACCTTCATTATTGCATCAAAATATAATTATCTACTCATGAGATATGCAACCTACAACATTACTTACTTCCCATGATATGCATAATTTTCTTTCTACCAATGCATCTATATGAATCATACATGTTTACTAAATCCATTTAACATCCTATAACATATTCTTTTATTACTCCATGAACATTCCTCTTTCAAGATTATTTAACATTCTAACTAACCTCTAATCATCCCATGAGATAATACAACTGATCCATAATGCAATTCCATTATATTCCAACTATAATCCATTCATTTCCATGACTCATAAGATCACCTCTCTACAATAGTACAATACAACTAGGCCTTAATCCCAATTTCCAACTACAATTCATCTACAAATATAAGTACATTAAATACATCATGAGCATAGCTCTTTCTACTACAAGATTCTATCTACGAAATACAAAAAGTGTTACATTACATACATTTTATCTTATCCATTACATAAATCTGCTATAAGGTACATCCATAGTACATTATGAAGAAGAATTCACGTCATGCAAAAAGAATCCAAAGAACATCCCAATGGCTAAAAAGCACCAACCTCCTGACCATGTGGAACCAAAGGAACCACCCCCCGTGCTAGGAGATGACACAAGGTCCCAACACACACTCTAAACCTAAGTTGGCACCTAAAACCTAGGGAGACTAACCACACAAAGACTCTCAAGCAAGAACTTACACAATATAACAAGAATGAACTCCCAGAGGCATAAAACTCATCAAGACATAAGTGCATCCAATAAGAATAACCATAAATCAATAAGGGGAAACACATGTAGGAGTGGAGTGTCATCACAAGCCATCCTCATAACACAATAACATAATAACACAAGGCGCTAGCCTGATGGACATGTGGAGCCATCTCAACCTATGAGAGACTAAGGGAGATTAGCTTACCATCTTCATGGCCTTCTCATGCTTATCCTAAAACATCCTCCCTAGGACTAAGTCATGAGGCACAATCAATTTAGCATCTTATTAATTAATCTAACTACCCAACCCATCAATTATTAGGTTATCACTTATTTACAAATCATGGAAAACTCTAATGTGCCCTGGTGGTGTAGACTTCATGCATCCTTACAAGGAACCTCATGCAAGCCTATCTCTCATGACTCCGGTCATCACAAGGAAGCCCACTCCCCCCTAACATGGTTTCAAACATGAAAACACAAGAGGCTCTAGAATAATAATTGGATCTGAGAATATACACAAATCTGAAATCACAAATGATCCATATGCAAACAACAATATCATCTCATAATCATGAAACATGAGAAAGTTAACATCATGAGAACCAAAAATCAATGAGCCTCTTGGTCAAATAAACATATCAAGGCCATAAGAAATCCCATCAAATTTGAAATGAATCATCACATAATCTCAGTAAGGCCTATCACTTGCTGGCACATAATCACAAGAATCTCAATCTCTCTCTTGGTGCATCAACAAGAGAGGAAGCACAAACAACTCAAATGGAGTAAAATGCATACAAAACAAAAATAAATAAATAATATGAAGACATCACCAATCATAAATAATTTTAAACAACATCATAAATGCCCTCAAAAAGCCCCTGGTATAACTCCAAATCCAACTGACCTGAAATAGACTTCAAACTGGACAAAACTTTAAAAATACACATAATGGCACATATGACTGATATTTTAGCGCATAAAAAAAAGGTAAATTTTTGTAGAAAACTACTTAAGTGTGAAATCAAAACTACTCAAAATATAAACAGCCAAATATGACGTATTTATACTCGTTGGAATCAGCACGAAATAAACTATAAGAATATGTGAACAAAATAAAATAATAAAATTCACCCAAGGAACTCCAATTGAAAACATAATGCAGACTTTTTGGAGGAAGAACATCTCCAGCACTGTCAAAAACTGAGGAAATACTACAACCTTGAATCTAAAATATAGAAAGCATAATATATGACTCAAATACATTTTAAAAGACATTCCACATAACCAATAACATCCATACACTAGGGGATGTGTAAAAAAAATAAAAAGGGGAAAAAGTCATGTGAGTCTCCTCTATGGCAGAGCCAGATTGGGAGCTCACAAAGACTCTCCTCTTTCCCAGATTTACGATCTCCATAAGAACTCATCTACCAAGATAAAATATCCTTAATATACAATACAGATCTCATTAAAATAATTCACACAAGACATATACAAAATCTGCAAGATATTCCTCATTTTGAACATTCACGGTAATGCACAGGAAACATTATTTCTAGAACTATAAACCAAGTAAAGAATCTAAAATCCCATGGCTACCCATTCCAAATCTAGGAAGATTAAAGAGAATGCATAAACCAAATTATTATTATTATTTTTTTTTAATCAAATCAAACACAAAGCATACAAGTTTCAAAATTTGAAAACAAAATAAGAAACCAATGGAGAAGCCTCCAACCTGCAACCTATATGATGGTTTGTAGTTGAAAAAGAGCTCCCACAAGCCAAACCAAAATCCAATCAAGCTCCAGCCAAAAACCAAGAGTGCAGCAATCCAAAACCAAGAAAGAAAACTTGCTAGAGAAATTTCCAGAGAATAGCAAAAATCCCACTGAAAAACTTCACGGAAATGAAAATTAAAAGCAACAATAATCCAAAAATCCTAGCCTAAATTTCAGCCAATCAAAATATTCCATTTTGGAGTATATTTTACCAACCCATCATATAATATAATTTATTCACCCATTTTGAATTTAACCAATGAGAGTGAAGGGTAGGTAAAGTAAATAAAATATACTTATTGAACTAAGTGGGATTGTTTTTATTTCTTTATTTAATGTATTGAGCTCATACACCCCACTTAGAAATAAAAAGTCAAACTATTAAATAAATATAAGACGAAAATAAATTTAATCCAAAAGGGAATTAAAATCAATTAAACCAAAAGCTAATAAAATAAATTAAAGAACCAAATAGATAAAAGATGTCAAATAAATGTTAAACCATAGAAAGTCAATAAATAATTAAATAGTCAAATACCATTAAAGATTAGTCACAAATATTAAATAAATATTAAAATAATCATAAAATCAATAAATGTTAATTATCAAATAAATATAAATATCAAATAATTAAATATTGAAAACTTATAAATTAAATACATCAAAATAAACATTTCCAAATAGAAAACTACACATAATTACTCTAACATCATCAAGTAAATCAACCGGCATAAACTAGACTCATAATACCAAAGCACCAAGTTTACTAACTGACATGGCAAATTATGCCAATATGCTGACTAAACATGGTGAATAACTTAGACCTAGAGTATGTGAAGGGAATATCATGCCATCTCCGAACCACATAAGCCATTGGAACTAAGACACGCTCAGACCTGTGAAGCCAGGTGGAGGCGATGTCTGGTACCTGCAAAATCCTGTAACCACAAAACAACAATACCACATATACATATACATAAATAGAACAAGCAAGTGATAGAGAATCGCGACGACACATCCTGCTCGCAATGAGTGATGTGGAATCGTCTCTATCATGAAGACAGTCAAACAATAGTCAAACACATCTCATAAACATCTCATCATATGTAAACATAAAGTAGGGTTAGTATAATCATAATCATCATCAAAACCATGATAAATCTAATCTATCAATAATCCATCACATAGTGAGCATATAAAATCCATTGAGTACATATATCATCAAATCACATGATCAATCATGATAGTACCAACATCCATATAGATCATCAAAATATCATATGTCTAATAGTATCTAACATCAATCATAAGTCACTAAAGCACATGAGTAATCATCATCCAAATCATCAAAATATAGTCTAGATAAGTCTATCAAGCGAAATATAAAAGTCAACTCTAGTCAAAATAAGTCAAATCAAGGGTGGACACTACAAGGTGCACAAACTTTGCTAAAACCTCTTATAAACTTCTTGTAAAAGGAAGCCAAGCCATGGAAGCTTCTAACTTCAGTCATTGACCTTGGAGAAGGCCAATTCAAGATGCTCTCCACCTTCTCAAGATCCATCTTGATGCTTCCACCTGAAACTATGAAACCAAGATACACCAATTCTTCCTGCATAAAAAGACACTTGTCCACATTGATTAGGAGCTTTTCTTCCTGCAATCTCTTAAGGATCAAATTCAAATGTTGCATATGTTCATCTCTATTCTTACTAAAAATAATAATATCATCCAAGTAAATAATAACAAATTTACCAAGGAAAGGTTTTAGAACTTCACTCATGAGTCTCATGAATGTACTAGGTGCATTAGACAAGCCAAATGACATCACTCTCCACTCATAAAGGCCTTCATTAGTCTTAAAGGTTGTCTTCCATTCATCTCTAGCCCTTATTCTGATTTGATGGTACCCACTCTTCAAATCCACCTTTGAATACCACCTTGCACCCCCTAGATGGTCCAACAAGTCCTCAATCCTAGGCATAGGGAACCTATACCTAATAGTGATCTTGTTAATGGCCCTTCAGTCCATACATAACCTCCATGTACCTTATTTCTTAGGCGCTAGCATGGCTGGAACAACACATGGACTCAAACTTTTAGAAATCAAACCCTTATCTAAGAGTTCCTAAATTTGTCTTGCCATTTCCTCATTCTGTTGGGGTGTTAACTTATAGGCAGCCTTATTTGGCAATGTAGCCCCTGGGATTAAATCAATATTATGGATAATCTCTCTAATTGGAGGTAGCATATCAGGCAACTCTTTGGTTACAATGTCCTTATAGGTATCAATAAAATTTGCCACCTCTTTTGGTCCTATCCGCCTAGGTTCTTCCTTTTTGTTGTGCACCTTTCTTTCTTTCTGTTTTGGCAATACAACCAAATCATAACAAGGAGTATCCTCTTTCTTCAAACAATCTAAAAATCTTTCTCTCCTACAAACACAAACTTAGGGTATTTTTATTTTTCAACATTATCAGGGAGAGGTATTACTGTTAACTTCTCACCTTTGTACTAGATGATGTATGTGTTCTTCTCACCATCATTTTTTGACTTCATGTCATATTACCATGGCCTTCCAAGTAGAAAATGGCATGCATCCATGGGTACAATGTCACAAAGTACCTTGTCCTTATACTTGCCAATATAAAACTCCACCCATGCTTGCTCTTCTATGATGGTATGATGCCCCTTTGTGAGCCATGATACCTTGAAGGGTCTTGGATGTCTAATCCTCTTCAATTTCAGTTTCTCACCAAATTTTCTCTCCTTTTACCTTTTTTGTTTTCCTTCTCTGGACATTTGGATGCAACATGCCCTATTTGATGACACCTATAGAATTTTATGCCTTCTAGGCCTCTTCTACCACCCCTTCCTCTAAAGCTTCCTCTCTTCCCTCTGAAAGATCCTCTAGATCTTCCTTCCCCTTTTTCATTCCCTTGAATTCATTCACCAAGGTCTTTGGAACCTTGTCCTCTTCCTTGAGACATATTTCTGCCCCTATTTCCAAAGTCTTTTTGCCCTCTCCCTCTTCCACCTTGATCACTCTTCCTCTTGAGTTTTTGTTTTTCTTCTACCTTCAAAGCAAGTTGAAAACATATTTGGATTGTGGGAGGGCTTCTTAGACTGAGGTCATCTTGTATGGTAACTCTCAACCCTTGAAAATATCTTGCAAGCTTCACACATTCAGGCTCCACCACATTGGACTTCATCACCAATTTATGGAACTCTTGAGTATAATCTGAGACACTCATCTCTTTTTGTCTCAAACTCATTCTCCTCTTATGAAGTTGGACCTCATAATCATCAAGAACATATGCATCCCTGATCAATGCAACCATCTTCTTCCAAGTGGTCACTGGATTCTTCTTCTCCTTCACCCTATCATCTTGAGTGAAATTCCACCATGTGAGGGTTGATCCCTTTAATTGAGACTTAGCAATCTTAACTCTTTGACTTTTAGGTATGTCTTCACATTCAAAGAAGCTTTTGAGGGAATCAATCCAATCCACAACAACATCTGGATTCAAGTTTCCATCATAGGAAGGTACATCCAACCTAATATCCATGGTCCTTCTCTCCATGGCCTTCAGGGTCTTCACAAGTAGTCCCTGATCAACAGACACTTATTCTTCATCACTCTTCCCAAGGGGTTCCTCATCACTCCTCTCTTCAACAACATCATATTTTCCACTACTTTTCTTATGAAGTTCCCCAATAAGTCTATCAACCTCCTTCTACAAGGAATCAATCTTGTGAACCAAGTTTTGATCCGTAAAAAACTTCACTATTTATGCATTGGTCATCTTTGAAGACAAATCACCCTTATATTCTTCCCCTAACATGGATAAATTGAAATAATACTTCTCCTAAGGATAACACTTTCTCTGATACCAATTGATGTAGAGGTATGGTTCCAATAACTTGAAAATGCTCCAAGATGCTCACTTGCTCAACTAGAAACCCAATCCCTTTCAAAATAGATTTTCCCAACCAAGCCTCACACCTTTAAGAGTATCAATTCAACATCCCATATCACCTATTTCCATCCTCATAACCCCACAATGGGAAAGTGTGCAAGGTTATCAATATTTGGTTTCAAACCCCACAAGCAAAAATGCTCAAAATGGCTCAAATTGCTCACAACCCCTCCAAATGGTTTTATAGGCCAAAAAGGGCTCAAGATAGGTTTGATAGGTTTTGAGAAACTCAAATGATTCCAAACAACTCTCTAATTTGGTTGTTCAAGTCCCAAAAGTCACAAAGTGCAAATTGGCTCCTTAGACCTATTAACCTTCAAAACTCACTTTTTGGCTTCCCACCCAAAAAATCTAAAGGATAGACAAATATTGTTTTATTTTATTGAACACCAACCTAGGGAAGCACTTTCTACCAAAGGAAAAGTTCTAGAACCTCTTGCAAGTACCATTTCTATTAACCCCTCATTTAGGCTAATAAGGGCTAATTTAAGCACTTAACAAAGGAACTAGCCCCCAAACCTGCAACTCCAAAAAATTAACTATTATAATACCTTGGGGTATCCAAATAATCACTAAATACCAAGTTATAGTTTCTAGTTTGCATTAAAACTAAAGTTATGGGGATTGTTCATGAATTTTATTCAATTCCCACAACCAGTCACATTAAGATGCCTGGTCAAATTTTAACAAAATCTCACCCAAACTGCATCCTTTTGGTCTGAAAACTTTTCAATATTAAAATAAACTGCCAAATCCTCAATTTCACCAAGTTTAAGAATTTTCCCATGGTGAATTGGGAAGAAATGGGAAATTGAAGTTGAAACCCTAGGAAAGGGCACTTTCACAGGCTATCTGGATCTGTTACAACTTTTCTCCCTCAATACTCCACCTCTAGACCTCTGGTTGGATTCAAAAGAAATTTATTTCACCCCTATAACTCCCCATGAAATAATTTTTCAGTTTGGAGGTCGTGAAATTCTGTACCAACCGAAAGAATGTAAAATTTTATGGAAAAATACAGTATTTTATTGATTTCAAATATCAAGTTTACAAATTCCACCCACAACAACCTCAGCATGAGTTTGTTGAGGAATTTTATAGTTTTCACAACATGTTAAAACTTATTTTATATTGTTATGAACATTGGGCAACCAATCACAACAACTTTTTGAAAAGTTGCTTTACAAATTGACAACTTTGTCAATTTTTGACAATTTTTGCATTTTGCCATTCAAACTAATTTTATTATCAACCTAGGGACCTAAAAACATTGAAATGGATCTAAATAGACCAGAACAACATTTACTCCCTAATTTGACTCATCCTAAGTACCTTTGACCATAGATGACCATAGGGTTTATAATGCACCCTAGGCCACTAGGCATTACAAAATGGACAATTAGGACCTTATTACAAAACAAAACATAAACAAAGGATTCTTTGATCCTTCCGAACACCTTTCTATAAAAAACATCAAGTTTTAAATCAATAAATTATGAAATTGAGGCTCATGCGCCTGCACTACAGTGCTAGTGGGTCTGGAAATTGTAAGGAAGATGAACCAGAACTGGTTATCAAAAATGAAGAAAAAGCCTTGGCAGCAAAAGTTGAAGATAAAGATGAATGGGTAATTGATAGTGGATGCTCACACCATATGAATGGAGATAAAAGTAAATTTATGTCCCTGCAAGAATACAATGGTGGTCAAGTCAGATTTGGAGATGACAAGGCATGTATGATCAAAGGTAGAGGTATTATTTCTTTGGATGGCAAGCATAATACCGATAATGTCTATTATGTAGAAGGTTTGAAGCATAATCTTTTGACTATTGGACAATTAGTTGATAAGGGTTTTCAACTTCAATTTAAAGATAGAAAATGCAAAATCATTAACAAGACTAGTTTGGAAATTGCAACAAGTATTTAGACTGGAAGCAACATCTTTCACTTGAACACTGGTAATAAGACATGTTTGATTGCTCATATTGATGAGAATTGGTTATGGCATAAGAGGTTGTGTCATATTAATTTTGATTGCATTGTTAAGATCAGTTCAACTAAGGTAGTTAGAGATATACCTAAGATTATGAAGCCTCATAATCTGGTATGTAGGGAATGTCAATTGGGTAAACAAATTAGAAGTTCTTTTAAGAGCATACATGATAAATCTAATGATGTACTTGATTTGATCCACACTAACTTATGTGGTCCAGCAAGGACTAGAATCTTATAAGGTGATAGGTATTTCATGCTGATTATTGATGACTATTCTAGAATGATGTGGGTGACTTTTCTAAGGGAGAAGTCTGAAGATTTTGAGAAATTCAAGATCTTTAAAGCAAAGGTTGAAAAAGAAACTAGATTGAAAATCAAATTTCTAAGATCAGATCATGGCGATGAGTTCACTTCTCATGAATTTAACAGTTATTGCTCACATTCCTCTAATTAATTTCCACAAGGTAATGGACTGGCAGAATCAAGCAACAAGAACTTGATAGCGATTATGAAGAAGTTGGTTGACAAAAATGCTCAAAATTGGCATAAGAAGGTATATGAAGCTTTATGGGCAGACATAATTATGCCTAAAAGAGCCATCAGAATGGTACCTTTTGAGCTTGTGTATGGGATCGGCGTAAAACTTTCTTTACCCCTGGAATTGTCAGTAGCCAAGCTTTAGACAGTAGTGGAGGATTCTTTTTTTCATAATGCTCTAGAGAAGAGGGTTATGTATCTAATGAAGTTGGAGGAGGAAAGAGAGATGCTTGTGGATAGAATTATGGAGCATCAGAACAAAGTGAAGAGGATTTTTGACATGAGAGCTTGACCAAGAGGTTTCCTTAAAGGAGATGAAGTACTGTTATGGGATAAAAGGAAAGAATCAAAGGGTGCTCACCTTCAAATTTGTGATCTCTGATGCTAAGGCTTCTGTGTATGAACTCCAAGACCTCCAATGCAGTTTAGTTAATGACAACAAGGTGGTTAATCTTGACTACGATTGGTAGTTGGGGATTTGTGGGCTGAACGCGCAGGATGCGATAAAAGTTTTCAGGATATACATGGAGAAAATCAAAGCCAAAGGTAGTTTTACTCCTGAGGATATAACGCGGGTTGCTCGAATCGAGTCCATGACGTGTAGCAGTAACGATCAGTTATCGAAGCATGTTGAAAAGATGGTGAAGCACAGATGGAACAAAGAAGCGGCCAAGGCAAAACTCAATGCTATGAAGGTTCTGAACCAATCA
The DNA here is from genome assembly GCF_030272615.1 of Cryptomeria japonica. NCBI lineage: Eukaryota > Viridiplantae > Streptophyta > Pinopsida > Cupressales > Cupressaceae > Cryptomeria > Cryptomeria japonica. The sequence continues at coordinate 695,540,281 of NC_081408.1, read as the reverse complement.
ATAATCCAGGAACTCACAACTACCCATGACGCCCAAGAAAGCGAAGAGAAGATGATGATGGGCAAGCAGCATAATGCGTTGATCAAGGCCCTATTTTTATGTATCTTTCATGTTTATGCAAAAGACTTTGGGACATCTGTCCCAATTATACTCTGTTAGTTTCATAATTGATTTAGAGGAGGTCAGGTTTTTCAGGGAGACCTCCTGTGTTCTACAAACTATAAATTAGACTAAGATGGACGGGATAATGGTTACATTTTGATTAGAATTTTGTTAGTTTTTACTTAGTTTCTTTTTGGTTTGGAAAGTTCTGTTTTGCTGAAGGAAGTCATCAGACTTTAAAGATCTGGAATTGAAAAGGGTTTTATAAAGGATCATACTATTTTGCGTGAAAGAGAAACCTTTGAGTTTTGAATCTGCATAGTGATATATCTTTGCATATATTGATATAAATCAAATGACAGTGATCGCATTTCCAGTGCAGAATACTATTATTTTTCTGAGATTCCTTCCTGTGAATGTTTAAAAGATTCATGTTTTGAAAGGAGATTTTCTCTCTCTTATCTATTTTTATGAATTGTAAAACCGGTGTTTTGAACTTTGTTTCAGCCATTTCTATTTCTTGTATTGAAGCATTAAGAAAAACTTATTTTTCCTTGAAATATGTCTAGATCATTAGCCTCTTATCTAAGAATGAGGTAGGTAGCCTTATGTGCTTTCAGGTTAAAAGCATACCAATTGAAAATAAAATAGATTATTCCTTGAATAACTAATGAAGGGAGTTGTACCTATCAAAAAATTCAGAGGGAAGTAGTATATGTTACACTTACCCAACTGTATAGTGAACTTTTTCCTTTAAAAGAAGGCGACAGAGTGGAAAATTCATTAATTTAAAGAAAAGCAAAATCCGTTCACTAATAGATTTTTGGTGATTATCTGCAACAATATTTTGAGGAATTAACTATGTTTTCCTATGACCATCAGATTACCCTCTCACATTCCTCTGATTACTTTCCATAGGGTAATGGACTGGCAGAATCAAGCAACAAGAATCTGATAGCGATTATGAAGAAGTTGGTTGATGAAAATGCTCAAAATTGGCATAAGAAGGTATATGAAGCTTTATGGGCAGACATAACTATGCCTAAAAGAGCCATCGAAATGGTACCTTTTAAGCTTGTGTATGGGATTGGTGCAAAACTTTCTTTACCCCTGGAATTGTCAGCAACCAAACTTTAGACAGTAGTGGAGGATTCTTTTTTTTAGAATGCTCTAGAGAAGAGGGTTATGTATCTAATGAAGTTGGAGGAGGAAAGAGCAATGTTGGTGGATAGAATTATGAAGCATTAGAACAAAGTGAAGAGGATTTTTGATATGAGAGCTCAACCAAGAGGTTTCCTTAAAGGAGATGAAGTACTGTTATGGGATAAAAGGAAAGAACCAAAGGGTGCTCACGACAAATTTGACTCATTATGGAAAGGCCCATTCAAGATTTGTGAAGTGGTGGGACAAAATGATTTTAGACTCAACTATTCCGATGGAATGGTTATGCCCTATACTTACAATGGACAAGATCTCAAGCTCTACAAACTATGAAACCTATGGTTGGTATTTCCTATAAATAGTATTTTAGGTGTTTTTGTAGGATTTTGTCAAGATCAAGGGCACAATGAAAAGCATAAAAAGAGAGACAATAGAATGACAAGAACAAAATTTATTCTCATCAATATGCAATTGATCAACTGGATTCATACCAATACAATGAATATAGGCCTACTTATATAGGCAAGGCCATATGGATGTACGAGCACACAATTATGACATGTGGCTCAATGACAAACAAGGGTAGGTAAGAAATATTAGGGGTAGGTAGGAGAAATAATATAATATTCCATAAGAGGTGGATGACCCACCAAATGTGGAGTGTAAAAACAAAACAAGACCACAAAAGGTGGAATTTATCCTACAAGCTCTATCGTTATGTGCACACTTCCCTAAGTGTCTCAAATCCAAACTATGAAGAGATGCATTATCCTAAGTTAACTTACGTAAAGTGTAATAATATCCATAATGAATATTTATTTACACCAACACCCCCCCTTAAGTGCAACTTAGGGGAATGAAGACTCAAGTCAACAATGCAAGATGGGTCCCGGCTACTAGGCCATGATAGGTACCCATGTAGAATATGCAAATGCAAGCAAAGCTATGCAAAGCAATCTCTCACAAATGGAGAAAGGGAGAAAACCCCGTGGGAAAAAACTCCCCACCAAAAGAGAGATGAATGTACAAAGGACTCTCAAAGAAGAAGGACAAAACCTCAAAGAGCAAAAAGTCCCCCCCCATAAGAGAGGAAGGAGAAGTCAGCTGACCCCCCCTAAGGACACATCATGCACCCCCAAGAGAGCTCGCAACGGCTGGAACTTACTCTCAGTGAAAGGTTTGGTGAATATGTCAGCAACTTGCTCCTCTCTAGGAAAATACTGCAAATCAATGACCTGCTCCTAAATCAGCTCTCGGATATAGTGCATATGAATCTCGATGTGTTTGGTCCACTGGTGCTGGACTGGGTTCTTCAAGATTGCAATAGCACTCTAATTGTCGCAATGTAGAACTATCGGTCGTGGAGTGGTGAATCCAAACTCTATGAGAATCTGTTGGAGCCAAATGATCTCAGTCGCTACATTAACAGCGCCTCGATACATAGCCTCAATCGAAGAGAGAGCAATAGCATGTTGCTTCTTACTTTGCCAACAAATGGGGCCTGAACCAAGGTGAAAACTATAACCGAAAGTAGAATTACGATCATCAAGATCTCCAGCCCAATTGGAGTCTATGTAACCAACTAAGCGAAGTCTTGTGCCTATCGCATAGTGAATCCTGTAGTGATGTGTACCCTAGATGTAATGAAGGATGCATTTGGCAACTTTCCAATGAAGCTCATGTGGTTCTTGCATGAAGCGGGAAGCCATGCCAACTACAAATGAAATATCAGGGCAAGTATGGGTCAAGTAGATGAGACTACCCACAAGCTGACAATACAAAGTGGCATCAACTGGTGGAGAAGAACACTAAGCCTCAAGCTTGACTCCTGAAAGAAAGGGAGTCGAGGAAGGCTTACAATCAGCCATATGAAAGCATGCAAGTAGATCAAGAGCATACTTGGGCTGCGATAGTGTAATCCAGGAAGGTGACTGTGAAATCTCAATCCTGAGAAAGTAGTGCAAAAGACCCAAGTCAGTCATAGCAAATCTGTCATGAAAAGCAGATTTGACCTTGCTAATGATGGATGCGATACTCCTTATAATGATCAAATCATCAACATAAAGCACAAGTATCAAGTGAGAGTCATCCTGGTGCAAAATGTAGACATTCAGATCGGAATGACACCTGGTGAACCCTACTGAGAGAAGAAAGGAATCCATCTTGGCATACTAAGCCCTGGGGGCCTGCTTAAGGCCATAGAGAGATTTCCTTAGTCTACAAACCAAGGAAGTATCATGGATGAAACCCTATGGTTGCTCCATATAAATCTCCTCATCAAGATCACCATGAAGAAAAACACTCTTCACATCCATCTGATGGACAGCCCAACCATGAGCTGCAGTAATAGCAAGTGTCAAGCGAATGGAGTTCATCTTGGCTACGGGCGCAAAGGTCTCAGTATAGTCAACACCTACAACCTGAGAGAAAACTTTCGCAACAAGCCAAGCCTTATACTTATCCACACTACCATCCACTACAAACTTGGTCCGATAGATCCACTTACATCGAACCATCTTTCTCCCCTTAGGGAGATGGACTAAATCCCATGTGTTGTTCCTCATCAAGGAACTATACTCTTCCTCCATAGCTTGGTCCCACTCAGGAACCCCTGATGTTTCCCTAAATGTCTGTGGATCGAAAGCGGTAGCAATGAATGCTTGTGGTAGATCCTAATGTTGAGATCAAGTTCTCTATGTATCTGAAGGATCCCCAACAAGAGAACTTGCTGACTCAAGTGTTTATCGAGCCCAACAAGGTCTAGGTGGAGGTGGAGAATGAGGCTCCTCAACTACAAGTGGACCCTGCGGAGGTGTAACCTTGCGAGTTAGAGTTGAAGGAGTCTCATCATCTGAATCACTAGCTTCACTATCCACAATGGAGGAAGGTAGAGGAGGTAGAGAGGCTAAGCTAGGAGAGATTTCCTCAAAGTGTACACTCCTCTCAATGAACACCTCATGTGTCTCAAGATCCATCAATCTATATGCCTTAACACCCTCAGGATATCCAACAAATATGCAAGGCCGACTCTGAGGTTCCAATGCCTTGCATTTTTGTGGAGGTATACAAGCCCATGTTGGACACCTAAAGACTCTGAAATGTCTCACAATCAGTTTCCTACTAGCCCAAGACTCAAAACAAGTAATACCTTGCAAAGCTTTGTAAGGAACCCGATTCTGGATGTGTGTGGCACAACTAATAGCCTTTGCCCAAAAGGTGAGATCAAGAGAATGTGCATGTATCATATAGCTAGCCATTTCTTTGAGAGTTCTATTCTTGCGTTCTGCAACTCTGTTCTACTGAGGAGTGTATGCAACAAAATGCTGGAGATCAATTCCCTCAAGTGTACAAAAATCCTCAAGTCTCTTGTTCACATATTCCCTTCCATTATTTGTGCGAAGAATATTGACCACTTTCCTGGATTGCTTCTCCACATGAGTTTTGAAGTCCTAAAATCTGTCAAATACTTCACTCTTATGAATGAGAAAGTAGACCCAAGTGAAACGAGAGTAGTCATCAATGAAGGTGAGGACATAGCGGGCCTTGCTAAATGAAGGTGTTTGAAATGGACCTGCTACATCACTGTGAACAAGTTGAAGAACTTCCAAAGCTCTCCAAGCTTTCCCTTTATCAAACTTCTCCTCGGGATGCTTTCCCATGGAACAACCTAAAGATAGAGGTAGTTGAGGTGACCAAACCGCTCATGCCATAGCTTACTTTCAGAATTTTAATGAGTAAGCAAGGCTCTAGAAGGTGAACTTGGCACAAAGTGGGAGAATGAATAAAACCTTGAGTTGTCATTGATTTGTCCCATTGCTACCAAGGCATCATCATCAAGTTCCTTTACCATAACTAAATCTGGTGTAAACTCAACCTTTTTCCCATTCCCATAGTGAGTGATTTGGTAGATAGAGAGAAGGTTGGTAGACAAGTTAGGAACATAGAGAACATTCTCAAATGTTCCATCATCCATGTCAACTAAACCTTTCCCTTCAACCTCTACTTGTGTATCATCACCTATGTAAATGTGAGGTACCTTAGATGGCTCCAATGAAGAAAACTGCTCCTTTGTAGAACCCATGTGATAAGAGGCACCTGAGTCAATTATCCAGTACTGTGAAGAACCTGTAGTAGCCACAAATGCTTGCCCTTTTCCCTTAGACTATGAGTAAGAGGAAGGAGTTGAATCCTTCTTTGTGTAGGCAGATGGCAAGTTGATGTTGTTTTGCTTGAGAAGATTTGTTAACTCATCAACTTGCTTGGTGTGGCATCAATGCTCATCATGACCATACTTCTTGCAATATGCACAAGTCGGTTTATCCTTCTTAGGTGGTGTCCCCTTCTTGGAAGAGGATGAAAAATCTCCTTGAGATGGAGAGGATGATTGTCATTTTTCCTGTTGTGGTTGTGACTTAGATTGCTTCTTCTTCTTGTTGGAATCTTTGCCTTGACTTCTTTGATTCCCTTGATTAGCCACCAAAGCCTTGGACTTTGAAGACTTGAGAAGCCCCATGTTCAACAACTTAGATTGTTCCAATATCAACATTTATGTGAAAGCATCAAATGAAGGCATAACATAGGAACTCCCTACTATCAAATGATGAGTTTGGAAGCTACACACAAATGCTGCATATTCTGGTGCAAGCTTGTCCAACAAGTTGAATATCAACTAAGCATCCTTTTTGTCAATTCCACAATCCTTAAGCTTTGCTCTTAGCTTATTTGCTTTGGTGACATAATCTTAGATTGTATCAAAACTCTAGGGATCCAAGTTGGTGAGCTCATTGTCAATCTTATACCCTCTGATTTTATCAACTTGACCATACAATTTTTGAAACATATCCCAAGCATCTTTGATTGTAGTACACTTCTCAATATGAAAGATGAGGTCATCTGATACATACTTTCACAAAGTTCCAAGAGCCATGCAATTCTTAGTAGGCCATTCTAATTGAGAATTAGGATCAACCTTAGGATCAAGTGGTGCTGCTATTGTTCCATCTATGTAATCCGTGAGACCTTTTTCCATTAATTTGCTCCAAACTTTAATTTTCCATGATGCATAATTATGTGGAGTTAAAGGTGGAAATTTATGAGGACTCATTGCAACAAAAATGAAAGAGCACAAGGAAAGAGAGGCACAATCACACAAGACACCCCCCCAAATTCATTCAATCAAAGAACCCCCCCAAAAGTGACGATTTGACACTTTATACTTAGTGCGTGTATAATGGGCCACTTGCAAAAAATGGCAAAGTGGACTTCTAATTTCAATTTGACAATTGCCTCAATAAGGCCAAAAGAGACTCAAACTAATAGTGCAAGAGATCTAAACTAAGATCCAAGCAATTTACAAGTACCAAATAGGCCAAATAAGACCAATATTTGAAAGTACAATTTCCACTTAAAATATCTGAAATTTGATCATAGATTATGAAAGTAGACAAAAAAACATGCACTTTCAAAAAAAACTGCACCTGAAAAGGAGGGTGCATGACCTCAAACGAGGCCTTTGAAGTTGTAGAATTAAGGATTGGATAGGTACAACTAAGAGAATCCAAAAATTCTGAAACACCTGTGCACCAAAACCAGAAAATAACCACAACATTGTGAAGAGCACGAAAAATTAGCCCAAATAAAAAAAAATTACACCCAAAAAGGAGCAAAATTGAGCAAGTTATGGGCCTCAAAAGTTGACCCAAAAATCCAAACTACGCAACGGAGAGGGGTCTAAAAACTTCCAAAGAAAATGCTAACTAGGCGCTAACTGGGTGCTAACTAGGTGCTGACTGGGCAGAAGGTACGGATTCCAAAAATAATTTTCAAAATCTTTTTTTTTTTTTTCAAAAAAATCTTTTCAAACTAGAAAATAATTTTCAGAAAAAAAATAAATTGTTTTTTTTTTTGAAATAAATCCAAAAATTCTGTACCGTACCGCCTGAATTGGGCAGAAAATTTCCTCCACCCAAAAATTGATTTTCGCCAAAATAGGTCAAATTTATACTCGATTTTTATGGAAACAGCCTCCCGGACACAATGGTGAGGTCGAAAATGCTCTAAGATGCCTCCAAAAAATGCAATCCCTCAAATCCAAAAATCAAAGCCTTCCACGATATCTCCAAAAACCAATCAATGAAGCCCCAATGGCTCTGATACCATGTAGGATTTTGCCAAGATCAAGGGCACAATGAAAATCATAAAAAGAGAGACAATAGAATGGCAAGAACAAAACTGTATTCTCATCAATATGCAAATGATCAACTAGATTCATACCAATACAATGAATATAGGCCTGCTTATATAGGCAAGGCCATATGGATGTACGAGAACACAATTATGACATGTGGCTCAATGAGGAACAAGGGTAGGTAAGAAATACTAGGGGTAGGTAGGAGAAATAATATAATATTCCACAAGAGGTGGATGACCCACCAAATGTGGAGTGTAACAACAAAACAAGACCACAAAAGGTGGAATTTCTCCTACAAGCTCTATCCCTATGTGCACACTTCCCTAAGTTTCTCAAATCCAAACTACGAAGAGATGCATTATCCTAAGTTAACTTAAGTAAAGTGTAATAATATCCATATTGAATATTTATTTACACCAACAATTTTGTTTTGTGTCTGTTTAGGTGTAGGTCTTCCTTTGTTCCCTTATCTATTTTTAGCCATGCGAAACCAGAGATTTAGAGTTCTTTGCATTTTCCTTCACAAAATACAATCCCTAGTCAGAGCCAATGTTACTACGTCATTTATCCTTCATAATAGGAGTAAATCATCCTATAAAATTTCATTCGGAGTCTTTGTCTTTCTCGCAATGCCTCGGTTCAAGCCTTAGTCCGTTTGTAAATTGTCTTTAAATAAAAAATGTTGAGTTTTAGTAATTGGTCGAACTCTGTGAACACATTGAACCATTTTGAACTGGGTTCATTAGGTTCATTTAGGTTTTGCGGGTTCTTAGGTGTCTTGGGGGTTTTCCATACTAACAATCTTTTAAAGTGTTTTGCAGTGGTTCCTTATTGGTCTCATTCGGTGATGTGTTATATCATCTCTCTAGGCGTTGAACTCTTTGAACCTAGTTCAAAAGGTTCAGACGTGTTCAATATGTTCAACACAGTTCAAATGGTCAGCAGCACATGACATAGTTAATCCTTTTAGAAAAGATTTCTCCTAGGCACGGTGTATGCCTTGAACTACTTGAACCTCAATGAAGTCTGTTCAGAATGTTCATGTGTGTTCAAATTTGGTGGGTCTTGTGAGTTAAAAGATTTGATGGTGCATTAATTGCCAAGTATGAGGAAGGTGAACCATATCTTGGGTGACGTTAATTGTTGGAGTTTCGAAGCAAGTAATCATTTTAGGAACTGGTAGTTATTTCAAAAATGCTGCCATGCATTCAATGCATGCGTGCGATGTCCAATCCACAAGCTCAATACACTTAAAATGATGATTGAAATTATTGCACTTAATAAGTCTATATTATTGCTCCTGCTATAAGGTATGAGAGGATTTATTCTCTGAAAATTTTTTCCTCGTCGCTACGGTGTTATTTTTCTTGGATAGAAGGTTTGTTTGCTGGTAATTGTCTAGTTGCTCTCAACTATGAAGGTGAGTCCATTTCTTGTCCTCTCCAGTGATTTTTACCTGCATTTCTTCTCTTGTAGTAAGGTTTGCTGAAGGAAAATAAGGCTTGTCATTCATGAATTATGAAGTCCACGTTGCACCTGTTTGGGAATTTTTTTAGTCTTGCATGTACAGAGCCCATAGTCACTGATACCAACCTTAAAGGGGAAAATCTTGAAGTTTTAAAAGAAAGGGTGTTCAAGGGAATTGCTGGTTCCTTTGGTGTGGAAGTTTTGAGTAGTGGTCTCATAGAGGCGGCAACTTTTCCCCCAGCTAACCCTTACCCATAATTGGTTAGGGAATGTATTGCTAGGTATGATCTAGCCTTTGAAACCATCAGGAGAGACAATGGTGAAACCCTCCTTGCCATTAACCGCGAAGTAATTTCTTCTATTTTCAAGCTACCTGACTACTAATTATTAAACTTTTCTCCTGCCCAGTCAATCACCAAGTTCAATGCAGATAGAACCAGGCACCAAAATAATGTAGCCAAATATTGGTTGAAGGTTCCTCAAATGGGTGGTTCCAGATTGTCCAAGAATCCCAATAAGAATCATATGCTGCCTCACATTCGCTATGTCATGTTACTGTTGCACTGAGTCAGAGGCTCTACAGAAGCCTACAGTTTTGATGAATGGATTTATTGCTAGGTGCAGCTAGTATTAGAAGGGAAGTAATACCTTGATTGGGTAGAGCTGATTGTCGATTCAATGAGGGAGCAGTTGAGTATGGCCAAATAGTTTAAGCAAAATTTCTTCATGTCTTCGTATCTTATATACTATTTGGTGTGTGTTAAGGAGATAGTTGAATACCTAGATAGCCCACTGAGGAGGACGTCCTTGTATATGATTTTTACCCTATGTTGCAAAAGGATAATGCCTTGCAAGACTTTAGGAGGGTACACAGTGCCTTTCTGGGAGATTTGTGCTATGAATTGAAGAATATGAAAACCAAAAGAATTTCTAAGGATGCACAGGCATTAGTGAAGAGGTTTGGCAACTTCTTTATCGAGTTTACTCGCTTCTTCTATATAAGGATAGGTAGTTTTGAGGAAGAGCCCTTCAAGCTTCATCATTTCTGTTCAAATTGTTTTATTCTAGTAGAGGTATGTAGGCAGCTGACTATTGTGATTAAAAAGGCTCAACCCAGAAACAAATGGGAGGGTCATTTTCCCATTTAGTTAGGTATGCTATCCTATAGTTCAATGTCAGGTACTTTGATTATTGGAGCAGACTTGAAGAACTTCAATTTTCCCCTGTACCATGAAAGGAAAGGTTTTGATAATAAGGGTTTCTCCCGAAGTCTTCGTATAATGCCATATCTCCCAATTCCACAATTAGAGGACTTCTGGGAGGATTGCAGTGATGAACTCGAGGTGTTCAAAAGGGGAAACATGAGAATGGTGTTGGAGCAAGTCATTTCATTACAGGTAAATCTTGACATACACGGGCTTGAGGAAGATTATCTAGAATTGTTTGAACCTGGATACTTAGTTCAAGACAAAACCAAAGTGTCCTATATCAATTGGAGTGAGGAAGAAGAGGATGATATATAGCTGAAAACAAAAAGGATTTTGGAGAGAACCAAAAAATGGATTGAAAGTAAGAATGCAGTGAAATTAGGTGCCAAGTCTAACTCTATGAGAAATAGTGAGGTTGCTCTGCGTTCACCAAAGAGTTTTTCTAATAATGCTTCTATGCTTGTTCATGTAGGTGAGGATAAAAATCTGCCTCAGGTTAGGCACAAGTCTAATCCGGCTTTGTATTTCTCCACTCCTTGACATACCCAGTCACAAAGTGCTACTTAGAGAAGGATAGATCAAGCTAAGGATATGGAGGTGAAGGATAAGATTTTGGAAGCTCAGATATTTGAGGTTGAAGATCTGGACATTGATGTTACTAATGCCTTGGATTCCCATGCAATTATCGTAGCTACGACACCACCCTCCAAAATGATTGAGGGAGAAACTAGTTCCAACGCAACCCCTAAGTGGCTGACCACTTCGGTGAAGATAAAATGGAGCTCCATTCCGGTGACTATTCCAATTCAAGATATGGTCATTAAGTACACAAAGAAGGGCCCCAAGCTAAAAAGGTTCAAAACAACTACTCGACTGGATAGTGATGAAGGGACCAGAAAGTGGGTTGTTGAGATTGCTTCATACAAGCCCAAGGAAGAGGACAAGGAAGTCAGCGCAGAAGATTTTGAGGTCACTAAGGTGGAGCTGGGAAACATGAGTAGAGATTCAGATAACCATTTCTTCCAGGTATCCGCAAAGAAAATTCTCACCAGGTCAAAGAAAGACGGGTGGGAAAAGAGAGAGCTAAAGTGGCATATAAGCATCCTTGCTCAATTCATTGACAACATCGATTGCTTTGGAGCACTTCTTATATTGCATGCTACAAAGAGCTTTGATCCTAATTCACCAGAAAATAAAAAGCTAATGAGTCAGGTTCAACGAGCTAAAAGCATTACAGAGGCTGTTGAAAGATGGATTGAAGGAGTAATTAAAGACAGAGAAAAGTATATCACAAACTCCCAGAAATTATGTGATGAGATGCAGAGCCTCATTGCGGAGATTCAAAACCAGGTTTCACCATGGGAGAAAGAGGAACACAAATGGGAGAATGTCTTGCCTATGTTCATTAAAACAGAAGAATACGTAGCTACCAAGTTTTTGACAGAACATTCAATCAAGCTGGTAATAGATGAATGTCAACTCTTCGTGTCGAAGAAGACCATAATGTGGTGGGTGCTTCTTCTTTTTCTTTTCTTCCAGCAGCTTGTGGGTGAGGGAGAGTAGATTTTTATTTGTAAGGGAGGAATTAAAGCTTTTCTAAGCAATGCTTTGTACAGAAAATATCAATCTTTGAGTTGATTTTCAGACATGAATAGAATGCAGATTATATCTTCAATATTTGTGTTGCTGATATTATTCTCATGATTGTAGCTAGACTTTGAGCCTTTGCAATTGTTTATTAATGTCTTTTCTGTTATAATCAATTGTGTATGTGGATTTATTACAAGTCTATGTACTTGAAAGTAAGCGATATTGGAGCAATGACGTTCTCTGTTAGTTTTAGTCCAAGTGCTATCCATAAGTACAGAAAATTAAACTTTGATTTAATGGTCTTCATTTATATCTTTTTTGTAAGTCTTTGGCATTCATTTTCATGGCTATGGATGAATGTTATTTTCCTTTATTTCTTTCTGGTTAAAAGCATATCACCAATTTAATTCCTTTTAAATCTTCTAAGAGGGAGTTGTACCTCTCAATTCAGAGGAAGATTATCACTTCAATGATAATCTATCCAACTGTTAGTACTTTTTGTCCTTCATTCTGGGCATTTTCAGTTTATTTGTATAGTTATCTTCGAAGGACAAATCTGTTCACTAATAGTAAGTCAGTGAGACTTCCTTTGTATCTGAGCAGTGAGCTCTAGGCAGTGAGCCTTCCTGCATGTCCAGGCACCATCTTTTGTAAGTAATATTCACTTATTGGCCAGTGAGAGAATATTGTGGGTCACAAATCCCATCAAGGTTTTTCCCACACCGGGTTTCCTCACCAAAAATATTGTGTTATGGTGTGTTTTCTATGTTTTGTTTATTGTTCTTATTTACTGCATTAATTCTTGTTTATCGGTACACTGTTTTGGAATGCAATTTATTTAATAAGTTTAGAAAATCCATTAACCAGTTAGATACTGATTCACCCCCCCCTCAGTATCTTTGTAAATCCTAACAATTGGTATCAGAGCATGGTCCTCTATTTTCAGAAGCCTAATAGCTTGAGGAAGATTCTGACACCGGTAGAGATGGAAAACTTGAGAAAGCAATTGGAAACAACTCTTTTAGATTATGATGCAGAAAAGTTGAAGAATATGAAACTTGAAGATGATCTGAAGACTACACAGGAAATCATTCAAGGAAATCAAGAAAATCTCACTATTGCTAGGAACAAAAGAAGAGAACTTTCTAAGAAGATGTAGAGTGTTGATGGTGAAAAAGAAACTCTTAATGACCTTGTGAACAAATTGAGATAGGAAAACAATACAATGAGGAATGAGATGCAAGATATGACCTCCTGAACAAATTTAGATAGGAAAACAATACAATGAGAAAATCAGTGTAGATCTAGAAACTTTCAGAACACTAATGCACCCACCGGTCAATGTTCTAAATGCAACAAAATTGGTCACAACTTAGAAAATTGCAAAATGAATGTAAGATGTTATGTTTGTGGAAGATTTGGTCACTTATCTAATCAATGCGAAACACATACCGACATAGGATATGGAAAAGCTATTCAGAAAAACAATGTGACTTGTTATGCTTGTAACAAGATTGGACATATTGCAAAATTTTGTAGAAGCAAGACATCACCGAAAAATAACAAAGGACCCAGTTTGAAAGGTAAAGAAAAGGTTGAAGAGGTAAAACAAGAATTTTCAAAACAATGGATTAGAAAGTCAGATCAGAATGTTAGTGAAGCTATTCCTTTACTGGTAGAACAAAGTATCACTCAATTGGTAGGAAATTCTTCATCTAACTGAAAAGAAACCTTTAGGGGGTATGGCAACAAATTGAAAAATATGCTAGTTTACCCTCGGTTGATGGTAAGAAGTTGAATTACTTCTTTACCGGTAGATGTGTTAAGTTTCACTTAACCGATAGGCATTTAATGTGGTATTTGAAGGAAATGACATTATAAAGCAAGTGTTTTTGTCTCTTTTTCATTCACCGAGCATTCAAATTTCCTTAGAGCACGAAAATATTGAGCGAAGGCATCCACAACGAGAAGTGAATAAAAACATTCAAGAACTCATACCTAAAGGTAGATTAAGGTATTTATACAATGGCTTCCTCCTCTGCACCTGAATTCATTGCAAACCCTACTGTAATTGAAGTGGTTAAGTGCCCTAGACCCATATAAAATTATTCCTGAAATAGCGAAGAAAGATGATACCTTAGGAGAATTTTCAAAAATACCCAAAGGAGTTGTATATGATGAGGATCCTAGAATTTATATACATTATCATATTGAAGAACTAGGAGTTGAAGAGATAATGAACATGTATAGAACAGTAATTTGTGATGATAATGGAAATGTGAAACCGGAACATAAGATAATTGAAACCGTAGGTTTTGTGGAGATTTTTAGTATCCCTAATTTTCCAAAGGATGTTATAAGGATTATGTTAAGAAGAGTACATGGGGAGTTCTTTTGTTTGAATTCCATTCACAAGATAATAAAAGAGGTAGTTAGGATAGTGACAGGTTTACCTTCCACCAGTAGCAGGCCTAACAAGACTAAAAAGGTTCCAAATGATACTGTAATCACCCTAACCAGTGCAACATATGACAAGAGATCCTTGAGAGTAATTGATGTAAAGGATATCAATGTAAAATTCATTAGTATGATTCTTGGATACAATGCTACACATGCCAATAGATTAAACTCTATTTCTAGCTTATGTATCAAAAGTGTCTATGACATGGTAAACAACAATGCAAAGATTGACATATGTGAATGGTTAAAAAATGAACTAATAGACAATCTGAAGAAAATCAAAGGGAACAAGAAAGGTACATTTAGATTTGCAAACTTACTTGTATGTCTATTACTATATATCACCAAGGAAGTTCCTGGTATAGGTAGAAAGGATTTTGGATTTGGCATACCGGTAGGAAAACAACTTCTGGATATTCTAAACAACATGGGAGATGACAAAGAGAAGAACATAAATGAACATTTTTCAAGCATTAAAGGCTATAATGAAAACTAGGATAAGGCTATCACAAGCTATAGTTGACAAATATCAAAAGGAGATATGCTTTGTTATAAAGAAAGATGAAATCTGGATGGAGGCAGTAGTCCCAAGGATAGTTTGGGTCATAGAGATGGGATATGAGTTAGATGAAAACATAATTGAAACTTATGAAAAATCCCTTCTAGAAGGCCCCAAAGAACCAACAGAAAAAGTATTTGGAAATTTGAAAACAACTGAAAGAAAAATTCAATCACAAAAAAGAATAAAGAAAACTAAACAAACAGTTAGAAAAGGAACAAGGTAGGCAAAAGCAATAAAGGAAGATATATTAAATAAAATTGGTATTAAGGAGAGTGACTTGGAAGGATTACAACCAGAAGCACATCTTTCACCGGTTGCTACCTCCTCTGACAGTGAAATACCGACAGAGTTTAAAAGGGTAGAAAGAAAAAGAAAACCCTCATCGGTTCCCTCTCTTGCACCCAAAAGAACAAGACAAAAACAACAGGCAGTTAGGCCTCTAGTAAAGAAGATGACACCAAGAAAGAAAAACCAGTTGTTCCTCCACTTGACAATCTTCTACATGAAATAAGTGAAGATGGCAACTTGTCAAATATTAGAAAGTTATATAACACATTTTCAAATGAAGAAAAAGAAAGCATAGAAAATAGTGTTATCCTATACTTGGATATTTACAAGAAATTTTTGATTGAGGTTGTAGATGATTTACCCAATGAGTTGTATAGAAGGTTAGAAGAAAGAAGAGTAGCAATTGTTGAACTAGATAAAAAGATGAAAATAGAAAAACTATTTGTAGTTCACCCAGTGAATTCAATAGAAGAAATTGATGAACTAATAAGTGAGGCAAACCGGATAGTATTTTCAACTGGTCACCAGCATGTAGCATTAATGGATGGTAGAGTTAACAAGATATTTGAAGAAACTGCAGACAAGTGGGATATATTATTTGTTGAGAAGGAGAAACAAGAAGAGCTTAAAAGACCAAAGACTTTCAAAGTCTACCAAAAGGACAAGGATAAGGGTAAAGGTAAGGTAGGTGGTTCTCCAAGCATAAAGGTAACAGATAACTTGCCCCCACCTCCTTTTGATACTTCACCGGTTATAAATGTGGTAAATATTGATAAACCACCAGCAACAGAGAGTATGGAGACAACACATGAGGACACAAATCCTAATTCAGAGGTGTTGTATACAATGAATATCGACACATAGGAAGTCAAAATTATGGCTAATAAAGAAACAACTAAGAAGAGAGATGTGGCAACTGAGCCACTGGCATAAAACATTATAGTTGAGACAAATGTTGAGGACACAGTTGGCAATATTGAAATTGCGGCTAAGCAACAAACTGAATAGTCAACTAACCCCCTGGATACTAGAAAGGTAGATACCACTGGTGTACATACTGATGTATCTACTGAGCAACCAGCAACTGATGACACTGAAAAATCTATTGAGATACCGGTAGTAGATAGTTAAGAGGTAAACACAGAGAAACTGGTAGAAAACCTAGAGTCACAATCAGAGAAACCGACAGTGGAAAGCCTTGAGAAACAAGCAGAGGTACACATTGAGAAATTAGAAGTGAAGAAGGATGAGGTAAAGGTTAATACAAAGATTGTGCCACCAACATCAGATGAGAAACCAAAACCATTGCTTGCAGAGATGCAGACTCAAATTGAACTACCAAAGGCCACCACAAGCAAAGAGTTTCCTCTCACCGGCAAACTACAAATTGTTAAAGTAGTTGGTCAATCATTTGGTTCTTTACTGATAGAATTCTAGGCAACCAATGTAACAAAGGTATTGCTTGATTCAATTAAGAAAATAACTGATTGCAATGCACTTGCATATAAGGCAATTGATGACACCATACCAATTTTGAAGATGATTTCACCCAAGTGTAATACAGAAAATAAAGATTCTTTAAGCCAATTAGACACATTATCTAAATACATAACCGACAACCTACTAACAATTGATGCCTTAGAAGCAGCCAGAAATGTAGGTAATTTTCCGAAGGAGATAAACAACACATTCTTAACACTTATACCAAAAAAATAAAATCCCTCAAAATGGGAAGAATTCAAACCCATATCCTTATGCAACATGACATATAAATTACTAACTAAAATCATGGCTAATAGACTAAAAAAGGTAATACCAGCTATCATTTCTGAAGAACAAACAGGGTTTGTTCCTAACATATCAATCCTGGATGGGATAATTATTGTATAAGAGGCTATTCATTCCATACAAAATAAAAAACAACCAAATATGTTAATAAAACTTGATATCATGAAAGCATATGATAAATTAGACTAGTACTTCATGTGTAGCTATATGAAAGCCTTCGGTTTTAATAGACAATGGATTAATTGGGTATATAGATGTATTTCAAGCCCCAGCTATTCGGTCTTGATAAATGGAAAACTGGAAGGATATTTTGAAGCAACAAGAGGCTTAAGATAGGGAGATCCACTCTCTCCCTTCTTATTTATTATAATGTTTGAAGCCTTAGGTAGATCCTTCAATGCATCAAGAATAGGAGGTAGCCTGCAAGGTATTCAGATAATGACAAGGGTAGAACCTTGTACACACCAACAATTTGCAGATGATACAATGATACTGGGAAAGGGCAACCTTCAAGAGGCTAAGGAAATCAAAAGAATCCTAACCACATATGGGAAAGCATCGGGAGAATTAGTAAATAACCAAAAATCAGAATTTTTTTGCTTCAATATGTCCACACATGAGGAAAAGAAAATAGCTAGCTGGCTTGGGTATAGAATTGGACAATTACCATGGACATACTTAGGAATACTAATTGGTAAAGGGACAAGATCCAGCAAGCTCTGGGATCACCTTATCGAGCGTATCAAGAAAAGACTCACATCTTGGAAAGGCCTTTGGTTGATAGGGGTAGGTAGAATAACATTGATAAAATCAGTCCTATCGGCACTACCCATTTATCTTCTATCCTACATTCCGATATCAATAGGAGTTTATAAGAACATATCATAGATTATCAGAAATTTTTATTGGCAAGGAACGGAAGACAAATAAATTAAAACTGATATCCTGGGATAAAATTTGCAGAGATATAAGCGATGGGGGCACTGGTATAAGGAACCTAATATGGCAAAACAAGGCCTTAGGGGCTAAATTAATTTGGAGAACATATATCTCCTTTGATGCCAAATGGGCTAGAATACTAAGAAATAAATATCTGGCAGGTGGCCATAAGGAGGCAATATTTAGGGAAAAACACCTACAGAAGGGCTCAAGAATCTAGAATTTTATGAAAGATTGTCGCCCCATCATAACAGATCATCTAGTTTGGGACATCCACAATGGGAAATTGGCATTGTTTTGGGAAGACTCCTGGGGGGATCAACCTCCAATTGATGTATTGATGGATACATCCAACATCAAACATCATCTTAAAAAACTTTGGGGTAATTATGTAAAGGACTACATAATTCCTGACCCAAATTCAGCATTCGGATGGAAATGGAAAAACATGCTCCCATTTATGCCTGAAATCAAATTCCAAGAAATACAAAAGATACTTAATCATCGAATGATTTCATTCAGAGAAGGGGATGATACCTTAGTATGGGAAAAATCCAAAGATGGGCACTATAACTGTAGAGATGGGTTTAGGAGCATATACAAAAAGGCAAAAGTCTTCAAGGATCACATCCCAGTCGAACTATGTTGGAATAAATTATGTCTCCCAAAAGCAGGCTTCTTTGCCTAGGTGGCAATTCAAAGGAAAGTACTTACTGCCGATCAATTTAGACATAGAGGATATGAAGGACCATCAATCTACCTATTATGTAAGGAAGATGAAGAAACAAGTGACCATATTTTCATGACATGCAAATATACCCAGAAATGTTGGTACTGGTTAATGGCACAACTAGGATGGTCAGGGGCTATTAGCTCCTCCCTAATAGAATGGTGTTCACACTAGCCAATTATTAAGAAAAAAATTCTATTCCATAATTTATGGATCTGCAGCCCATCCATAGTAATATGGGAAATATGGAAGGAAAGAAATCGAAGAATATTTCAAGAAAAGGAAATGCAAGTAGAAAAACTCTTAATTAAAATAGAAGTGGCTATAATTGAAACCTCCAATAATAGGAATATGAACATCCCATTACATGGAAAGTCATTCACAGAGTGGGACAACTTTATTAGAAAGCAATGGAGTGGAATAAAAATCCCTCCTTTGTTTGGAAAAATGGGAACAAACAAAGAAGAAATAAGGAAATCATGCAAATGGCAACCACCAAAGCATGGATGGCTCAAATTAAATTTTGATGGAGCATCCAGAGGGAACCCTGGTACTACAGGGGTAGGATGTATAATACATTCCAACATAGGGAGGTGTATTGGATCTAAATTCATTCACTTAGGACAAACCACCAATAACACTACTGAATTACTAAGCCTCATAGAAGGATTGAAGATGTGCAAAGAACTAAGGATAAGTAAATTAGAAATTGAGGGTGGCTCAGCATTAATAATAAATGCAATTAGGACTAAAGGAATTCGAATTGGAAACTCAAAGGTTTGCTTGATAAAGCATTAGAATTACTCAATTATTTCACAAACTTCACTATCAATCACACATACAGAGAAGCAAAACTGGCTGTTGATGCTCTAGCCAATTTAGGGGCAGACGAGATAAATAAGACAACAATTAATATACCAGACTCCACCATCTAGTAACAAGATGGTAAATAAACCTTATATACCTTTACATACCTGCTCAGACTTAGTCATTATACACACATTCAGAGATGCCCACAAAAATATATATCTCATTCATATATATATATATATATATATATATATATATATATATATATACATCTGTATATGTACATTTATATATATGTATATTATAGATGTACATTTTACATATCTAACTTTATATATATATATATGTATATTACTTTTTATATTTGTATATACCTATATACATACAATTATACCCATCCGACCCATCCTTTATATATACATATGTATATATATATGCATATAGATATATATATATATAGATACATATGTATATATTTATCATAATCATATATATCTAGATATATATATCTATATATACCTTTACACATACAAATATATATATAGATAGATATATGCTTGCATAATCATTTGAGTATACATATGTTGTTATATATTCGAATACTTATAGAAATGCATATATATACATTTATCATTCTCTAGTAGAAATTATGACTAATGAGTGATAAAGCAGTGATCCAGCCTGGCCAAATTCATGGAAATCGACACAGATGATTCTTGAAAGGCTTGATCCTTTATACAGATTTAATAGCATAATTATGAGGGAAGCTTATGCATTACCTCCGATGATTGTGATTTCCAATATCATTATTGAATCATGTGAAGGATAGGACTGATATGACCCCTGAAGCATGTCGTCTCAAATGAATCAATTAATGATAAATTAAACTTGATCTCAACCTACGGAACATCTGATAGTCATTAAAGAAAATTATGATATCAAGAGTTTTTTAGATATGACCTAGATCTTCACTACTAACAAAAATTAACTTCAATTATTAATAACTGAAATAGCACGATAACACATGTTGTCATTCTGAATAATGATGACAACCGAATACCTAGTCTGCCTCGCGTTTATATTGAAACATAACTCCATACCCCTCAAATTCAAATTGAAAAATGGATACAATCATCAAACTCAGAAGTGATAAGAGGCAAATGGCCTTTTACGGGGAAATATCTAAAAACCGCCTAAATGAGATTATCTTACTCCCACATGAAGTAGTCATTTATGTAATAAAGAAGGTTCTAGGAAAGGATTTCCTTCAGAATGAAGACAAAACCAGGGCAAATAGTGACATTGCTGCAATGTTCACTGCAGTAGCCATGCATTTCAACAACAACAGAGACAATATAAAGAATTTATGTAAGAACATCTTTATTCCATCCATTCTGGGAGAACTTGATAGGGTTCTGGTCAATATTGATGGCAATCTCACAATCCCTTGGCCCAGACACTATGACGTTCTCATAATATATAACAGACCACCACCAAGGTTTCCAATCTTAACATTAGGGGAGGAAGACAACTTCGGAGCTCAACAAGAAGAGATCAGGCAAAGAATGGAATTTATATGCTTCTTAATGCATGTGAAGATTCCAACAAAGGAGGACTGGTTTGAGAATTATCTGTTAGTAGAAAACATCACCATATTTATGGAACCAGTGGCCCCTGCTAATATGGGTTAAGGCTGAAACATATCTAAAAGACAATTATTATGTGAATAGGTATGCAGATATAGCCCTTAGTCAAGACTTAAATTAGAATAGACTAAATTGCAATACACTCTATCGACTCTACTACATTATATGGCTGTAATTTTGCTCGAACGCTTACCTATTTCTCCATATATATAGACATACTCATAAGTAGCCTTAGAAGGACTTATGAGCAAGGGCTTATGAATGATATGTTTGTATTTTCTTTCTTCGAATGGCTAACACTCCCTTTGAGATTTCCATGGCTGTAATGACCCTTGGAAAAGGTAACATGAAGTTTAGGTTTGTAGGTTAAAATTTTAGAAGCGGCAAATGCAGCGTTGGTAGCACCAATGCTTCATCAACCAGGTAAATTGGGACACCACAATCATGGTAAGATTTTGAAATGTTTTCCTGCATCTTTATATTCAAATTCCAATCTGAAAGTGGCTTAACTTCATTTATTGTAGCCTAGATAGTCTCTTACCTTGGTATAGCCACAACAATGGGATATCAAAATAAGAGATATACAGGGCTACAATAATTATCTGAAGAATAATTCAACAATTCTGCATTATGAAAATAGGCTTAAAGTTACTAGTCTGAGAGGATTGGTTTGCCTAAATATCCTGCACCTACTTTTGATTTGTGTAGCCTGGGTCTGATCCTTCATGAAGGTCAAATCCAGGAGCATAAATAAAAGTTGGTAGTATTAAGACTATTTGGTCAAATCTTTTATCAAAATCTTTATTTTGTGGTCAAGAAAGATTGGCTTCCAAAGGGAAATTGCATGTTAGGCAGAGTCTAATATCACAGTCAAACTTTCATATGATATAAAAGATTGATTTACACTAACAGTTCTGCCAAGTGTTTGAGCTATAACAATGCAGGATACCTAGGATGATCAAGGAGAGAGCATAAACAACCAAGGACCAACCTCTGGACTTAACTGACATAAGCTAATGGATGATCAACTATTTATCAATGTTACAATTTGGGCTTGTAAGGGGAGAAAATAAAATACTCCCCACCTGAACACCCGGGGTGACGATGTATTAAATCTAAAATTAGTTATTTTGTTGGACTATGGTCCTGGGCAAGGCCGAAGGTTTTCTCACCTCCACTCTTTCCTACCGGCGCCTGCATGAGTGGAGTAGTGTATATTTCTAAATGATTAATAAATTCTTGGCCTCGGCCTTTCACTGAAAAAAACAAAACAATTGATCAGATCAATGAGAAGTCTTTCAATGAGAAAATAAATAAGGAGAAGGAAAAATTCTTTGAGATAGTAAAGAAGTGTAAAGAACATATGGATACATTATTACCGGCACTAGGAAAGACAATTTTGGACTTCAAGAAACTGTACAGGGATACATGTAAGACTAACATTTTGACATAAGATATAGATAATGAGATCAGCAAAGTACAGACAGAAATCAATAACATTGCTGATAATTTAATAGGAACATCATATACCATATCGATAGTAGAACAGGAAATTACAGGTTTTGAAGAGAAAATTAAAAAACTTGAAAAAGATAAGGAGAGAATAAAGTTTAAGGCAAAGGAACTGAAATGCAGACTAGGTCCTAAACGAGATATCCTCATCTCTTTGAGAAAAGAGATTTTAGAGGCTCTTGTTCCAGGACTTAAGATGCTGGAAGAGAAAATGCACATACTCACCGGTACCATCCAAAGGACTAAAGCAACACTAAAGGACAGTGAGAGATTCTATAACATCCTAAATTTTGCATTAGCAGATCTTTATTAGATTGTAAGCCACTAGTTATAGGGATCCAGACCGGAACTACACTCAATTAACATTGAATGACAACCTTTGTCATTGATGCCAAAGGGGGAGTAGTAGAGGATGAGAAAAAGGAGTAAGGAGTAGAAAAATATGATAGAAGAGTTCATCTGCTCAGGGGAAGCACACAATTTTGGAGCAGACAATTTTGGAGTAGACAGTTTTTGTAAGATTTTTGGACAACACTTTTTGGATACACTTTTTGGATACACTTTTTGGCTTTTTCTCATGAGTGCTGCCATCAATACCAAAGGGGGAGATTGTTGGAAAATTCACACTCCAATGATAAATTGTAGGTGATTGAAGTTATTTTCATTGATGGAAACCTTAAAATCCTATGACACCGACAGGCATTGGCACCGACAGACTCTACACCGGCATACAGTTCACTAGCAACAAAAATATTAATTACCGGCACCCTGGCCGACAAGATTTTGTTTATTGCTTAATAAATTTAATTGTAATATCTTTTTGTAAAGCCAACATGACATATTGTAATAAGACTCATATAAGTATAAGATATTGTAGGATCATTTGTACGTAAGGACCTGGTAGATGGATATGATGAGTGAATATTGATGTAAGGTTTATGATTATTGCAAGAGCTTAAACTGGTACTAAATCTATCATAGCAGATTCTTTTTGTAGCAGTACATCATTTTGGATTTCTATAATCCACTTTTGTAAGTCAGTGAGACTTCCTTTGTATCTGAGCAGTGAGCTCTAGGCAGTGAGCCTTCTTGCATGTGTAGGCACCATCTTTTGTAAGTAATATTCACTTATTGGCTAGTGAGTGAATATTATGGGTCACAAATCCACCAAGGTTTTTCCCACATCGGGTTTCCTCACCAAAAATATTGTGTTATGGTGTGCTTTCTATGTTGTGTTTATTGTTCTTATTTACTGCATTAATTCTTGTTTACTAGTACACTGTTTTGGAATGCAATTTATTTAATAAGTTCAAAAAATCCATTAACCGGTTAGATACTGATTCACCCCCCCGCTCAATATCTTTGGGAATCCTATTGTTTAATCATGAGTTAATGGCTATTGCTCTAAAGTATAGGAACTTGTTGATTTGAACACCAATAGGTAGGAGGATGATCTCATAAGAGATCTCTCATGTGGCTATTTGCTCTAGCACCTAGATCCATCTTCACTCTCCTTGGTGGTGAACATGAACTCTCTCTCTCTCTCAATCATGAGAATGGTGAGAGTACTCATATTGATTCCCTTCCTGACCTGGTCCTAATCAATCAAGAAGATTCTAAAATGCAGTGACCAACTACAAAATCACATCAACTCCAGGTTTCTCCTATTTTTGCTTCTCCTCATGATATGACTCCTCAAAAACCTCAAGATGAGGGTTCCTACAAGTTCCCATATGACTACCACAACCACGCGCATGACCTCTACCTCTAGCAGGCATCTCGTCTAAGCAAGATGGAAAAGAAACATAAGCTAATGCTAAATCAATTAATGCAAATAAAATACCAAGCAAGTATAAACCACTGGACTACCCCATGATGAGTGCCAACATGCACAATAAGCTTATGTGAAACCAGAGTACCTAGTGTATAAACATGGGTGTCATGCCTGTGAAGTGTGATACCTGCAGCTGCAACACAAACACTCAATAGATCATTAGAAGCATGGTTAGCAAATTTAAAAGTAAAGAAAGATAAAACCATTACAAAGCGATCTATCGCCTCCTGAGATGCGAGTGTGGATTTTCTCTCAGACCTGGATAAGAAAATTCTACTGACTTGACTACACCTAGATGGAGGATTTGAAATGATAATGATGCAATTAAGCTAGAAAATAGATTTATTAAGCTACATGAATCAACAATTATGCTAGGAAATAATCAAATTAAGCTAGACCTAAGATGGAATTGCCTATAATAACAATGCTCAAATGATATTCTAAAAGATATATGCCTATAGTAACAATGCGTAAGATGAAAATGAGATGGGATGATTTGTGCTTCAACATGGGGGATATTAATAGGATTTCCAAGGCCAGGGGTGAGGTGGTAGGAATCAATGGTCAAGATTGAGTCTGAAGATATCAATGGTGAAATTGGCAGAGGTTGGAGATGAGGCTGGAGGAAGGGACACTTGTCATCTCTATGGTGACAAGTGTCAAGGAGCTTTTCTCATGAGAGGGCAAGTGTTCAAGAGAGGAGACATGTGGCCCAAAATGCCATGTTTCTCAAGGGGAGAGTATCCACACCATAGGAGGTTAGGATAAGAAGGTTAGGATGTGCAACCTAAGATAGGGTTAGTTAAACCCAGCGTTAGATGAAATGGGTTAGGTTTACGAGTGGTTAGGTTAGGTGGTTAGAAGTTAGGAGGCATGTGGGGAATTTGAATTAAAAAATTCAAATAATAGGAAAAGGCTAATTAACTTCAACAACTCATAAATTGATTTGATTGAATTAATTAGGAGATTACAAGAAATGAATTTAATGGGGCAGGATTAATTAATTTGAAGTAATTAATCAAAGGGGACTATTGAAATGAACATATTAAATAAATCCTTAGATTTATTAATATGTATATGAGTGGGAGAATTTAATCAAATTGCTAATGAATTAAATTAAATTAGGAAGGAAGATTAATTAAATAATTGCTTATTCAATTAATTATCTTCAGACCATTTTTAGGTGTATACATTTTGCCCCTCTTTGAAGTGAGGTGTGATGATGCGTTGATTCAAAGAATAATTTCATTTTGATGATGATATTGGTTTGATAGGATGCCTGAGATACTAATTGATAAATTACAGTACGATTGTGCTCCCTCGAGAGATCAATTGAGATAATTGACTTGTGGAGTGTTTCGATGATTGTGAAATTGATGTCCCGATTAGAAAAGATTTGATCATGCAACACTGATTGATGAAAGTGCAAGTTCTTTGACCACGATGGTGTGGTTCTTGATGTGATGATTGATAAATCTTGATTGATAACATCAGATTGATGAGATTAATGAGATTGAGTCTGGTTTCAGGAATGACACCTCATGTATAAAACAAAGATGATCAAAAGCATCTGGTTTCAGGAATGATATATCTTGTATAAGACTTGATCAGGACATGAGTTGCAATGCATGAGTTTCTACAAAGGCTTTATGATGGATATGAATAGCACTGATGGAAATGAATGTAAATGGAAAGATACATGAACTAATAGATGGAAGAACTAGTTGACAGATAGTGCCTATTTGCCAGGTTTTCACCATCTATTTTTATTGCATTTTTTCTCATATTTGATTATTTTTTATTTTTTTTCACTGTTTTGGGATTTTTCTAATTTTTCACTATTTTTGCATTTTACTGATTTTTCAAACATAAAACTTCTTCAGATGAATGCTATTGATGGGTTCCTCGAGCTGATCCCCATCCTATGTTGATAGTTGATATGCTTCTATCCCAAATACTACTGTGACCACAAACAGACTTAACTAGTTTGGTTCAAACTTTCCTTTCTTTTCTTGATCTACTTGGTTGTGTGAATTTTCTTTGAGTACTAGTTCTCCAACTTGAAATTCTCTTGGTTTGACCTTGTGATTGTAACTACGACACATTATTTGTTGATATACCTTCAAATGATCAAAGGCATTTTGTCTTCGTTCATGGATCAATTCTAACTCTTGCAATCTAGATACTCATTATTTTTGATCTTGGATAAGACCTTTCAATGATACTCAGAGAGAAGGTATCTCTACTTTGATTGGCAATATTGCTTCTGATCCATAAACAAGAGAGAAAGGTATGTCACATATTGGTGTGTCGATACTATTACGATAGGCCCATAGAGCAGGGTTCAATTGAATATGCCAATCTTTGCCAGTATCATTCACTGTCTTTTTGAGGATTTTCAGAATAGTTTTTCTTGATGACTCTTCTTGCCCATTTCCTTGTGGATAGTAGGGTGTGGAAAATCTGTGTTGGATCTTTAATTTCTCACATAGCTCTTGGACATCCTGATTCTTGAATAGTCATACAATATCTGTGATAATGATCATGGGTATTCCATAGTGACAGATGATGTAGTTCAAGATAAATGCAAAAATTTTCTTTCTTATGATATTGATGAGAGGTACTGCCTCAATCAATTTTGTGAAATATTCGATAGCTACAAGGATGAATTTGTGACCATTGGATGAAGACAGATTTATCTTTCCTACTAGATCAAGACCCGATTGTTAAAAAGGCCAAGATGTTGCTAAAGCATAAAGCTCTTGTGTTGGTGCATGAATCAAATTTCCATGGATTTGACATTGTTTGCATGTTTTAGCTATCTGAAAAGAATCTCATTCCATAGTTGGCCAATAATAGCCCAAGCGTATGAGTTTTTTTGAAAGGGTAAGACCACTTGAATGAGTGCCACAAATGTCATTATGGACTTCATTTAAGGATTTCTTAAATTCTTCTTGCTTGAGAAATCTTAAAAGAGTACCATTCAGACCATGTTTAAATAGGGTATCCGTGACGAGAGTATAATGGGAGGATTGGTGAATAAAGTTTCTCTTTTGATTTTTTGACAAATCGGGAGGTAGGGTGTTATCTTTTAGATATGTGTAAGTTTTCCCATAGTGGGAGGAATCATGCTTAACAAGGTGACAAATAGGTTGGGAATTAGGACAATTATGAGCAGGGTAAAATAACTCTTCCACCAGGAATTCGTAAGACTCTCGATTTTCCTATGTCTAAAGGAGAGAAGAAAGTGTTGCCATGGCATATGTTGCTTTGTTGTCATTCCTTGGAATTTGCTGAAAAGTTATTTCTACAAAATATTTCTTGACATCATCAACCATTTTCTTATAAGGCATTAACTTTTCATCCTTTATTTGGTAATCGTCATTAATTTGATTGATGACGAGTTGAGAGTATCCAAAGACTTGAAGTTGTGTAACATTCCATTCTATAGCCATTTTGATACCTGTAACCAAAGCTTCATATTCTATTATATTGTTGGTGCATGGAAAACTTAATTTGTATTCTTTTGGAATTGGATGACCTTGTGGTGTAATGAATAAAATGTCTGCTCTTGATCTATGTTGTGTTCCATTATTGATGTCTGCTCCTGGACTGATATTCAGGTGATGTATTATAAGATATGGATCTACCCCTAGAATGTCTACTCCTGATCTATGTTGTGTTCCATTATTGATGTCTGATCCTGGACTAATATTTGGGTGATGTATTATAATATATGGATCTACCCCTAAAATGTCTGCATATGACCAGGTAAAATTAATTTTCCATATTTTGAGGGGTTCCAAGTATTTTTGCCTTGCTAGTTCTCATAGAGAAGTTACTGGATATAGACTAATTGTGCCAATGTTATCTGCCTCTGTTCATTCAAGCAGAATGGATGGCCTTTCTTGATAGAATTCAGGTAAGGTGTCAAATCTCCCATATTTCAGTGCCTTGAGGAGGTTTTCGCCATTAGATGTGTCCTTTCTTTTTACTTTTTCTAGGTCTAGTGTTGCCAAGAAATGGTTTTCAGTAGTATACCTGATATTGTTTTCTTTATTTTCAATTTTGTGACTAGGAGATTTGGCACCCACTTGACTTGAAGATATGTTAGCAGAATCCCTGGTGAAAGTTGTTGTGGGTTTGATTTCATTAAGATATAAGGATATGACATGGTCATTAGGAAAGGTATCAATTGTGGCATGTCTTTCACTTTCCTAGTCCATAGGTTCAGGATAGACTAGAGGTAAAGGATCTTCAGGTTGAATAGTTTCAAATATATTAGGGGTCATGATAGAGATGTCAAAGCTTTCGATATGTATGTTAATGTCTAGAACGGTACTCTCATCAGAATGACCTCGCACAAGGAGCTCCTGATCATCCTCAATTAAGTCCAATTCAACCGAATGTGATCCTGATTCAAATGGGATAGTTCCTAACATTTGTCCTACATATGTGTGAACTACATCAACATCTACATCTTCTTCTTCCCTTTCAATTTCAAGTTTCTTTTGTTTGTTTTCCATGATAGCAAATATTCTCCATTCCCTCGATCTCTTAGCTGCATTTGTTTTTCCATACTTGACAAAATTGATACAAATGATTGTTCCTTAGATTGTGTGATTGGAGATGTTGCCTCTTTGTTATTTGGAACAATGACCTCTTGAGTTGGTTTCAGATTACTACCATGCTACAATAGATTTGAGTCTTCTACGATCGTGATTTCCTGCCCATTATATCGAAATTTCAGGCAGTGATGACATGTTGATAGAATAGCTTGTATGTCATGTATCCATAGTCTTCCCAAGAGTATGTTGTATGGTAAGTCCAAGTCTAGAACTTGGTAGGTTGTGTCTTTCTCCAAAGGTCCCACTTTGATGGGTAATATCACAATTCTTTTATAGGAATGCTCTTCTTCATCATATGCTTTGATTTTTATCTTTTTCCACGGATCAACTACATCTTCTGAATAACCTACAACATGGACAAGACTCAATGAGAAAGTGTTTAAGCCAGATCCCCCATCTATTAGGACATGTTTAATGAGTGTTCTATGTATGAGGACTTCAATTTGCAAGGAATCAATGCTTAGATATGAAGAAGATGGGCTTTGAATAGGATCCTCTGAAATAGGTTTGATGGAAACTATGGATATCCCTTGGGGAATTTTATCTTTGGATGTATTGTTTGGCGAGGATGCTAGGGAAGGTTCTTGCAATTTTTAAGAGGGGTAGGAATAGATGCCTTTGGAGAGTCAATTTTCCTATGGGGGGATAAGCCATTGCTAGATATAGGTGTGTGATTTTGATCTTCCTTAGAAAAATCCTTTAGGGATCTCTTTAAGAATTGCTTAAAAGAGCCACCTTTATTTGGAGATGCATTTAAGTCCTTGTGAGATTTTGACATAGTTGGTTTTTTTATTTTGGACTTGTTTGATTTCTTTGATATGTTGGCTTGCCATGCGTTCTTCTTGTATTTTGCTTTGGTGTTTCATGTTTCTATGATCTTCAGCTATTTCAAATGTTTCAATTTCTGTCTCTGCAATCTTCCATCTTTGTGCTCTAGTTAAAATGGGCATACACGTGTCTTAGATATTATACTAGGATTTGTTTATCAAAAAGTTGTTTCGATAAGTGATCAACTGTCAATGTAGATATGATAGAGTGATATGACACAAAAAGAGGATTCAAGCGTTTAAAAGTTTGCAAGTTTTTCAATCTTTGGTTTTGGAATGCAATGATGATTTTAATAAAAACCAAGTCTAATGGGAACGATATATCCTACGATTTGGTACAAGCTTGTTCTGACCAAACATTGTAGTTTTGTGATAGAGGATGATAGATCCTGATGAGAAACTATGTTTGAGTGATCAATTTACCAAAGAGGGTAATAATGTACTTTGAGATGTTAGATCTTGAAATTGTTGAGGGTGACTACTTGAAAATCTTGAGGTGTCTATTTCTATAATCTAATTTGATAGATGATAACTTGACCAAGTGAACCAAGAAGATGATCTAAGTACAAAGATGACAAATATCAAGTGTTTAGGCTTACTATAAATTGACCAAGCAAAAATGACAACTCTGGACTAACAGATACAAAAATTTGTATGACAGGTTAAACAGCCTTGGATGACAATTTAGACAAGCCCATATGACAATCTAGGAATTTTGCATGACAGAGACAAAAACTTGTACGAGATTTCTCATAGAACCAGATGACAAAAGATGACATAACATTCTCTGCTAAAATGACTCGTATGACAATTCTCACTGGACCATACGATAAAAGATAGCACAAAGTTTACTACTGAGATGACTCACACGACAATTCTCACTAGACCATACGATAAACTAGATGCCTCATACGAACAACTAACAAACTCCTATGACTAAGAACAAAATAGAGACAAAATGTTTGTTTGGGAGATTTTTTATCAATGAAGTTTGATGTTTTGCTTCTTTTTTCCATTTTTAAATGTCTGATTTTTTATTTTAGGGATGAAGACATAACAAACACGTGATATGATAAGTAACCTCAAGCATGCTAAAACCTAAGGAAGTAGGCTAAGAGAGAAAACCTTTGTTTACAAACTTAGGTACACACTCAATAGCTAATCAGAATTCGACCATTGAGTCTCACACAATGGATTCTCAATGCCGTATTATCTGACTCCAAATGCTAATGGGCGCATGATATGGCTAGTGTCTTGGGAGAGTTACTATCTCTCTTGCACAAAGATTATCCCCCTTTCGAAGGTGAATCAAGTAGCTTATAATTTTATTTGGAACTAGTAAGGGATCCATTCGATGCATTAGGGTATAAACTCAATTAAGAGGTCTCCCAGCCTTGAAAACCAAGGTTTGATATACCCGAAGGTATGTTGGTTTTTACTATCTTGATTTTCGCTATCATGATTTTTGAGTGACTCTAGGATTTCCTTGACTAGAGGAACAAGGAAGGAACATGATATTTTTCTTGTCTGTTTTCTATAAATTAATCATTAGTAGGTGCAAATTTGTTTTATGACATGATCATCAAAATATCATCAAAGACATTTCCAATTTTCATATACCAATGGTTAATCCTACCTATTTTATACAAGCAACACTCAGGTCATCTTGGTTTAATTATACCTCGATGCTTGTGCTAACTTGCAATATCAAAATCCAAGAAAGAAGTGCTCAGGTCATCATGGTTTAATTATACCATTGATGTTTGCACTCACTTCCCACATTTCCAAAGCTCAATGATGACAAAAAAATCAATAATCCAGTGACTGGTCCGATCGTAGCTTTGCATTTCATTAGTATTCGCATTGGCATTTAGCTTGCATTTCATTCCTGTATGGGATCCCACAAACTCATCTTATCCAAGGTTAAATCTCTCTCACACCAACATCAGCATATCTAATTTCTCCTACAACCTGATATCAACAAACTATCAGTTCTCTATCCAATCAACCTTATCCATTCTATCAATCGATCAAATCTGATCTATTCTATCATGTCTTATACAGGATGTATCTCTCCTGGAACCAGACTTTCTAATCAAGTCTTATACAAGATATATCATTCATGAAACCAGACACTTTTGAACATCTTTGTCTTATATATGAGGTGTCATTCCTCAAACTAGACTCCATCTCGATCTCATCAATCTTATCTTATCAATCAAGATTTATCATTCATCACATCGCAAACCACACCATCGTGATCAAAGAAATCACACTTTCATCAATCAATGTTGTAGAATCAAATCTTTTCTAATCGGGACATCAATTTCACAATCATCCAAACACTCCACAAGTCAATTCTCTCAATTGATCTCCCAAGGGGCATCATTGTACCACAGTTTATCAATCAATGTCTAGGGCATCCTATCAAACCAATATCATCATCAAAATTAAATTATTCTTTGAATCAACATGTCATCACACCTTGCTTCAAAGAGGGGAAAAATGTATACACCTAAAAATGGTCTGAAGATAGTTAATTGAATAAGCAATTATTTAATTAATCCTCTTTCCCAATTTAATTCAATTCATTAGCAATTTGATTAAATTATCCCACTCATCTACTTATTAATAATTCTAAGGATTTATTTAATAGGTTCATTTCAATACTCCCCTTTGATTAATTAATTCAAATTAATTAATCCTCCCCCATTAAATTCATTTCTTCTAATCTCCTATTTAATTAGAACAAATTAGTTTATGAGTTGTTGAAGTTAATTAGCCTTTTCTTATTATTTGAATTTTTAAATTCAAATTCCCCATATTCCTCCTAAGTTCTAACCACCTAACCTAACCACTCCTAAACCTAACCCATTTCATATAACCCTAGGTTTAACTAACCCTATCTTAGCTTGCACATCCTAACCTCCTTATCCTAGCCTCCTATGGTGTGGATACTCTCCTCTTGAGACACATGGCATTTTGGGCCACATGTCTCCTCTCTTGGACACTTTCCCTCTCATGAGTAAAGCTCCTTGACACTTGTCACCACAGAGATGATTGTTGGCAAATGCACACTCCAATGAGAAATTGTAGGTGATTGAAGGTATTTTCATTGATGGCAACCTTGTAATCATGTGATACCAGTAGGTAGACATCGGCACTGGCACCGATAGACTCTACACTGGCATATAGAACACCGACACCGAAAAGAAAAATACCGGCACCTTGGCCGATAGCAATTTTATATTAGTGTATTTTGTAATTAATTGTAAAATCTTTTGTAAGCCGACATGACAGATTGTAATATGACTCATATATGTATGAGATCATTGTAGATCATTTATGATATGATAAGATGTGAAATATGAATAGAATGTAGTAGACCTAATATGCGAATTAGTGGTTAAGGGTTTAGGTATGCAGCAGAGCTTAAACTAATACTTAATCTGGCATAGCAGATGCTAATCTGAAGCAGTATAAGACATTGGATTAGTATAATCCATTTTTGTAAGTCAGTGTTGATGAATACTAATAGGGGGGTTGAATTAGTATACCAAAAAATACTGAACTCAAACACTTAAACAATTTAGCAATAAACCGGTATAATAGATTTACTAACAAACCGGTTAAAACAAATGCAAACCAAACACCAAATAAGGCATTCACCCACAGGACCACAATCACCATAACACAAGAGGTTTTGATGTAAAAACCCAAATGGGAAAAACCACGGTGAGATGAAACTCACAAGTAACTATTTGCAGAATAGAAACCAGACCGGTTAAGATTAGACTAGTTAAGGTCATACAATGTTCTTCATAGAACAGATCCTGTTAGGAATTTTGATCTCTGTTAGGAGATAAGTCTGATTAAAGACTACCTTGTGAGAGGATTTCAGATCCATAGTTGTGAACCACCTTTTTAGAGGATTTACAAAGGCTTTGATAACTCAATAATGAATAGTGAGTACCAAACCAGTACTAAGAGGGGGGGGTGAATCAGTATAGGCACAATATGTTCTCCTGAACCGGTTTGATTGCAAACAGTGTACTTGATTGACAAACACTAACACTGGTCTAAACTAGATTACTACTGGTTAAACACAATTAAATTGTGAAAGACGTAAACTAACAACACTTAGCTTTCCATACAACCTACCCCCTCATTTCCACTTTATCCTTATGCATAAACAAGTAATCTACCATAAAAAATACAATAACAACTTGCTAGTTCAACATGATTCACTACATGATAGAAAATAACAAAGCATCACATGAAAAGGCATCTCACATGACACACATATTTTTCACATGGAAACCCAACTGGGAAAAACCACGGTGGGGATGAATACCCACAAGCTGTTCTTGAACTCTTTAAAAGTCTTCTATGTTAGGAGTCTAGTCCGGTTAAAGACTATTACAATAGGTTATGTTAGGAACCGATCTTGTTAGGGATCACTTGATTAAGGGATGGCTAGAATACCCGGTTAAGGGTTAAACCCTATTAGAGGTTACTTGGTTAGATGATTTTAAGAACTCAATGGCTTTGAATCACCCTGTTAAAGGATTTACAACAAGTTGGTTAAAGCTATCCTATTAAGGGATTTTCCAACTATTGAAGTGGTTAGAAATCAACAAGTATTTACAATGATCTGGTAATATAACTCAATTCCAATGTAGATCCACTTTAGTTCCTTTCTTCTGCACACACACTACAAGTATCTATTCTCTTATCTGGTCTGGCAAGAATAATGTATCTCTGCACTTAGATAAACACACAACATCGACCTTATAGGAATCAGATAGGTCAGTAACATAAACCCTAAACCCTAAATATTTAGGTTAAGCAATTTAATCGGTTCAATCCTGACCATTGAACACTTTGCATTGAATACAATGGTCTTGAACAGATCTCAAGACATTCTCCATTGTTTGTTCTTCACTTCTTCATGGAGGTGATAACCTATCACGTGTTCTCCACCATTTACAGAGACTTTGCACATTACCAAGGTAGATAGGATCAATCTCCTTCATGCAAGATCCTTCATGCACACAATGCTGACATAGAAACATGATCTGGTCTCCATTACAATGCTAACTCATCACATGATGTCATCAGTTGAATCACACAGGCTTGGAACACTTCAACCGGAAGCCCTAAGGCTGAGACTACCAACCGGTAGTCATACCATATTAAACCTTAATAGAAAACATTCCATATACTGGTTCACATTTCAACATATTGGTTCACTTGGAAAAACGTGCCACTTCACCTTTTGCACATATACCAGTTCTCTTTGCGAGTTTCTTAACTTCAATATACCAGTTCACTCCTTAGTATATTGACATTAATGACAACATATAATATCATCATGTCATCATGCTCTGCACATATGCCAACAAGCTTTGCTAGGCCTACCCGGTTAAGGGTTTCAGACTTGTCGAAGATGTGAGTAATCAACAAGTGAGTGATCTAGATACTAGCACAGTATGCTTGGTTAGATCCTTGATAGATCATTGTTAATGCACATTTAGCATTACTTTAGTCTTCAATATCTCCACACTCTATTTCTTCACACAAACCTAATCTTCTTCTATGATCACGCATACAAAGACCTCATCAACCACCTAAAACCCTAACCACTGCTAAAACCCTAGACATGATATCCTTATAAAGGAATCTGATTTCATGTCGGTCCAATAGGATTACATTGTAAGTTCCTAGGTTCAGTGCATCTAGACACATTTGGTAACATGGTATAAAATCACCGCCAAAGTGTTGGTGGATGATAACTCATCACAATAATACCAGTTGGTAACTCATCACAGAGTAATACTGGTTCATACATTTACCGATTACCGATTCACACATTTTACCAATTACCGGTTTGTCAAAATGAAGACTGGGAAAAATGATAACAACCGCTTTGTTCCTTCATACCGCTTTGGGATCCTTGGACCACTTGAGGTCTACATGCTGCTTTGGGTCTTCATACCGCTTGAGATCGGTAAACACTTTCTGCAAAACACTGATAGTCTAAAGACTATAATACATAATACTAGTTGGAACAAATACCAGTTGAGCATAACTCATACATACAAAAAGTAATCTCAAAGCAAGTGTGTGTCCATCAATGACAATCAGAACATCATCATCAAAAATGACAACAATCTCCCCCTTTGGCATTGATGGAAACACTTAGGAAAATTTTGGCATCTAAGTGTTTTACAACAAAAATATGCCATAATCAAAATTACTCCCCCTAAGAATATACACTCCCTTTTTGCAGAAAATACAATATATACTACTCCCTTAAAGAAATAACATGAAAGTATACATAGCATTCACCAAAATTTTAAATACAAAATACTACTCCCCCTTTGCCAACAATGACAAAGTACTGCAGAATAACCCTTGTTTCTCATTATCATTAATATAATAAATGTTTATGATAGTAATGAGTGAAACTTATCAAAAACTGATTTAAAATCATGCATAAAAGTCTTCATGGATAAAGACCATGATTCAAGTAATGAGGTAGCCACCTCACTTTCTGTTTGCATATGCGATACCTGTTCTTCCATGGCATCAATTGTGCTCATCTCTTGAGTGACCATTAAGGCATCCAAATTGAGATAGCATTTCTAAAGTATTTGCAGTTTGGGTAGTAGAACTAGTTGAAGTTCTTGCAAATCTCTCATCCGGTTGCAAATCTCTACTTCAATTCTGGCAAACTGGAGTCGAAACCGGTGAACAGTTTGCCCATATGTAGTGAAGGAATCGTAGGGTGTCTTAAAGGTTCTTATAAATGCCTACAAATCAGATTGCAGTTTTACCTTCTATGCAAGCACATCATCACACAATAGATGGGGTTGGCTTATCTTACTAAGTAGCAGTTTTCCCTCATCGATAACATCTCTTATGTCCTTCTGTTCTTTCTGAAGTTCAGACCAGAGCTCGTTTAGTTTCTTCACTAAGGCAGTGTTTAGTGCCTTTTGATGCTTCTTCTGTGCATTAGCTTTAGCAACCTCTTCCAGGCATTGTACCTGGTCTTCCACAACTGTACATCAAAGTTTTAGTTGGGCCAGAGAGGAATCAGTATTAGGGAGGTTAGTACCGGGAATCAAATTGGTAAGAGTTTCAACCGCATTTTGAATAACATCTTGGTCCTTTTTCCTCCTTAATGCTTCCAGTCGCTCTTGTGCAAGCTTAATGCTTTGGAGCAGCTCCAATTCATTTGCAGATTGGAGGTCAATAGGACTGGTGATGTCAGTCGGTTTGGCTTGACCACCGATTGCCTTTGGTGTCTCCACTTGTGTGCTCTTTGCTACTTCCTTCTTCTCTTTAGCTCTTTGATTTTCGTCTTCTACTTCTCTTTCTCCTCTGCTTCTTTCTTTTTCTTCTCTCCTTCCTTCTTTCTATCTTCTTTTTTCTGCTTCTCCTCTTCCTGTTTCCTCTTCTCCTCTTCCTGTTTCTACTTCTCTTCTTCCTATTTCTTCCACTCCTCTTCTTTCTTCTTCTCCTCTTCTTCTTGTTTCCTCTTTTCTTCTTCATGTTTCTTTTTCTCTTCTCTTCATATTTCTTTTTATTTTCCTCTTTCTCCGCTTGCTCGTTGTCAGTGTTTTCTTTGTCCTATTTCTTCTTCTCTGCCTTTTCTTTATCCTACTTTTCTTTGTCCACTCTCTCTTTATCAACCTTTTCCTTTGCTACATCTGGAGTGACATCTTCACCATCCAAAGCATCAATGTCAATAGTGTCCATTTGTTCAGTAACTGGTTCACCTTCACTGTCATATACCTCATCCGATTTTCCTGTTTCCGGTTCTTGTTCAACATTCTTGTTGGCTTCAGACACTTGGTGCAACCTTAGAGCGGCTTTGGTATGGGAGTGTGTATCTTTCACCACTTCAGAAACTTTTCCTTCTAGTAATAAAAGTCTTCTTCTTCTCATGAAGAAGAGGCCTTTGTACTTATCCATGATTTCATAAAGCTCAGAATTTGACACATCAGGAAAATACTATGCAAAAATTTCCTCTCTTATTTCCTATTCTTTTTCAATGGCAATGCACCATTTGTTATCTAAAGAATTGTATAAAGAATCCGGTGTCACAGATCTAATTTCTAATCATGACCGATCATTAATACATAGATATTGAATAACTTCTTGTTCAACTTTCTTCTTTTCATTATCATTAAAATAATCGAAATGATCTATTAAATCACTTAGCACTTTTCTCCTAATATTATTGATATTCCTTTGACAATGTGTCAATGGTTTGTAAGAGGAAATATCTATATTTATCGGTGCTGACGATGCCAGTTCATTGTTGGTTGTCTTTGCCTTCTTCCTTGTTTGCCTAGTCTTTTTAGGATGCACTTCAAGTTTCGTATCCTCAGAATCTAGTGAGTTTCTCTTAGTTTTCCGCTTTCTTTCAAAAACCTTGGTGGGTGCAACTTTCGGTTTCTTCTTGGCTAGTGACCGCTTGGTCACTTTAGGACTTGTAGAGGTAATCGGTGTTGATACCGATGGCACTGCCTTTCCGTTCTTCACTGAAGGTTCTTCAATCGGTGTTACCCTTTCCAAGTAGGTGTCGGTTCTCTTCTTCTTTGGATCAAGAGGCAAGGCAAGTAGGGTAGAGGCATACCCATCTATCATGTCATACATCACCTCATATCCCATGGGTTCAACTTTTTCCTTTCTGGGCTCCACTGCCTCCATTATGCACTCATCTACTCTAATGATAAAGCAAATGTCCTCTTCATACTTCTTAACAATATCGCCAGATATTCTCATCCACTGACTCATCTTCTGCTTGAATTCATCAAAATATTTATTCAAGATTTCAGGATACCTGGTTCCTACCGCTTGAAGACTTTCTTTGAATTTGTTTGGTAACCGGTTGGTTAGTAGACCATTGAATATTACCGACTCCTAGAAAATAGCCTTCAAAGTAGAAAAATAGACCTACCAAGAGTTGTCCAAATTTAAATCTTAAGAAATTGTCCTATTTGATAGACTTCTGGTTTACCAGAAGTTGCCTCTACATACAGGTGTATAGATCAAATGAGGCATCTCCCATGATCATTCTGTAGGTAGCATTCACCGTAGCTGCAAAGATAGAGTTTATTCTGCTAGCATATAACATCCGGTATCCAATCACTATGCAAGCATACTTGACCAAATCATCCTTCATCGTGTTGATAGTCATTCCCTATTGGTCGCTCACAGAAATGGTGAGCTTGGTCATTTTAGTCTTGATGACTTTTCTTAGGGCTGGCACCTCACTCGTGTTGTAGAAACTAGTGACAACATGAATAGCTTCAAGCATAATGTCATGTGTCCTCTCGAGATACATTTTGTCTCTATGCTCTCTTCTTAGGATGATGCATATGTGATCTTCTATGAATTCTTCAAGAAAAATACCGCATTGTGAAGTTTTTTCTTTTCCAGGATACTGTATTCCGGTTTGATCTTTTTGTCATCTCCGCATAACAAACCTAGCTGAGAATGGATCACTAGAGACCCTAGGTCTTCCAATTTACAATCAATGTGCCTTGAAAGATCATCTTCCACTATGACTCCAATGGGTATCTGGGATAGGGCATTGTATTTCATCTTTTGTTGGATAAAATCCGCTGAATCAATAGGTGCAGTAGGATCGGAGTGCTATGTAGAAGCCATGATTAACTGATAAACAAGAATTTCGATAAATACCTTCATAATTTAAAAATTTAGGGTTTGTCAATACAGCGTACACTTCACCACTTTGATTGTTTGAATACCTCTTAGTGTTTTCACTGATAGGTTGTAAGTACCTCAAAATTATTCTACAAGATTTCAATTCACTCTTGAATCACAAGTCTAATCACCTTTGGTCACTCTGCACTTGAAAATTTCTTCAC
The DNA here is from genome assembly GCF_030272615.1 of Cryptomeria japonica. Taxonomy (NCBI): domain Eukaryota; kingdom Viridiplantae; phylum Streptophyta; class Pinopsida; order Cupressales; family Cupressaceae; genus Cryptomeria; species Cryptomeria japonica. Next base: position 695,500,634 of record NC_081408.1, on the reverse strand, counting down.
TCACACATTGATAAGTGAAAATGACTTGAAAATCCCTTTTAAACAAATTCTTCACCTACCATAATAAATGCTCCACCAGTAGGTTATAAACCCTAAGCTTTTCTGAAGCTTAGTTGGCTGATTCAGCAACTTCCACACTAGGTGTAGAAACCGGTTCTTCTTGTGACACTTCTTCAGGTTTCTTCTTCCATGTTGTCTTCATATCTTCTTGAACAATTTCAACATCAATCTTTCCTTCCAGAGTGACCGGTATATCATCTGATATGTTCTTTCTCATTCTATAGGTTCTGGCAGGGTGTCTTGATTTGTTGCAATGATAGCATAACATTCCAGGTGTTCTCCATGGTCCATTGTTCATTCAACCATTCTTCCTCCTGCATGTTGTAGTAGTGTGACTGCTATCATGAAAAATCAAACAGGTTGCTCTCCAACCTGTTGTTGCTTGATAGCCACCACCACTTGACTGATGGTCATAGGCATTATACCGGTTTGGATTCCAGTTCATAGAGGATTCAGGAAAAACTCCTTGACTCCTTTGAGGATATCTTCAGTGTTGTGTATAACAGTCCTGCATTCAAATGCTCTATGCCCAAACTTGTTGCATGCATAACAGTTACCATTGAATCTATTGGATCTAGGCTTATTGTTTAGAAAGTAAGGAAAATTATTTTAAGCCTTACTTCTACATACATTAGCAGTATGTCCTTCCTTGAGGCAATTAAAGAAAATAGGTTTAAACTTTTGCTTAACTTTATCCTTTGGTTCTGGTTGCTTCTTTGATGCTCCATCTTTTGTTTCAAAGCTCTCACCTTCCTCATAACCAGAAAAACCAAGTCTAGTGGTATTCTTTACTGGTTTTGCTGATTCAAACTTTTGTTCTAGCTTAATAGTACTCTTATTGAATTTGGCAAGTATTTCCTTTGACTCAGTGAGTTCCTTGGAAATAGCAACATTGGACTCCTTGAAGGTTGTATTCTCATAAATAGCCATGTTTAGTTCACCTTGCATTTCTTCTTTTTCCACTTTACTCTCTTGGAGATGAGCGGTAAGTGCACTGATTTCTTGCTTTAGCTTGGAGATCTCACGATCTTTGACTTTTACCAGGTCTTCAACTTTCCTCTGGTTCTCAAGCTCTTGACACATTCTGATAGTCAGTCCTTCCAGTTCCCTTCTTAGGTTAGCATTAGATTCATTAAGTTTTTCAACTTCTTCAACTAGGGCTTCCATGTCTGCTTCATTAGAAGAACTATTTTCAGTAAGCTCCATTAGTTTCTCAGCATTCTTTCTTCTCTTTGCTAGAGAGGCTTTATATTTGACTTTAAGTTCACCAAAGGCTTTCTCAGTCTAAGTGAGATGATGAGTAAGCTCCCTCACAGTGTATTCCCCCATATCTCCTTCCAACTAGTTAAACTTATAGATAGGTTGGCTCTGATACCAATTGATGAATACTAAGAGGAGGGGGGTGAATTAGTATACCAAAAAATACTCAACTCAAAAACTTAAACAGTTTAGCAGTAAACCGGTATAATAGATTTACTAACAAACTGGTTAAAACAAATGCAAACCAAATAGCAAATAAGGCATTCACCCACAGGAGCACAATCACCATAACATAAGAGGTTTTGACAAGGAAACCCAAATGGGAAAAACCACAGTGAGATAAAACTCACAAGTAACAATTTGCAAAATAGAAACCAGACCGGTTAAGGTCAGACTAGTTAAGGTCATACAATTTTCTTCATGAGAACAGATCCTATTAGGAATCTCGATCTCTGTTAGGAGATAAGTCCTATTAAAGATTACCTTGTGAGAGGATTTAAGTTCCATAGTTGTGAACCACCTTATTAGAGGATTTACAAAGGCTTTGCCAGGCCTACCTGGTTAAGGGTTTCGGACTTGTCGAAGATGTGAGTAATCAACATGTGAGTGATCTAGATACTAGCACAGTATGATTGGTTAGATCCTTGATAGCTCATTGTTAATGCACATTTAGCATTACTTCAGTCTTCAATATCTCCACACTATTTCTTCACACAGACCTAATCTTCTTCTATGATCGCACATACAAAAACCTCATCAACCACCTAAAACCCTAACCACTGCTAAAACCCTAGACATGATGTCCTTATAAAGGAATCTGATTTCATGTCGGCCCAATAGGATTACATTGCAAGTTCCTAGGACACATTTGGTAACACGATACAAAATCATCACCAAAGTGTAGGTGGATAATAACTCATCACAAAAATACCGGTTGGTAACTCATCACAGAGTAATATCGGTTCATACATTTACCGATTACCTATTCACACATTTTACCAATTATCGGCTTGTCAAAATGAAGACTGGGAGAAATGATAACAACTGCTTTGTTCCTTTGTACCACTTTGGGATCCTCAAACCGCTTGAGGTTTACATGCAGCTTTGGGTCTTCATACCGCTAGAGATCGGTAAACACTTTCTGCAAAACACTGATAGACTAAAGACTATAATACATAATACCGGTTGGAACAAATACCAGTTGTGCATAACTCATACATACAAAAAGTGATCTCAAAGAAAGTGTGTGTCCATCAATGACAATCAGAACATCATCATCAAAAATTACAGCAAGTGCGACTTCTTTTGTAATTGAGTAGTGAGCTCTAGGCACTTGGCCTTCCTGTATGTGCAGGCCCCTATTGTAGCAGTAATATTCTCTTATTGGCCAATAAGTGAATATTATGGGTCACAAATCCCACTGAGGTTTTTCCCACACTGGGTTTCCTCATTAAAATATTGTGTTATGGTGTTCTTTTCACGTTGTGGTTGTTATTCTTATTTGCTGCATTATTTCTAGTTTATCGGTACACAATTTTAATATGCTTTTCATGTTATAAGTTAAGAAAATATTATTACCAGTTAGATACTGATTCACCCCCCCCTCTCAATATCTTTGGGAATCCTAACAATTGGTATCAAAACTTGGTCCTCTATTTTCAGAAGCCTAACAACTTGAGGAAGATCTTGTCACCGGTAGAGATGGAAAATTTGAGAAAGCAAGTGGAAACAACTCTTTCAGACTATGATGCAGAAAAAGTAAAGAATATCAAACTTGAGGATGATCTGAAGGTGGCTCAGGATATTATTCAAGTACTTCAAGAGAATTACACTATAGCAAGGAATAAAAGAAGAGAACTTTGTGAAAAGATGGAGAAAGAAGAAGATGAAAAGGAAACTCTTAATGATCTAGTGAACCAACTGAGACAAGATAACTATACAATGAAGAATGAGATGCAAGATATGATAATGAGAGTTTCTAAAGAAATTGAAGACAAAAAGAAGAATGAAGATGACTTGACTAGAAGACTAAATGATGCTGGAAATGAAAAACACAAGACTCAGTCATGAAAATGATATGTTGAAGACAGATCTGGTGCATACACAAAATAACAGAACTGAACTCATGAGACATAAAGGAATCTTGGAGAATTAACTGACTGTTGCAAATCAACACAAGGAGAAATTCAAGAAAAGTTTAGAAGAACTTGTTGACAGGCTGAAGAATCAAAAACCTAATGGTGATACAAATGGCCTTGGCTTTGAAACTAGTGAAAGCTCCAGTACTACTGACAATGATGATCATAGAAAACTTGTAAGACAACCTAATTCTTACAAATTTAATGGGAAATGCTTTAACTGTAACAAGTATGGTCATAGAGAAAATCAGTGTAGATCTAGAAATTATCAGAATACTAATACACCCACCGGTCAATGTTCTAAATGCAACAAAGTTGGTCATAACTCAAAAAATTGTAGAATGAATGTAAGATGTTATGTTTGTGGAAGATTTGGACATCTATTTAATCAATGCAAAAAACATACTGGCATAGGATATGGGAAAGCTATTCAGAAAAATAATGTGACTTGTTATGCTTGTAACAAGATTGGACATATTGCAATATTCTGTAGAAGTAAGTCCCCATCGGGAAATAACAAAGGTCCTAGTTTGAAAGGTAAAGAAAAGGTTGAAAAGGTAAAGCAAGAATTCTCAAAAAAATGGATCAAAAAGTCAGATCAGAATGTTGATGGGAATACTCCTCCACCAGCAGAACAAAGTAACACTCCACCGATAGGAGACTCTTCCTCTAACTAAAGAAAAATCCTTAAGGGTTTAGCAACAAAATGAAAAACATGTTGTTATTCCCTCGGTTGATGGTGAGAAGTTGAAATTACTTCTATACCAGCAAATGAGTTAAGTTGTGACTTAATCGGTGAGCATTAAATATGGTAGTTGGAGAAAGTAACATTATAAAGCAAGTGTTTTGGCTCCTTTTTCAATCACTGAGCATTCAAACCTTCCAGAGCACAAAAATTCTCGAGCGAAGGCATCCTTAGCAAAAAAGTGAAGAAGTTCATCAAAACATTCATCCTAAAAGCAGATTGAGGTATTTATAATCCTAGCATCCTCATCCACTCCAGAATTTATTGCAAACCCTACTGTGATTGAAGTAATTAAGCGCCCTAGACCCGTATTCAAACTGGTTCCTGAAATTGCGAAGAAAGATGATAACATAGGTGCATTTTCTCAAATTCCTAAGGGAGTAGTATATGCTGAAGACCCTAGGATATACATACATTGTCATATAGAGAAATTAGGTGATGATGAGATCAAAAACATGTATAGCACTATGATTTGTGATGAATATGGAAATGTCAAGCCAGAACACAAGATAGTAGAAACCCTAGGCTTTGTGGATATTCTTAGCATTCCTGATTTTTCTGAGGATATTATAACAATTGTGCTAAGTAGAGTTCATGGTGAATTCTTCTGGTTGGATTCAATCCATAAAATCACCAAGGAAACCATTAAGGCAGAATAGGGTTACCTTACACCGGTAGCAGACCTAACAGAACAAAGAAGGTCTCTGTAAGGCCTCCCCAACCAAGCTTTGATTAACTTAGTTGACCATGTTTGACCCTATTAATAAATGCTATATAATTCAATAGAAAGGACTGTGTTAGACAGATAGATTGGTGAGAAAAGTAATTGAACCAAGTTATAGAATCATTTCACCTTGTGGTGTACATTTTGATGTGTTATGAATTTGAAATCCTATAAGGTCCACCGATTGGATAATCTTGATCTAACGTATGTCAGCTATATCGGGATTTAGAACTTATAGGATTCCATGATTGGATAACATCGATGTATGATTGATGCTTCACTTATATGCTTTATGATATAGAACTCTATATGATTCTAGAATAGAATAAATTTGAGATGATGTATGTCATTATTGGATTTGCAGGACTCTACTATGATGATAGAAATAGGATGTATGTTTTATGTATGGATCAAAATTATGAGGATTATGATAATTGATTATGTGGATTTATTTGGATATAAGATATATTGAATGGTTCAAATGTAAATTGTATGCAAAGTGTTTGACATGTATTTTTATGCCTGTGTTTATTATTATATGATTATTATATGAGGTCATTTGGAATTACTAATGTGTAATTGAGATGTGCAGGAAAATTATCCATGTGACCATGAAAATATTATGGAGAACCAAACCTAGACTTGTGTACGTTCGTAAAACCAAGGTTTGTCTATTTGGAGAGACAACACCTCATTTGTATAGTATTTTTATTTGTGAAAGTGAATGTTGCATGTGCGTTAGATTGAAATTATTTATTTGTGTAAATCCAACAAGAGACAAGATTTCATGTATAACTTTGTAAAAGTATTTTCTTTGTGTCTCTTGACACATGTGTGGATTTATGTTTGAGTTTTTAAATTTGTCTCTTGGAGGGAGTTTTTTAACTATGGCTTTTTCAATTAATTTAAAGTGATTCCATAATTGCCTTAGGTAGAGAATCTTTGGGGTAGTCAACTTAGGTTTGACACAAAAATTAACTTCAGAGGGGTTTAAAAAGGGTTAAATGGTCACCTAGGGGTAGTTTAAAAGTGTTTCCTAAAGCCCATATGGTATACCTAAGGGTTAGGAGTAATTTTAGGCATATACCAACTCTCATGTGACAATTTAGACACCCTAAAAAGTGACTTTTCTAAGTTGTGCGAAAATTGAAATTAGAAGGCTTGAACTAAGTTGTTAACCTTCCTTTTTGAATGAGAGTTCTGTTTCCCACTTTACCTTACTTTCCTTTTCAGTTTTAGAAACTTGTGAGAACTCTCACTAGTGTCTTCTTAAGAAAGAATGAGAGATTTTGTGGGTAATCACCCACTCTCCATTTTTGGAGACAAGGAATTTTGAAGAAAAAAAAAAAAAGATTTTGATTTAGGATTTTGGCTAAGGGTAGAGAAGCTAGGGGTTGTGGAATTGGGCTGCTCATCCTCAACAAATCTAGCATACCTTTGGGCAGTTGAAGGTTGGTTTAACTTTCCTTGTAATGTTTCCTCATAATGCATGTTGTGTTGAAAAGGATTTGTTAGTTTTCTTGGAAAATTATTGTGTCCTGTGTTTTTCCTTCTTGTATGCATTTTATGTGTTTTGGGCGTAACCAAGGCCTCCTACTCTTGGGAGAGAGGATGGCCTTGTGGGTGGTAGGAGTTTGAAAACCCTTGAGTGAGAGGCTCTCGTTATGAGAGTGATCACAAGGGATATTTATGTGACCCTTGTTGCTTGGCTTGTTTAAGCATTTGGGGGTCATAAGGAGGGAAATAAGGCTAGAGTGCCTTGGGGGACATAAGGATGAGGGGTTGCTATATTTCTAATATATTTTGGTTGCCATGAGCTGGCTTTGTGTTTTACCATTCTTGCATTCTCCTCAAGGTACTTGGTCCACTACCACCCTTGAAAAGATATCACAATGTGTGGTGCAGTATAGCCTTGGTTGGGAATGTGATTGTGTTAGTTGTTCCCTTGTTTATTATGTTTGCATGTTTGTTTCCTGTCTAGGGATTGGTTCTCCAAGCTCGGGGGTGGCTACTATTTAACCTAGGCTGGGAGGTGAGCACTCCATGGTCATAGCCTCTGAATTATTGCAGGTTGTTGAAAGAAAAGAGAAGGACAAGTAGAAGTTGCTAGACTTATGTTTTGCAGAAAAAGAATTGGAAAAAGGAATAGTTTATATTTTAAGTTGTAGAAATGTAAAGGGAAACTATATGTTATACATTACTTGAAAAAGAAAATGTATTTATTTTAGTTAGGGTCCTCCTTTGATACAAATGAGAGACTAGTTTGGAAATTTTCTCCCCTCTTGTAATAATGTCTATATTGAATTCTAAAAATGCCTTAAACAAATGTATTATTTTTGTTAATCTATTATTGCCTAAATGAAATGATTCTGTTGGGATTTAGTTTGTATTGTTCTTAAAAAAAAATGAATTAAATGAATGCATGCATGTTACTTTGAAAGTGGATATTCAGTTTATTTCTCATTTGCATATCTCTAAGGATAGATTCAAATGATCCTAGATAAATAAGGTTGCAGGAATTAAAATCACATATTTAATTGCAGAAATTTAAGTCTAAAAATTAAATGGTCTATCTAGTTTAAATAATCACATATTTATATAGTTGTTAAAATTATTAAACTCTGTTATTTACCTTTTTGCAGAAAATAAAATCTAGAGATGAATAGCCTATTTGATTTAAATAATATCAAATTCTTTAGTTGCTGTATAATTTCATTGGATGTCTGTCATTCTTTTATTGAAGAAAATAAATCTAAATTACTTAGTCTATCTCTGATTTATGGTATTCAACTTAAGAAAAAATAATAATACCTTGATTTAAATCTGAGAAGTAATAATAATCTATTCTATGCTAATAATTTATATTTGCTTAAATGAAAGTTTAGCCCTAAATCCAATGAGCATTCAAAATATATGTATATAAATAAATATATATATATCTATATATTTATTTATATTTACATTTAAAATATAGGTACATAGATAAATATATATATATATATAAATATATAATATATATATTTACTTATATTTATTTTTAAATTATATTTATATATATATATATATATATATATATAATCTCATTTTATAAAAAAAAGATATTACAAAGCGAAATTTTAAATTAAAAAAAAACTAATAAAAAAAAAAACAAAGCAAGGAAAAGGTGCTCGGCCCCTGCGGAACCCCCGTAGGGCGGCTCCCTCCTTATAGTGGGTGGCGACCCCGCAGCGGCGGCGCTGTCGGCTGCGGGCCGTCAGTCGATTTAGTTTAAACTACCCTTTAACTATGTAAAAAATAAAAATAAAATATAGACATTTAAAAACCAAATGTTAGGACTAATTTAATTAGTTCCTAAAATCAATTAATGATTATTGAAGATTATTAATGTCTACGTCAATTATTTTAGAGAGTTTTGATTAAATCAATCTATTGATTAAATTTGACGAGATAATAAAATAATACATGAGTATTCCGCATTTAAATTAAATTATTAAGAAAGAATGTATAAACCGGATGATGGGAACTTGATATTTGTTAAATAATTGATATCGAACCAAGTAAGTTTTTTAATGCCTATTAGAAGAAATGGATCTAACTAAGTACTAATAAGTGCAACTGAAATGAAAAGGACTTTCAAGTAAATTTAATATTTATTTGTACTGTTTAATAATAAGAGTTATTGTAATTAGTTATGTTCGAATTTAATATCAATTAAGAATTTATTTGGAACAATTTGGTTAGATGTCTTAACTAATTAAGCAATGGTTGCATGAAATTTAGTGTTTAAAAAAAAATAAAAAAATTTGTTGTCTGTGTTTTGCCCAAAGTTTGGGCATAACATTTTGGTATCAGAGCCCTAGGTTCATACACTGGTGAACATGGGCTACAATCATAACTTAATTGAAACCAAACTATGGCTCGAAGTGTAACACCTAGGTGAAAACTTGTGAAAGAACAAAGTGAAATATAAGTGAAAATTCTTGTAAATCAATAGATCAACATATATCAATTCAAGGGGTTCCAAGGGTCACTAAAAGCCCTGAAATTTGAACTTATTAGTCAAAATATTTATGGCTTAAATAAAACCCCAAAGGCTGCGAAATTTTTAATTTTTATTTATATGAAGTATTTTCGATGTTTAATAACGAAAATTAGTTCTTTTGTACTTAGGAGGTTGCCATTCAATTGGAACCTAAAATGCAATAATTGCCCTAATCAAGTCAAGTATGAGGAGTTAATTCTTCACTAATATACTCTTGATGGTAATTAAGAGAATGCCTTCCATCGAGATATGTTCTTGACAATGGCAAGTCAAGCAAGATAGTTAGACCTAAGATAAAGGCACAATAAACAAGATAAATAAAATCGAGATAATTCAAGTTAAGTTTTTAAGCTATGTGAAATTATGATGGTTAAAAAGATCAAGGCTGCCATTGGAGACATAAATGAAGAAGAGTTAAAAGGGACTCTTGCAAATCTCAGATAGAAGCATTAACCTATCCTAATGATTAGGTACCTTAAGAATGTGGTTATGCTAGATTTCTTATAAAGAGCATTTGTTAGACAAATTTTCTAGTAATGCAGTGAAGCTAGAGTTGGGATAACCCTCAAGATTAGAACTAAAATGATGATTGGCAAACTCCCTGATCAGAAAACCATAGTAATGCTATAGATGAGTTAAATAAGGAGAAAGGAGGCATGAACTTCTTGGGTTAAAACACTTAATTACAATAAACCCTAAGTTCATTGGTGGTTATATAATTGGAGAAACACGCAAGTAAAACCTCAACTAGTTCCTTTATGGGAAGATAATATTGGAAAAAGTAAATAATGGAAGGAGTAGAGTTGAATTGGGAATCATACAAAAATATCCATTGAAGTGCAAAGAGTATAAAATTATTAGGATCATTTGATTCATTCCCTTATTCATGATGTTCCTCGTGGCTCAATTTTCTAGGACTAGGGTCTTGGTAACCCTTATTCATTGAAATTGGACCTAAATTTTGAAAGATGAATGTTGGATTCACAAATAGTAGGAATTTCCTCTCCAAATTTGGACTTTTCCAAAAGTTCAATTTGAAAAGGTGCAAGTTGCATATAGATACAAGTCTATTTCTCATTTCAAACCCCTATCAACTCCAACCCACATCTACCAATTTTTCAATCAAGCAATTCAAATCAATTGAGCATAGATCTATAATCAAGGAACAAGGCATTCAAAGATAAAAAATTGCTACATCAATTATTATCAACTACATGTTTTTCCATGATGAAAGCATACACTACCATGTTCTAGAAACATTAAGGCTTGTGTGGAACTTCATGCCAAGCGTTTCAAAATTGAGGTATATTTGTCAATTTTTTATTTACATTTATGTTTAGCCTCTTTCCTACTAAGCTCATGCACTCTTTTTATTCATCATAGCCCCTTTCTTGCTAGTTTGCACTATCAATCTATCAAATGGGATAAATAATAGTTTGGAAGAAGGGGGAGTCCTTCAAGGTAAGACAAAATAGGGAACAAAGAAGCTAGACACAAATGACAACATGACAAGGTCCAAAGAAGGAAACATTAGGAAACACAAACAAAAGAACAAGTTAATACAAAAGTGACTCCTGAAGTGTGGATCGTGCCTCAAAAGACAAAAATAAAGTTGCATCTCACACTATTGTGGAGACAATCCCTAAGGCTCACACTAGAGATAAAAAAGTTTGGAATATATTAACACAAACTCTAATGTTATGAAGCCTCCTCTACTAGCTACCTCCCTAGAACTGGTTCAAGATGACTCTCACGCACATTTGTAAATGTACAAGGAAACACAATAGACAAAAAAAAATAGTAGAAAAGGAAGATGGTTTTCCAGCTAAAGACCTTAACAAAAAAACATGAAAATTTTAAGTAACTATCTGGAACTACCTGACTATTAGAGCGGGTGTGGTTCATAACTATGCAATGGCCTCTCCTACTCGATCTTCTAATGAGAATTGGAAACTCATCAATGCTACCCGTGAAAGGTTTATCCTTTAACTAGTGTTACCCCCATATTTTTGCTCGTGCCTAAAGTCTCACAATCAGCTAAAAATTAGTTATTGTTTGTTGAAGTTTTTATGGCCAAACTCCATGTCGGTTGAGAGATTTTAATTGTTTTATTTTTGGCTTACCCATATACCCAAACAATTAAATCTCAAGTCTTAGGTCTCCTATGCCAAAATGATTTCTGGGTTATTCTCTAATAGGCCCATTTATTCTATAGTTAAAATTTCATAAGAAACGAAGCTCTTAGTATAAAGTTATGTAGGTTTTTCTATGGAAGCCCAAAAGAACAATTGTCGTTGAACTTGAACCTTGAACTTTTTCAAAAGTTTAAAGTTCGGGTTCAAGTTCAAAGTTCAAATTCAACTGGAGTAGGCTTTGTAATTTCTGTTCATTGAACTTGAACTATTTTGGTTCAAGCTCGCAGGTTCAAGCACACAAGTCTAAAAAGTTCAAAGTTCAAATTTTGAGCTTTGTAATTTGCGGTCATTGAACTTGAACTACTGAACCTTGCAGGTTCAAGGTTCAAGGTTCAAGGTTCAAAGTTTGCATGTTCAGAATGTGGATTTTTCTGAGACAAAAAAAAATTAGTCTTGGTGCGGGGGCCATAACTTTTAATTGCATTGTTGGATCGGGCTGAAATTTTGACAAGTTTTAGAAAACCTAGTTTTCTAAATCCTCACCAAAGCGATTGGAAAAACATTATTCCTTTCAAAAGTTATTAATCTCTAAGTATGGGTCTATTAAAAATTCTGAGATAAAAGATTTGAAGCAGAAAAAAGAAGATGAAAGATAAAAGAAAAGATTAATTAATAATATTTTCAAGAATCAGTTATTGATAACTAAAATTCTCAGCTATATATATGTAATGAAAGAAATGAGAGAGACTTCTTCTTTTATTTTCTTTCTCTTTCTGCTGTAAAAAAGGAAGAGGCAACATTATTTTCCGGACTACACAGTTTTGTTTTTCAGAAGTGTTGAGTCTGTGAGCTCACATTTTTTTTCATTGATAGAATAAAGAAGATTTTGTTGATCTGTGGATTTGTCAATATTTTCTTTTGATTACAATGAGATTTGTCTCTCTCGTAATTTCCTTTCATTTTCTTTTCTGTTATATCAAACTGTGTATATGCATTTGATTCTAAAATGTTGATTTCAGAAATAATTTGTATTTGGAAAGAAATATGTTGTTAACTCTTTGTCTGGGTATTCTGATCCCCCTTGTCCTTTGAGGCATGAGAGAGAATCGATCAGAGTGCAAATCATTTTTACTTATTAGAAAGGGTATTTTCTTGGGTGTGGATAATTAAACTGTGTTTTAATTGTCTTCATTCACTTCATTATAAATCTGTTATTCACATTTGTGTTATGGCTATGAGCAGATGTTAGCGGCCTTTATTGCTTTCCGGTTAAAAGCATATTCAAAAAATATACTTTTTTGTCCAACGAAGGGAGCTGTACCTTCATATCAAAATTTAGAGAGCACTTGCACTCACCATTGCAAGTGACTCAACTGTTGGTTCTAGTTTTTGTCTTTCAATTTGGGCATTCGGGAGTCATTGTTGAAAGGTATTTAAGAAGGACAAATCTATTTACCAATAGATTTTTGGCAACTCTACTGGGGATTCGAAATCAAAAGATCAGTAATTTTTGTTTTTTTCCCCAAGTTTTAAAGACATCTCTGTGTGAAAGGAGATTGGCAACTCTTTTTATGTTTGGTTGAAGAATTCAAGTCTGAAATTATGGCTTTAGTTGCAACTCAGCCATGGGGGACTCATTTTGGCCCATTTTCTTTGCCTCAATATTCAGCCCTTCCTAAAGGATCAAGAGAATGCTTTCAAAAGTTTGCTAGAGATAAGAATCAAGATCCTGATGATCACATTAAAGCAGTCATGGTTACCTATGGGATTCTTGGAGTGCAAGAAGAGAATGTCTTTGTGAGACTATTTGTTGACAGCCTTGTTGGAAATGTCGCTGAATGGTTTCAGAATTTGCAAGATGGAAGCATTACTAGCTGGGATGACTTAAAGGTAAAATTCCTTGGAAGATTTCAGCCTGTGGTTGATACTTATAAGTTACTGATGAATTTCTTTCAAATTCAGATGAAAAATGATGAATCTATGAGAGGTTTTATTGATAGATTTAATAGATGTGTTGGTAAAATTCCTCAAGCTTGCCAACCAACTGAAAGTAATCAGCTATGTGTTTTTATTGTTGCATTGCAAACTGAAATTAAATTTCAGCTGAAGTGTAAGAAAATATAAAATTTGAAAGATGCACAAAAAGAGGCTATTGAGGTAGATGATGATATGTTGTTAAGTGGAATGAAATGCATGGATGAATGTGTTGTGAGGGAGCCACAATCTGAAATTTGTCTTTATAATCAAAAGTTTTATCCAAAGAAAGAGCTTCTACAAAAGAAACTTGTTATGAAAGTAGCAAAATCAGCACTACCTATCTCTTATTCTCAAAATTTAACAGTCTTTAATGATGGACATTTCCAAGAACCTCATGTGATTGAAAATAGCTCTCCTAACATTATAGGGATTTGTCGTTTGTATGTTGAAAATGATAATTCATTTAAAGATGAGGGTGATCAAATTGCACAATCAGAAATTTTAATGACTTGCTCAAATGCTTCTTCTATGGAGCAAGGATTTGATGATGAACAATTAGATGGAAGTTTGCTGGAAAATGTCTCTTTTTCAAAGTTTGAATCTTTTTCATTTGATACTTCTAATGCAATTTCAGCTAATAATTTTAATTAGGGAAGCATAACAGATCAGCATAAACAAGAGATGCCTTATTGTGAAAAAGTAGGGGGTATCTCTCATATTGATATGAAAACAAGGTATGAATCTTTTCAGTTTGACTGCATGCAAGATATTGAGGAATTGTTGCACCCCAAAACATTGAAGAATTTTGAGAATACTGAAATACAAACCAATGGAAACTCATTCACCTCTGTTATGATATCACACAGGCAATCTGAATTAGAGATATTCAAATTTGATTGTAAAGATGAGTTGTTTGATAGTCATCCCATGTTGGAATCATTTTGTTTTAAAGCTAATGTTTATAATGGATTCTTGGAAAATGAATGTCTAGAGAGTCAAATTTCAGATTTAGATAGAGACTTTCTCACAGATCATTCTTGCACTTTTGAAGAAGGTTGTCCTATTAAAAGCATGACTTATTTTACTAACATTCGTATGGAAGAATGTGGTATTTCTAGTATGAATCAACTCACTCAAGATGGTGTTGATATGTTGCAACCAGAAGTTTATGATGGAGAGTGGCTCTTTAGACCTGATATGTTTTTCACGAAGTTTTTACAATGTGTTGCTACTGGATCCTTCTTTATAATGGGTGTGGGTTATTTATTGGGAATGATTCTACTCACATATCAACCATTTTTCCATACTGGCTTATATTTCTCTCAACCAATTAATGGTTTTGCTTGAACAGCATGGAGTTTCCATGTGGTAAAGGGATTTCCCACCTCTGTACATATTTGTAAATAAATTTTTGGTGTGATCTAGGTGTAGCTTGTCTTAGTTTTTCAGCCTTGGTTTAGTGTGGGTTTTGGCTTGTTAGTTTTGTCTTGTTGCCTCTTCCACCCTCTCTCTAAGTAGATCCCCATGCTCTGTTTCTCCTTGACTCTGTTACCTAATGGATGCTAGGCACTAATCTCTCCCATAGACATTTTGGATTCTCCTAGTCCTTTACAGTCCTAGTCCCCAATCAGAGCCAATGTTACCCCCATATTTTTGCTCATGCCTAAAGTCTTGCAATCAGCTAAAAATTAGTTATTGTTTGTTGAAGTTTTTATGGCCAAACTCCATGTCGGCTGAGAGATTTTAATTGTTTTATTTTTGGCTTACCCATATACCCAAATAATTAAATCTCAAGTCTTATGTCTCCTATGCCAAAATGATTTCTAGGTTATTCTCTACTAGGCCTATTTATTCTACAACTAAAATTTCATAAGAAATGGAGCTCTCAGTAAAAAGTTACGCAGGTTTTTCTATGGCAGCCCAAAAGAACAATTGTCATTGAACTTGAACCTTGAACCTTTTCAAAAGTTCAAAGTTTGGGTTCAAGTTCAAAGTTCGAATTCAACTGGAGTAGGCTTTGTAATTTTTGTTCATTGAACTTGAACTATTTTGGTTCAAGCATGCAGGTCTAAAAAGTTCAAAGTTCAAATTTCGGGCTTTGTAATTTGCGGTCATTGAACTTGAACTATTGAACCTCACAGGTTCAAGGTTCAAGGTTCAAGGTTCAAAGTTTGCATGTTCAAAATGTGGATTTTTCTAAGACAAAAACAAATCAGTCTCGGTGCAAGGCCCATAACTATTGGATCGGGCTTAAATTTTGACAGGTTTTAGAAAACCTAGTTTTCTAAATCCTCACCGGAGCGATTGGAAAAATATTATTCCTTTCAAAAGTTATTAATCTCCGAGTATGGGTCTATTAAAAATTCTAAGATAAAAGATTCAAAGTAGAAAAAAGAAGATGAAAGATAAAAGAAAAGATCAACAATCAGTTATTGATAACTAAAATTCTCAGCTATATATATGTAATGAAAGAAATGAGAGAGGCTTCTTCTTTTATTTTCTTTCTCTTTCTGCTGTAAAAAAGGAAGAGGCGGCATTATTTTATGGACTGCACAATTTTGTTTTTTAGAAGTGTTGAGTCTTTGAGCTCACAATTTTTGGCATTGATAGAATAAAGAAGATTTTGTTGATCTATGGATTTGTCAATATTTTATTTTGATTACAATGAGCTTTGTCTCTCTCGTAATTTCCTTTCATTGTCTTTTCTATTACATCAAACTGTGTATATGCATTTGATTCTGAAACTTTGATTTCAGAAATAATTTGTATTTGGAAAGAAATTTGTTGTTAAGTCTTTGTCTGGGTATTCTGATCCCCCTTGTCCTTTGAGGCATGAGAGAGAATCGATCAGAGTCCAGAGCATTTTTACTTATTAGAAAGGGTATTTTCTTGGGTGTGGATAATTAAACTGTGTTTTAATTGTCTTCATTCACTTCATTATAAATCTGCTATGAGCAGATGTTAGCTGCCTTTATTGTTTCTGGTTAAAAGCATATTCAAAAAATATACATTTTTATCCAACGAAGGGAGCTGTACCTTCATATCAAAATTCAGAGAGCACTTGCACTCACCATTGCAAGTGACTCAACTGTTGGTTCTATTTTTTGTCTTTCAATTTGGGCATTCAGGAGTCATTGTTGAAAGGTATTTAAGAAGGACAAATCTGTTTACTAACAACTAGTTAGCTTGTTCTTCGATGTGTATATGTCCTAGTGCCATGGTAGGGGCAAGGTGGGAGAGAGAGAAAAGAGAAAGAGAAGTGGATTACCCTCTGGGCCGTATAGAATTCATGGTGGTGAAAGGGGAAGACTGGACATTGACAACCGAGGCATGGGGGCAATATTAAAAGACTTCCAATGATATTGACCTAAGAATGACAAAGCACGAGTAGTTGTGAAATGCAAACGATAGCTCAAGCCATTCCAACTCCTCAGCAATGGGTGGGATGCACTTGACCACCTGTAAGGGAGAGAAACTTCAACTTGCTCAACCCAAGCAATTCTTCATATATGCGAATCCAAAATAAAGGTGAAGATTCTACCTCGAATGGTGAGTGTGCGAAAGTACCTCGAATGATGAGTGTATTGTTTGATCTTGCTAGGGGTTGCCAAAGGTCAATGTGGAAGCCTGTGCGAGATGGATTGCACAAATGATGTGTCCTCTTTTTTTTTAAAGTAATGCATGTTGTCGTCGAAATTTCGACGAACATGGGCACTTTAAAAAAAAAAAAAATCATTGCTAATGCCTTCTTCGTTGAAACCAAATGTGAAATTATCATCGGAATTCCGACGAATTCGGGCATTTTTTTAAAATAAAATCAAATTTGGTCACAATATACCTTCTCCGTCGGAAACCTCTATCACAATTCTAGACCAAATGTATTAGTGATTGTTATGCATACTTCATTTTGGTTTCCTAGATTTGAATATTACATATCCAAATGAATTTTTTTCCCAAAAAAATTATATATTTATTATTATTTTTTAAGTGACTATAATAAATGTATAGTTTTTGTATTTATTTATTTTATTATAGTCATTAATCATAATTCTTAATTTACAATTTAGTTATTTTAAATTTCATATTAATTTGATTCAATTTTAGATTTTAAATTTATTTAATTTAGTTAGATTTTACAATATAATGATATTGAAAAGTTGTGGTTTAATTAGTAAGGATAACATACATCTGAAAACTATACAAAGAGGTCCCATAGGACATGTCTAGATGCAAAACCAGCTCGCTGAAAAATAAAGATTTGGATAACAAAAAGCTCCCCCAGAAGATCATATAGAAACACCAAGGAGCCCATAACTTATGCTAATTGGAGAGCTTCAGTGAATTACAAAGAGAATATATGGATATCAAAAGAGAAACTCTGCAGAAAGGACATATAGAGGTACTAAGGAGCCAAAATTTTAGCATATTGGAAGCCAAAAATCTCCATATCTACATCAAAAAACCATACCACAACTCCAAGATAAAGCGATCAGACATGTAAAAAGCAAGAACTAGTGTTCTCCACCAGAGGATCATGAGCTGCATCCAGAGGAGAAACAACCCTTAGGGGAAATTCCAACCAAGCAGGAGTAGAGTACAAGAAAGTCAAAGAAAGTAATGAATGCAAAGCCTCAAAAATAACCTAGGCTTTGTCCACATACTGATCAGGAACCAGATATAGCAGAAAATCCATAGAAGCCCATGTATCTTCCATGGTATCACATATCAGGCCCATTCTTATTTCATACAATAATTGACCAAACCAACCATTACCCAAGAGCTCATGGCGAGGAAGAAAACCACCATAATAAAAAGACCCCACATCAAAATGATAATCAGCCAATGTAGAAGAAACCATATCCCGATTACATACTGACAGGAAAATGAACGTGGAAACCAGGAGGCAGACCAAATCAACATCAAGTAAAACATCATAGAAGATTGTAACAAATCGAGACAAAAGCTCATTATAAGAAATAAGAGGGCAAATTTCCAACGAATGACACCCCAAAATCTTATGGAATTCAAAAGCCACCTCAGGAGAAGACAGGTTAAAAACCTTACCAAGCTTGTCATAATTGTCCACATTATCATCCTCCAAAACACCCACAGACCATGAAACACAAAATGCAGCCTTTCCCATTCTAAATAAATGAAAGAAAAACACATGAAAGAAGTAATAAGAGGCTGCCATCAACTTACCATAATGGTGAGAACATATTTGTGATACAAAATCAATTACAAACTACCATGATTTGAACTTTTGCACAAGTTAACAACATTTAAAATCTCACAATCATCAATGAAAGCCAAGAGGGAGAGGATGCAACCCCAAACAAATGATCATAGAACAATACCAAATCTGCCATGGCCAAAAAAATTACACAAGATGAACATTGATGCAGTACAACATATCAAAAAACAATAATAGCCCAAGTACATGTTGTATTCTAAATCCTCGCTTATGCCAAATTCCCATGAAAGTTTGAAACATAACCATTAAAATCACACATGTCGCCACCCTTGAAAGTAGTATGATTACCCACATCCTCACCCTATAAATGGCATCATGTATGATGAATACTAAAAAATAGAAATATAATTTCTACATCAGATATTAGACATGTACAAAGTCATCCATAAAGTGAAAATGAACGTAAACCTGACAAATCAAGGAGGGAAGGCAACCATTCAACCGATATGAAAGAATTTAAACATTTTGAACTCCTTCCCTGTTGGTGTAAATAATTATTCATCTTGGATATTATTACACCTTACTTAAGTTTACTTAGAAAATGCATTTCATAATAGTTTGGGTATGAGACACTTGGGTGTTTGTGCCACATTGGGATAGTGTGTGTAGGAGAATTTCCACCTTTTATGGTGTTGATCTTATTGTTACACTCCACATTCAGTGGGTGATCCACCTAATGTGGAATATTATATTGTTTCTCCTACATACCCACACCTATTTCCTACCTACCCTTGTTTCTTATTGAGCCACATGTCATGTTTGTGTGCTCATATATCCATATATCCTTGCCTATATAAGCAGGCTCATATTCATTGTATGTAACGATTGATGATCCAGTTGATCAGTATTTTTATCTTGATAGAATATAGTTTATTCCTATTATTATTATTTTGTCTCTCTATTGTAGTTTTCATTAAGCCCTTGATCTTGGCAAAATCTCACATGGTATCAGAGCCTATAGGGCTTCTTTGATTTGTCTTGGAGAGGCATTTTTGGAGACTTCAATATTCGGATTTGGGATCTTCATTTTTTTGGAGCATTGTACAATGATTTGGACATCACGGTTGAATTTGGGAGGCCGTTTCCATGAATTTTGACTACAAAGTCGGCCTATTTTGGTGAGAATATTTTTTTGCCCATTTGGGCTATTATTGTATGGATTTCGAAAAAAATTTAGTATTTTTCCGAAAAAAGGGTATTTTTTGAAAAAATTGAAAAAAAAAATTTCCAAAAAAAATAAAATTGAAAAAATTTTCGGAGGAAAATTTTTTTAAAAAAAAAGAAGTATTTTTCAGAAAAAAATTAAAAACAAATATTCATAAAAAAAAAAAAAAATTCTTGTTTTTGGGGGGTCCGCAGACCTCCCCCCGTGACCTCTGGTCTCTACAGGCTATACACCACTAGCTACCCTCACCGACTATTCCACTGCCGTTCATACCTCATCGTCTATACTGCTGCTGCCCCTGCAGATTCTCCCGACACCTGTTGTTGCGTCATCCTTCGCCGATTCTCTGTCGCCCTCCTGCTCGGTGCCTCCTCCACTCCAGCAGACTCTCGCTAGACTCCCAGCCCCCTGGCCGCCTCTGTTGCAGACCCGACACCAGCTGGCAGCCCTTTCCCGCCGGCCCTCCGACACTGACACCGGCACCTCCCGCCGACCTGACCCTACTGACGGCTACTTCCCATCGCCAGACCTCCGAACGCCGGCCACCTATCGCCACCTCAGGAGCTGGGCCCATCATCTCTCGCCATGCGGACTGTCCACATCAGTTGCCCCTGCTTCGTCTGACCTGCCACATCAGCGCCTTGTCGACTGCCACGACAACATCCACGCGGGTGCCACCTCATTTTTTCTGTATGGTATAGATAGCCATGCACAGGGGGGGTGAAATTTTTTTGACGGCCAGATGGGCATCAAATTTAAGCCCGTCATTTGCTGACATTAGCCCCACATCAGTAGTATTTTAAAATTTTTTGCATGCCCCTCTCATTGAGCTTTTTGATTTTGGAGTCCAACTTCAAAAGGCCATATCTTGCTCATTTTTGCTCCTTTTTGGGTGCAATTTTTTTTAAAATGGGCTAGAATTTTGTGCCTGTACCTATCTTCATGATTGTACCTGTCTAATCCCCGATTTTGCAACTTCAGAGGCTCGTTTGGGGTCATATGACCTCCTTTTCAGGTGACATTTTTTTTGAAAGTGCATTTTTTTCGTCTACTTTCATAATCTGCCATTTGTTTGCAGTTATTTTAAGTAGAAATTATACTTTTGATATTTGGCCATTTTTGGCCTATTTGGTACTTGCATTTTGCTTGGATCTTAGTTTAGATCACTAGCAGTATTTGTTGATGTCTCTTAGATCTTATTTTGAGAAGTTGTAAATTGAAATCAGAAGTCCACTTTTCTTCTTTTGTAAGTGGCCCATTGTATATGCACTAAGTATAAAGTGCCGAAATCCCCAGTTTGGGGGGGGGGGGTGTTTCTTGATTGAGTATTTTGGGGGTGTCTTGTGTGATTGTGCCTCTCTCTGTCTTATGTTTTTCATTTTGGTGCTATGGGTTCTCCTAAATTTCCACTTTTAACTCCTCATAATTATGCATCATGGAAGATTAAGGCATGGAGTAAACTAATGGAAAAAGGACTCATTCATTATGTAAATGAAACTATTACAGCACCACCTGATCCTAAGGCTGATCCTAATGCTCAAATTGAACGGCTTACTAAGAATGCTATGGCACTTGGAACTCTTAGAAAGTATGTATCAAATGACCTCATTTTTCACATTGATAAGTGTACTACAATTAAAGAGGCTTGGGATATTTTTAAGAAATTGTATGGTCAAGTTGATGAGATTAAGGGCTATAAGCTTGATAGTGAACTCACAACTTTGGATCCCAAGGATTTTGATACAATCCAATATTATGTCACAAAAGCAAATGAGCTAAGAGAAAAGCTAAAGGATTTTTGAATTGACAAAAAGGATGCTCAATTGGTTTACAACTTGTTGGACAAGCTTCCTTCAGAGTATGCAGCCTTTGTATCTAGCTTTCACACTCATAGATTAGCTCAAGGTTCCTCATACACTTCTCCCTCATTTGATTCATTCATGGACGTGTTGATACTTGAGAAATCTAAGTTGACCACGATGGGGATTCTCAAATCTTCAAAGTCACAAGCTTTGGTGGGTAATAAAGTGAATCAAAGTAATCAAGGAAAAGGAAAGAATCAAAAGCAACCTAAGTCAAAACCACAACAAGATAGAGCACAATCTTCCTCTCCATAGCAAGGTGATACACCATTCTCACCTAAGAGGAAATCATATAAAGACAATCTTTTTTGTAGATATTGCAAGAAGTCAAGACATGATGAACATCACTGTTATAAGAAGGATATTGATGAGTTGAAGAATCTTCTTGATAAGAATAGAATCAACCTACCTTCTAGAATGTCTACATCGACTTCTTCTTCCAAGGATAAAGGAAAGGATCACTCTTTTGGGATAGATAAAGGAAAGGGACAAGCTCTTTGTGCTACTACAAGTCACGATTCAGGGAGATGGCTTCTAGATTCAGGAGATTCTCATCAAATGGCATCTTCGGAGTCTATGTTTTCTACATTTGAGCCTTGCCATATGCCATAGATTTTTATGGGCAATCATACATACATGGATGTGATTGGGAAAGGATCTATTGCCATTGGGGATAACTCCTTCAATGATGTGTTGTGTGTGCTCTACCTTACAAATAATCTTCTTTCCACCTATCAAATCACACATGTGGCAACTAGGAAAATGGTGGAGTTCACACCTAATTCAGTTATCATTAGAGACTTGGAGACTGGAGCTATCATTGTGACTGGGGTGGTTGATCATGCATCTTGGTTGTACTCTTTTTTAGATTTTAGTCCTATTGATGAGGTTGATTCTTCCTATGTTGATGATTTATATTTTGAGGAGAACTTTGGGCACTTGAACTTGGGGATTCTCACTTATGACCCCATTCTTGAGCCTTGCATATCATCTCCTTCTATTGATATCACACCACCTATTGCACCTGATGATGCAGCTAGTGCGACAATTTTGCCTTCTTATGATTCAGTGTAGCAGGATATTCCATGTCTTCTAGCTTTAGTTGATTGGGATGCCTACTTGACATACATTGTAGGTTTGTTTGTGGAGTCCTACATTATAGATTTGAGAGACACCATTGATGACATTCATCTTCTCTTTGATGAAGATGATCCTTCTTTGATTGTTGTGAGGGATCACTCTGACCCTCTTGTGCATTATCTACATGATACATCTTTAGAGGTTGACATGATTGTGGATACTTTTGTACAGAACTTGGAGGAGGTCTCTTTATCTTTTGAGGAGACATATGAGTCTTTGGACATTTTTCTACATTCATCTCTACTAGATCTTGGAGTTCCTTTTTCAGTAGTGTGGCATAGTTTACCACCTTTGGAGGGGGTTCCTTTCAGCATCGACATGGGGACACTTGAGTAGTTTTCAGAGATTCCTTTCATCATGAGTATTTTTTTTCCATCTTCCCTTCATGGTTGGGGAGAATTTTTGGATCCACCTTTGGTTTTGTTTCTTCCTAAGGGGAGGAATGTGGTTCGATGTTCATGGAGCAGTTTCTTCATTCGTCATCGAGCTTCCATCATTGGTGCAGATTCCACATTGAGGGGGGGCTTCCTAGTCTCTCTTCTTCTTCTCTCATATGGGGGGGACTTTTTCCTCACATGGGGTTTTGTCCTTCACATACTTCTATGAGAGTTCTTTGTATCTAGTTTTCATCTCCCTTTTGGGGGAAGGTTTTTTCCCATTGAGTTTTTCTCTCTTTTCCCCACTTTGTGAGAGATTTCATTCCATTGGTTTGCATGCATTTGCATTTGTACATGGTTACCTAACATGGCCTAGTAGTCAGGACCCATCTTGCATTGCTTAGTTGCATTGTAGACTTAAGTGCATTCCCCTAAGTTGCACTTAAGGGGGGGTGTTGGTGTTAATAATTATTAATCTTGGAAATTATTACACCTTACTTAAGTTTACTTAGGAAATGAATTTCATAGTAGTTTGGGTATGATACACTTGGGTGTTTGTGCCACATTGGGATAGTGTGTGTAGGATAATTTCCACCTTTTATGGTGTTGATCTTGTTGTTACACTCCACATTCAATGGGTGATCCACCTAATGTGGAATATTATATTGTTTCTTCTACCTACCCACATGTATTTCCTACCTACCCTTGTTTCTTATTGAGCCACATGTCATGTTTGTGTGCTCACATATCCATATAGCCTTACCTATATAAGCAGGCTCATATTCATTGTATGTAATGATTGATGATCCAGTTGATCAATATTTTTATCTTGATAGAATACAGTTTATTCCTATCATTATTTTGTCTCTCTATTGTATTTTTTATTGAGCCTTTGATCTTGGCAAAATCTCACATTCCCAAACTTTAGAAGGTATTTTAGTTGAATCAACCAACTGGAAATGGGCCTTACTGCCAATAGCAAGATTTGCCAAGAAATCAGCCACTATGTTAATTTCCCTATAACAATGGCATATTACGAAGGAATCAAAAGAATCTAATTTTTGTAAAATATGATCAAGCAAATACTGCAACTTCCAACAATTCGATCTCTTTTTCATGATCCTCTAAATAACAACCATAGAATCACCCTCAATCACTATGTTTTTGATCTTTAGAGAGATTTCCATATCCAAACCTAAGGATAAAGCTTGAAACTCAGAAAAATTATTAGTGTTAAAACCAATATCATGGCATTTAGCAAGGATGAGATGCGCATTATGATAAAAAATAGTCATCCCCACCCTTTCCTTCACAGGGTTTCCCTAGGAGGCACTGTTGAAATTAAGTTTAAAATGACCCCAAGGAGGAGGTTTCCATTTAGCCAGTACCAAATTCGCAAAAGAATTGTTACTCTTAGAGATTGAGCCATGAGAGGGCTTCCCAAACTCTAGTAATCCTATTATCCCAATACAAAAAAGAAGATTGATTACCCAAGTTCTTAAAGATATAAGACATAGCAACCTTCGAACTAGAGGCTTCTATTTTTTTTAGAACATCCGATACAGAGGAACTTACCTTCTTAAAAATCCTATTATTCCGTTCAAGCCAAATATTCTAGATGATAATAGATGGAGAGATAACCCAAAGACACGCATAAAAAGAAGAGGCAAACATGAGAGGCCAAGAGTAAAAGTGGGAAGTAAGATCCTTACCAATAACAAAAGATAGGCCCAATTTACTCAGCAACCAATTCCAACAGTCATATGAAAAATCACAATGGAGAAACAAATGTGAGGAAGATTCAAGGATCTTATTACAAACAATGCATGGAAAAACTGCAGTATTGCCTAATCTATCCAACCTCATGCCTGTTAGAACTCTATCCTGGATGGCCAACCAAGCAAAATCTCTAGCTTTGGGTAAACAAGCCGAGTTCGAGAACAACTTATAAGGCCAATAAGAGCAAGAAGCTGCAGGTAACAGGGAGATATAACCTCCCTTAACAAAGTATTTACCAGAAGCATTCCCAAACTAAATAAGTTCATCCTCAAAATTCGAGAGAGTAATAAACCTTTCACTCACAATCTTATCAAACTCTGCTTTCAAATGTAGATCCACATCAAGGAAATCAATCGACTTCCATTTGGCTAATTTTAGAGGGCCATCCTGGACAATGTCAAAATAATCTGCCACAAACACACCCCAAAGAGAGGTGAGGGGACCAATCAAGGGAGACCAATCTCTAATACTAATCAAAGAGCAATTTCCATTCCATGATTCATCCCAAAACCTAGCTTTCCTTCCATCATGAACAACCCACAAGAGATGGGGAATAATAACTGCTCTACATTTACATAAGAAATTCCAAATGACAGAACTAGAAGGTGAATTTTTAAATTTGAAAATACTATCTTTGGGACCATTGTTTAGATATTTGGAAAACATAATCTGAGCCCAAAGAGAGTTTGGCCTCTCATACAATCTCCAAACCAACTTGGCCCCTAAGGCTGAATTTTGACTCTCCAAATTACAAACACCAATACCACCTGAAACCTGAGAAAGGAAAATTTTATCCCAGGAAACCACATGCAACCTCTTTTTTCCATCCTTATTGTTATCCCAAAGAAACATATAAGGGTATCTTACAAGTTTACAATAACAGATTTAGGAGACTTTAAAACCGACATTAAATAAATAGGAATGGAATTCAGAACAGATTTAATTAGTATCAATTTTCCAACTAAAGACAACCATTTATGATTCTAAGAAAAAATTCTTTTTGAGATGGCTGAAGTTACCTTATCCCCAAAACCAAGCTTGTCTTGCTTAAAAAAAAAAGGAATCCCAAGATAGGGGCAAGGCAGGTTACCAATTTGAAAACCCCAGAAGGAATTCAACCTCTGCTGAACAATCAGTGAAGTATTAAGAAAGAAAATTTTAGACTTATCAATATTGACTTTCTGACCAGAAAATGAGGCATACTCCTAAATTATACCTGAAATAATCTTAGCCTCTGACAAATAAGCATGATGAAACAACAAAGTATCATCAGCAAAGAGGCAATGAGAAATAACTTGAGGAAAATTCTGAATCTTAATACCTCGCCAAAAACCCTTTGATCTAGCAGCCCTGATTGCCCAGCTAAAGGATTCAGCAAGAAGAATAAACAAAAAAGGGGAAAGGGGATCTCCTTGTCTCAAACCTCTAGAAGAGGAAAAGAAACCATAGGAAGAACCATTAAGGATTACTAAAAATCTTGCAGACAATATACAAGAGTGAATCCATTTTACCCAAGCATACGAAAAACCCAACCTCAATAAAACCTTACACAAAGCATGCCATTCTACTCTATCATAGGCCTTCATCATATCAAGCTTAAGTATCATAGCTGAAGAATTCTAGGAGGAGATAGAATGCAATACTTCATGAGCTACAATTGCTCCTTCAACAGTTTCCCTCCCTGGAATAAAACCCCCTTGCTCCAAGGAAATAAGCTTAGGTAAAATATTTGCTAACCTCATAGAGATAGCCTTAGTGAATATCTTATATAAGGTATTACACAAAGAAATAGGCTGAAAATCCACAAAAGACTTAACATCCTCTTTCTTAGGAATAATAGAAATCAAAGTAGTATTAAGTTCTTTCAAAATAGACCTATTCTGCCTAGCCTCCTCAAGAGCCAATAAAACATCATTACCCACAAAATCCCAACATTTTTGAAAAAACAAAGATGTATAACCATCAGGACTAAGAGATTTGTTGGCATTTTGATGATGTTTTGATTTTCATTGATGGACACACACTTTCTTGATGTATGAGCTATGCTCAACTGGTATTGTGTATTATTGAAAGTATAGTCTTTAGACTATCGATATTTTGCAGAAGATGTTTATCAATCACAGATTGAATGAAGAGCTCAATTGGTATGGAGACCCCAAGTGGTTCAAGGATTGCAAGCAGTATGAAGGACCCAAGAGGTAGTTAACTTTTGATCGAAACACTATGATCTACCAGTCTTCATTTTTGACAAACCGGTAATCGGTATATTGTATTAACCGGTATTACTCTGTGATGAGTTACCAATCGGTATTTCTATAATGTGTGATGAGTTATCATCCACCGACACTTTGGTGGTGATTTTGTGTCATGTTACCAAATGTGTCTAGATGCACTAAACCTAGGAACTTATAGTCTAATTCTATTGGACCGACATGAAATCAGTTTCCTTTATAAGGACATCATGTCTAGGGTTTGCATGACAGAGATACGTGTGAGATGTGTGATAGAAAAGGTTATGTGTGATCATTGTAGAGAATATTAGGTCTGTGTGAAGAGATAGAGTGTGGAGATATTGAAGACTGAAGTAATGCTGAAATATATTA
This sequence comes from Cryptomeria japonica, assembly GCF_030272615.1. Lineage (NCBI taxonomy): Eukaryota > Viridiplantae > Streptophyta > Pinopsida > Cupressales > Cupressaceae > Cryptomeria > Cryptomeria japonica. The sequence goes on along the minus strand of NC_081408.1, from coordinate 695,473,373 downwards.
ACAATGAGTTGTCAAGGATCTAATTAAGCAGACTGTGCTTTTAGCTAGATCACTCACTTTTTGATTACTCACATCTTTGACAAGTTTGAAACCCTTAACTGGGTAGGCCCAACAAAGCCTTTGTAAATCCTCTAACAAGGTGGTTCACAACTATGGATCTGAAATCCTCTAACAATGTAGTCTTTAACAGGACTTATCTCCTAATAGAGATCTAGATTCCTAACAGGATCTATTCTAGTGAAGAACATTGTATGACCTTAACCAGTCTGGTTTCTATTCTGCAAATAGTTACTTGTAAGTTTCTGCTCATCATGGTTTTTCCCATTTGGGTTTCCACTTCAAACATATTGTGTTATGGTGATTGTGCTCTTGTGGGTGAATGTTTTGTTTTCTATTTGGTTTGTATTTATCTTAACCAGTTTATTAGTGAATCTATTGTATCAGTTATTTTCTAAATTGTTTAAGAGTTTGTTTACAGTATATTTTGGTATACTAATTCACCCACCCTCTTAGTATTCATCAAGATTTATTAGGGTTCATAGAAAAAATTGGTTGTTTGACTTCCTCTAGAGAAAAAGGTGCCATTAACATCTTATTATCTTCCATGGATACCAAAGAAGGGACATGAGAGTCAAAATTGATAATATTTGTTACTTCTGATGACAAAAGGGTTTTAAAGAACCTTACGACCTCCTTAGCAATATCATTTGGTTCAGTCAATAATTGCCCTTGCTGATCCTGAATACAAGTGATCCACCAACATGGAACTGGCAAAGATTGTAAGAGAGCATGCCACTACTTGCAAGGCAATACAAAGCAAGCTTGAGAGGTTGAGAGGTAGAGTGGATGGGAAGGAAGATGGAGGCACTGGTAGTGGTGAAGAGGGGGATGAGGATGAGATCCCTATGCTGGAGGAAGAGGTGATTCCTCCTAACTAGAGGCACTTCCTTAATGTCCTCAAATCCATGGAGAGGAGAACCATGGAGCAGAAGTTTGATCTTCCAACCTTCACTGGGAAGATGGAACCAGATGTTGTGGTAGATTCGATAGACTCCTTATCTAGTTTCTTTGAATGTGAAGACATTCTAGGACACCAAAAGGTGAAAATTACTAAGTCCAAGTTGAAGGGAGCAACCATAACTTGGTGGAACTTTGTCCAAGAGGAAATAGAGAGGGACAACAAGCCCAAGATTGTTTCTTGGAAGAGGATGGTTGCCTTAATAAAAGAGGCCTATGTACCCAAAGACTATGAAATACAACTCCATAAGAGGAGACAAAATCTCAAGCAGAAGGAGATGGATGTGAACTCATATACCGAGGTGTTCCAAAGGCTATGTATGAAGTCTAAAACAAAAGAGGAAGAAAGTGAGAAAGTTGCCCGGTACCTGAATGGATTAAGGTACAACATCCAAGAAGAATTGAACCTTCTTAGCTCGAATACCATTGGTAGATGCCATCAACTTGCAATGAAGGTGGAAGAGAAGATCAAAACAAGACAAGAGAAGAATAATAAAGGAAGAGGAAGCTAGTAGAGGGATGGAAGAAATTTTTTCAGAAGCAAAGGAAATGGTTTTGGAAACCAAAGTGAAACTAGTGAAGAAGGCACTAAAGGAGAGAGCAGTTCCAATAACACTGGAGGATACAATCAGAGAGGTAACTTTAGAGGAAGAAGACCACCATTTAGAGGGATATCTCAAGGTAGAGTTCCAATCAAATGTTATAACTACAATCAAGAAGGGCACATGGCCAATAGATGTCCTCATAAACCTACTAGTTTCATAGGAGAAAGAAGTAACTTGATTTTAGAGGCAGACTATCAAAGTGTGGCAAGTGCAAATACATACCAAAGTGTGAATAACCCTGATAGCTATGGTTATCCTGAAAGAGGTGAAGCTTTAATGATCAGAAGAGCAGTAACCACTATGAAGATGTCTGGTAGGGAACCCCCACAGAGGAAGTCTCTATTTAAGACCACTTGTAGAGCAGGTGGAAAGGTCTGAAAGGTCCTAATAGATTTTGGTTCAACTGAGAACTTTGTGTCTTTAGAGATGGTGGAGAAACTGAAGTTGAGAAGACTACCTCACTCTTTCCCCTACAAGGTCTCATGGCTCACACAAGGACAACAAGTTGGTGTGGAAGAGCAGGCTTGGGTAGAATTCTAGATTGGAACCTATAGAGATAGGTTGATGTTTGACATTGCAAAAATGGATGCTTGCCATCTCCTATTTGGGAGACCATGGTAGTTCAACTTGAAGGCACAACATGATGTTGCTAGGAATACATATTCCATCACCAAGGATGGCAAGGTGATTGAGTTACTACCTTTAATGGAGGGTGAGGAGGAGAACAAACAAAAGGAGGCCAAGGTGCTGGTGTTAGGAGGGAAGCAGTTCATGAAGAACATGGAAAATGAAGGCATGCTTTGTTATGCCCTTATCCATATTCCAATAGTAATAAAGGTGGAGAGGTTTGAGGATGAGAAAGAGGATAGATTGAGGTTGATTGACCCTGCAGTGCAGCAACTACTAGACAAATACAAGGGTATAATCTCTGATGGTATTCCAAGGTCACTACCTCCCATGAGGGACATAAACCATTGTATAGACCTTATACCTGGATCCAACTTTCCTAATAAAGAAGCATACAAGCTCACACCAGATTAGAATGTGGAGATGGCAAATCAAGTTGAAGAATTGTTGGAGTCCAGACTGATTGGCAAAAGTTTGAGCCCATGTACAGTCCCTGCAGTCTTGGCACCCAAAAAGGAAGGCACTTGGAGGCTTTGCACTGACTCAAGAGCTATCAACAAGATTACTATCAGGTATAGGTTTCCCATGCCTAGGATTAAAGATTTATTAGATTGTTTGAGGGGTGCTAGATATTTTACAAAAATTGACTTGAAGAGTGGCTATCATCAGATTAGGATTAGGTCGGGAGATGAATGGAAGATTGCATTTAAAAAAAATGAGGGGCTGTATGAGTGGAAATTCATGCCCTTTGGCTTATCCAATGCACCTAGTACCTTAATGAGGTTAATGAATGAAGTTTTGAGGGAATTAATAGGAAAATTTGTCATAGTCTACCTAGATGATATTCTAGTTTTCAGTCAAACCAAAGAAGAGAACCTAAAACATGTAGACCTGGTCCTAAGGAGACTATATGATGAGCAATTAATGATCAACTTGGAAAAGTGTTTCTTTATGCAGGAAGAAATCATTTATTTAGGATTTGTAATCTCATATGGTGAATTGAAAATGGATCAAGAAAAGGTGAGTGCCATATTGTCTTGGCCTACACCTAGGACAATGAATGATGTTAGGAGTTTTCATGACTTAGCTACCTTCTATAGGAAGTTTTTAAGAGGCTTTAGCCATATTTGTGCTTCTATTCTTGATACAATAAAGGGAGGACAAAAGTTAAGGTTTAGTTGGATAGAAGAAGCAGATAACTCTAATAAACATTGAAAAGAAAGGTTGCAGAATAGTCAATCCTTGCCCTACCTGAATTCAACAAGATTTTCCAAGTGGAATGTGATTCTATTCATATGGCCATTGGAGTAGTTCTCAGTCAAGAGGGAAGACCTATTGCTTTATTCAGTGAGAAGTTGAATGAGGCAAAGAGGAGATATTCATCTTATGACCTAGAGATGTATGCTCTAGTCCAATCCTTGAAAAAATGGAGACACTACTTGCTACCAAAAGAACTCATAGTTTTCATAAACAATCGGGCCCTTAGATTCATAAATAATCAAGAAAAGTTGAATCACTGACATATGAAATGGGTAGAGACCCTACAAGCTTTCACTTTCATTCTTAAGCACAAGAAAAGAGACAAGAATAAGGTGGCAGATGCTTTTAGCAGAAGAGTCCTAACTGCAAATCAAATTCAGTTGGAAAGTGTTGGAATAGACTCTTTGAAAACCATGTATGAGGATGATGAAGATTTTGGAGAAGCCTATAAGGTATGTACTTTATTTGATGAATGGTTTCATGTTGAGTATTTTGAATTTTTGATTCAAAATGGATTATTTTTTAAAGGTGCACAACTATGAATACCCAAATGCTCTATGAGACTGAATATCATTAAGGAAAAACATTGTGGAGAAATGGTAGGACATTTTGGTGTTGACAAGACATTAGATTTGGTGAAAAGACACTATTTTTAGCCCAAACTATAAGCAGATGTCAGAGATTTGTGGAGACATGTGTGATTTGCCAAAAGGCAAAAGGACAGTCCACAAATGTAGGCTTATACCAGCCTTTACCCATACCTTCAAGACCATGGGAAAGAATAAGTATGGATTTTGTTTTAGGATTTCCTAGGACAAGGAAAGGATATGATAGTGTTTTTGTAGTGGTGGATAGGTTCAGTAAGATGGCACATTTCTTTCCATGCAAAACCACTTGTGATGCTTCTTATGTTGCAGACTTGTTCTTTAAGGAGATTGTTCGGATACATGGTTTGCCTTTGACCATAGTCTCTAATAGGGATGAAAAATTTATTTGTCACTTTTGGAGGACCCTTTGGAAAAAGCTTGGTACAAATTTATCCTTCTCCTCAATCTACCATCCCCAAACAGATGGTCAGACTGAAGTTGTAAACAGATCACTAGGGAGTCTCTTAAGGTGTTTGACTAGACAACATGGAGAAAAGTGTGATAGTATATTGTCTCAGGTAGAATTATCCTATAATGACACAATGAATAGGAGTATCGGTAAGTCACCTTTCCAGATTGTATATGGCATCCACCTCAAGGAGAAGCCATTAGTGCAGATGGAGACACCTTTGCTACTGCCATAAAAGAAATCCATGACCAAGTGAAGACTCATCTTCAAAAATCTGCAGAGAGATATAAAGCCCATGCTGACAAAAAGAAGAAAGATGTTCAATTTGATGTGGGAGACTTGGTGTGGGTTCACTTGAAGAAGGAAAGACTTCTAAAAGGAAGATACACAAAGCTAATGCAAAGAAAGATTGGACCCTACCAAATCTTGAAGAAGTATGGTTCAAATGCCTATGAACTTCAACTACCATCTGATCTCAGTTTTTCACCTATTTTTAATGTTTGTGACTTAAATTTTTATAAGGGTAGTGTTCATGCAGGCAAAGACACAATGCAAGACATTGTTGATGATGACATTCCCAAACATGAACCACTAAAATTGCATAAGGTTCTAGATACTAAGGTTGCCAAGCGAACGAGGAGTAAATTTTACATGGAGTATTTGGTGGCTTGGAAAGGACAACCTAATACTGAAGCAGTCTGGATGACAGAGAAACAGATCAAAGACCATGGTGCAGACTTGCAAACTCTCATCTCAAGTGAGCTTGAGATTTCTTCTTCCGGGGAGTATGGTGTAGGAGCACCTCATCAAACCCTTCAAGATGACAAGTTGAACTCTGATAAGGGAGGATAAGGCATTAATAATGTCTTTAGAATATTTTATATAGGTTTTCAATCATACATTATATGTTTGTAATAATGAACCCCATCTTGTGAGCCAAACTCCTATTTTGGAATTTCTATTAGCCAATTAATACTTTTAGACAATAGGGGATAAAATGTGTTGGTTTTAATGTTTTAAGATGTTCTAGGAGGGATTTAACTTGACCCAAGGCATTAGGAGGTGAAAGATAACATTTTGACAAATTTTGCAAAAGTTGTCAAAAATTGTCATGAGCAACTTTTATGCACTTTTTGCACTTTGTAATTTGAAACTCCTCCAACGGATCTAACCTCTTGATTTTTGGTTAAGAGAAGTTGAGGAATGTTTTATACACTTGGGGGATCCAATTTCTAAGGTGTGGTTGTATGGAGGGGATTTTTGATGCAAACAAACTAATAGAATTCTGAGTTTTTCCTGCAATTTTGGAGTTTTGGTTCATGGTACAGTTCTGTACGGATTGGAATCTGATCCCAATGATGTGAATTGCTTGGAGAAGAGAGTTAAATATATTTTGGTTTTGATTTGAAGTCTTGATTGTGTGTGTTGCTCCTGGTTTTCAATTTTTGTTATAGGTACTCGAAAAACCAGGGTTTACCTTGTTTTTTCCTCCTCCATGGCCATATCTTGCACTTCATCATTCTGAGACTCATGGTATTTGGTGAAAGGAAAGTATGGTCAGTTTATTTTATTTTTCAAAGAGTTTTTTGTAGGAGGAGCAAGGGAGAGAAGTGTTTGGCGTGATCCTAGGTAGACATCACTATGTAGCTACCTAGACCTTGAACAAACAAAAGTGCCTTGAATGCAATTGGTGGTCATTCTAGGCGTGTAACCCTAGAATCCTTATTGATTTATGTTTCCCAACATTCCCATGGGGTTTTAATTGACCAGTTCATTCATCTGAGCATAGTTGCTTCACAAAGGAGGCCTAATTATCCCTTGTAGGACAGTCAACGCCCTACCGGAAAAGACCTTTATTTTCTAGACCTTGACCCTTCCTTTTGGGGACTTGTATAACTTCAAAAAGGGTGTTTGAATCCATAATTTTTTTGCCAAGGTGTTTAGGAAAATTTGAATTTAAGGTCCCTTTACCCGCTAAATAGGGCTACAAGCAACTAGGCCTAATTGGCTGTGTTTCTTGAGGAATGAGCATGTATTCTTGCAACCAGTGTTTTGTCTGACCTTGAGGAGTCTTGTATGACCCAAAACTGGTATGCAAATGATTTGAAACCCTTGGAGGTATCATGGAATGTGTTGTAGAGAGATACCCCTAATTGAGTAGATTTGAAGTTTGGAGATGTTGAGAAGAATGTACTAAAGTTGTAGAGCCTTGTCTTGATAGGATCTCATTCATGTGATAGGGGGTCAATGTCATACATTTTGAGGTGTTTGGCAGGTAACAAGGAGGGCTCTGCATTTTTTATTATAATTTTTATATTACAATATGGCTAAACTATTTAGACAATTAAATAAAATTATTTTACTATTTTATTTTAACCCACACTAAATTATATTATGTTTCTATTACTTTATATTAATATTATATTATATTTTGTTATATTAATTTTTATTTAATTTTTATAAATATTATTTTAAGTTAGAAAAGAAATAAATAATATGGAATCAATATACAATTTTATAATCTAATATTATAATTAAAATATAATATTATTTTATATTCTATATAATTTATTTTATAGCTTTAATATGATCACTTCAAAACATTGAATATTTATAAGATTAAATGAATGTGTATGCATAAAATCTATTTTATATTATTCTTTAAGAAAGTGAAAGTAATTTATATTAAACAAAGAAAATATGAAATTGATAAATTTGTATAATATATGAAAAACTTGTATAAAAAAAATCTCAAGTTATTTTTGCTTAAAGAATAGATAAATATACAAATCAATTCCATTTAAAAACATCTTAAAATCTTGTCAATTAGATCTTTGAATATGAGTACAAAACATAAAAGATAATTTTTTTTTTTTAAACCACTTAAATCTTGCGTTATTATTTCATATGAATGATTTTAAATCTTTTATAATCTTTTATATATTTAATTTTATTATATTTTTATGTAAATATTTATTAACATATTTAAAGTAAACATTAAATTTAAATATTAAAAATCATATCACATATAAAGTTAAAATAAAAATAAAAATAATCAACTTAAATTATATAGCTATCCCAAATTAAAAATATATCATTCATTGCTGACTACCACAAAAGTTAGCCAAACCAAAATAAAATTTAATTCTAATTCTTATATAAAAAATATAGTTATGCATTTTTGAGCATGAGTGCAAAATATATCTATCCATTATCTGAAGTGAATTTGTCCTTTCTTGAAACAATTTTCTAATTATGATACCTAATTTAACTCTGTAAAGATAGAAAGATTGATGAATGTTGCATTATTATTTTATTCTAGGCTATGCATATTTCAATGCAACCTTGGTAATAGCATCAGTTTTACTAGACACGTGTGATGAGTATAGGGCATAACAAATGTAGCTTAGAGGGATAGAATCTTAAAAACATCTAAATTGCTATCTGGTCATTAATATCATTTCCCACACAAAACCATAATGGTGCATTGAAGTTTCAAAATGCAACCAATCATGTGATGCCATATCAACAACACAAGTATAGGTGCCTCTTTTACATGCATATTTGTCTTACTTTTTTTGGGGTTGTTTTGGACACCTTGATAAAAAACATGTTGATGTGGCACCATACTTGATGATGTGGCACCATACTTAATGATGTGGCTCTGGAACCTTAGTTATAAGTAGGGGACTTATCAAGTAAGCTACTGTAAAAAATTGGGAGTGAATTGATATTTCCATGTAAGATTTTGAAAAACATGAAGTTAGGGTGAACAATTTTTGGATCCTCTCCTCTACATCGCTTTTTAGAAAATAACACATGGTTTAATACAGTATTTTCATTTGTATGATCTCTTTCATTTAAGATTAATGAGTGTACTAAGTAATGGAGGTGTAGGCATCACTTCAGCTAGACCTATTATTTGTATTGGTAATGTAAAAAAAAATTATACCCATTAAG